>NC_090273.1:32005000-32605000 GCF_040414725.1 Anabrus simplex
GCTGAAAGCAACGGGAAACTACAGCCGTAACTAACTCACGAGGACATGCAGCTCTCTCTGAATGATGTACTGATGATGGCTTCCTCCCGGGTAAACTATGCCGGAGGTAAACTAGTCCCCCATTCGGATCTCCGGGTGGGGACTACAAGAGAGGGGGCGATCATCCGGAAGATGGATACTGACATTCTGCGAGTCGGAGCGTGGAATGTTAGACGTTTGAATCGTTGCGGTAGGTTAGAGAATCTGAAAAGGGAGCTGGACAGACTAAAGTTAGATGTAGTTGGTATAAGTGAAGTACGTCGGCAGGAAGAACAGGATTTCTGGTCAGGCGACTACAGAATTATCAACACAAAATCAAACAGATGAAATGCAGGAGTTGGTTTAATAATGAATAAGAAAATAGGGCAGCGGGTAAACTACTATGACCAGCATAGTGAAAGAATTATTGTCGTCAAGTTAGACACCAAACCAATGCCCACCACAATAGTGCAGGTCTATATGCCTACTAGCGCAGCGGATGATGAGGAAATCGAAAGAACATATGAAGAGGTAGAAGATTTAATACAATATGTAAAAGGTGACGATAATCTAATTGTGATGGGAGACTGGAATGCAGTGGTAGGCCAAGGAAGAGAAGGTAATACAGTAGGAGAATTCGGATTGGGACAAAGGAACGAAAGAGGAAGTCGGCTGGTTGAATTCTGTACTGATCATAATTTAGTCCTTGCCAATACTTGGTTCAAACACCATAAACGACGGCTCTATACGTGGACAAGACCTGGAGACACCGGAAGGTGTAAAACAGACTTCATTATGATTACGCAGATATTCAGAAACCAGGTGTTGGACTGCAAAACATTCCCAGGAGCAGACGTGCACTCTGACCACAACTTGTTGGTCATGAAATGCCATCTGAAGATGAAGAAATTGAAGAAAGGGAAGAATGCAAAAAGATGGGATCTAGACAAGTTGAAAGAAAAGAGTGTGAGGGATTGTTTCAAGGAACATATTGCAAAAGGACTAAATGAAAAACCCGAAGGAAACACAATAGAGGAAGAGTGGGTAGTCATGAAAAATGAAGTCAGCAGGGCTGCTGAAGAAATATTAGGAAGAAAGAAAAGATCAACGAAGAATGAGTGGATAACTCAGGAGATACTAGACCTGATTGATGAAAGACGAAAATACAATAATGCTAGAAATGAAGAGGGCAGAAAAGAATACAGGCGATTAAAGAATGAAGTGGATAGAAAGTGCAAGGTAGCTAAGGTAGACTGCCTGAAGGAGAAGTACAAGGATGTCGAAGGTTGTGTGGTCCTAGGAAAGGTAGATGCTGCATACAGGAAAATCAAGGAAAACTTTGGAGAAAGGAAATCTAGGTGTATGAAATAAGAGCTCAGATGGAAAGCCACTTCTGGGGAAAGAGAACAAAGCAGAAAGATGGCAGGAACATATCCAACAGTTGTATCAAGGTGAAGATGTAGATAATTTGGTTCTGGAACAAGAAGAGGCTGTTGATGCTGATGAAATAGGAGACCCAATTTTGAGTCAGAGTTTGATAGAGCAGTGAGCGACCTAAATAGGAACAAGGCACCTGGAATTGATGACATTCCCTCTGAATTACTGACTGCCTTAGGAGAAACCAGCATGGAAAGGCTATTACATTTAGTATGTAAGGTGTATGAGACAGGAGAAGTCCCATCCGATTTTCGGCAGAATGTTGTTATACCTATTCCCAAGAAAGCCAGTGCTGACAGGTATGAAAACTATCGCACCATTAGTTTAGTATCTCATGCCTGTAAAATTTTAACACGTATTATTTACAGAAGAATGGAAAAACAAGTTGAAGCTGAGTTGGGAGAAGATCAATTTGGCTTCAGAAGAAATGTAGGAACACGTGAAGCAATCCTGACTTTACGTCTGATCTTAGGGGATCGAATCAAGGAGGACAAGCCCACGTACATGGCATTCGTAGATCTAGAAAAGGCATTCGATAATGTTGATTGGACCAAGCTATTTATGATTCTGAAGATGATAGGGATAAGATACCGAGAACGAAGAATTATCTACAATCTGTATAAAAATCAGTCTGCAGTGATAAGAATTGAGAGCCTTAAAAAAATGCAGCAATCCAGAAAGGAGTGAGGCAAGGCTGCAGTTTGTCCCCCCTCCTTTTCAATGTTTACATAGAACAGGCAGTAAAGGAAATCAAAGAGGAATTTGGAAAGGGAATTACAATCCAAGGAGAGGAAATCAAAACCTTGAGATTTGCCGATGATATTTTTATTTTATCTGAGACTGCAGAAGATCTCGAGGAGCTGCTGAATGGTATGGACGAAATCTTGGGTAAGCAGTACAAGATGAAAATAAATAAGTCCAAAACAAAAGTAATGGAGTGCAGTCGAACGAAGGCAGGTGATGCAGGAAATATTAAATTAGGAAATGAAGTCTTAAAGGAAGTAATGAATATTGTTACTTGGGTAGTAAAATAACTAACGATGGCAAAAGTAAGGAGGACATAAAATGAAGATTAGCACAAGCAAGGAAGAGCTTTCTTAAGAAGAGAAATTTGCTCACTTCGAACATAGATATAGGAATTAGAAAGATGTTTTTGAAGACTTTCGTGTGGAGCGTGGCATTGTATGGAAGTGAAACATGGACGATAACTAGCTCAGAAAGAAAGGGAATAGAAGCTTTTGAAATGTGGTGTTGCAGAAGAATGCCGAAGGTGAGATGGATAGATCGAATTACAAATGAAGACATACTGAATCGAATTGGCGAGAGGAGATCGATTTGGCTAAATTTGACGAGAAGAAGAGATAGAATGATAGGACACATCTTAAGACACCCAGGACTTGTTCAGTTGGTTTTTGAAGGAAGTGTAGTTGGTAAGACCGGTAGGGGTAGACCAAGGTATGAATATGACAAGCAGATTAGAGCAGATGTAGGATGCAGTAGTTAGGTAGAAATGAAAAGGTTAGCACAGGATAGGGTGGCATGAAGAGCTGCATCAAACCAGTCTATGGACTGAGGACTCAAACAACAACATAGCTGACTCAAGAAGAAACACTGGAGAACATAAACAGTCATAATATTATAGATGATACTGATCAGAATGAAGATGAGTCAGGAAATGAAGAAGAGACTTCAGCTGTAGATGCCATGGAAAAAACGAAGAAAACGAAGTTCAGAATGGAAAGAAGAAAATAAAATAAAATCAGTTAACAAGTAACCCCTTCAGGATGGTTGTAATGAGTATTGCAAGTCAAAGTCTTCAGCATTGTTCAGCAAAGCTTTAAAAAAAAAAGGAACTGCATTTTCCTTTGCGAAAATCAAGTGGTCATAAATATGTCTCCCGGTCATGACCATCCATCAACGGCTGCTAATTTCAGATGGCAACGAGCTACAAGACACTGTCTGACCATCCGTCCATACCTTGCATCACTGCCTGTACGGTTGTTATGGTTACACTTCCGTCACACATCTTGTCGCGTTACGTTACACCTCTTCTTGCAAACGTGCAAACGAATATTTGCCCCAATATGTCCACTTCTATTCCAACTTTATCTTCATACTGTGATTCCTACTTTTAAACACACCATTCAAACTTATTCGTCTACTAATATCATTAATTTAATAATTAAATGTTGTGGACGGTTTGCGGTTATAGTAGTTCGCTATTTGAACAGAACAAAGAACAATTTTGTTCCCCAAGCGGTAAGCAGTGCTATAAATTTTTGGCTTATTTTCTAACTTTTTTCTGGTTCTGATATAGCTTACCTTATAAAGGCCGATAACTTAGCTTATTAAATGAAAATTTGGTTTTCAAGACAGGTCACATCCTGCACGATAGAAGGTGTATCAGATGCACGCGACATGGTCGTATCTGGCACGATAACAGTTCGTCTTCACTGATGAAAACACCGCGAATACCTTGGAAATGGCATGAAACTGCAAGCAGCATTTTCACATCACCTTTATTTGAGTTCTGTTTGTATTTACTGATTCATGTTAACGTGGCGAAGTCTCATTCTACAGCATACACGGAAAATTAGCGTTACGAAAATTAGTTGTTTTGTCAATGATTATTTCTAGCAAACTGTAGATTATGTATTAGATATTCCGATATTACTAGGTAATTTAACGCCCCAGCTAAATGTCGCAATAATGCATTTAGCGCGATGATTAGAGCCTGAATGTTTATGCAATTAAAGGCCAGAATGCAAACATACTGAAACTGGTAACAAGTATACGCTATTCGGCACAATGCTTATGCTATGAGGTTTGCATAAGATTCAAGGGGTACGACCCATCATAACCTCTCAAATGTATGTTTCTCTCTAGACGTAACGGAACAACGGGCTAGAGGATACTTCCAATTAGTTTGCATTCTAAACTATTACTACAGTACCTCAAAATCCAGGGTATAATGATGACGCAACCCCTCCACGCCGGGGCCTCGTGCTTTGAGCTCCCAATTTTGTGCAGCTTGGAGCTCCACAGCCGGTGAGCACGACAATCGATTTTAAAAATTCTAGCCTAGTTTTGTTTAGAAATAGACAGGCTAATGAATACATGAGACGTTATAGAGAATAGAAGTACAATTTGTGAAGAAGTGACTGCGAACATCGAAAATTTGCAATAAAATGTTAGGAAAATCGGCGCTTTTACTGCCTAAGTATCAGCTCTGAACATCATGTGGGATCCTTAGACTCCCGAGGTGGTGAGGCCAGGTTATCCTGCAATCCTTACGGAAAAATCATGCGGGGTGGAAAAATGTGAGAATTTGTTTTTAATTTCCTTCATATCGACTTTCGAATGTAACTTCCGACCCAAGACGTGTGTATCAATCAGCAGAAAATACTACGCCTGGCATACAGGTACCACTGCGGTAGACTTAGGACAATGAAATGAAATGGCGTTAGTGCCGGGAGTGACCGAGGACAAGTTCGTCTCGCCAGATGCAGGTCTTTTGATGTGACTCCTGTAGGCGACCTGCGCGTCGTGATGAGGATGAAATGATGATGAAGACGACACATACACCCAGCCCCCGTGCCAGCGAAATTAACCAATTAAGGTTAAAATTCCCGACCCTGCCGGGAATCGAACCCGGGACCCCTGTGACCAAAGGCCAGCACGCTAACCATTTAGCCATGGAGCCAGACACTTAGGACAATTAGGACATACGTTACATGACGTACAAAATTACCAAAATTAATCATCATCATCATCATCATTGGTTTACAGTCCTAAGAATGATCAGGTGCCATTAACCATTTCCACATTATCCTGTCATTTGTAGCTTCCTTCAATGAAACATAAATCTGTGTCTGGATGTCAATTAGAATTTGTTTAAGAAACATATTTTTAGGTCTTCCTCGTGCCTGTTTCCCTTCAATCAAGCCTTCTGCCACAGTTCTCACCAACTTCTTGTAGCGCAGTGTGTGATTCCACCATCCAAGGCGACAGTTACGGATGGTGCGAAGGATTCACAATACCTAGAAGTCTGGTGTTTGACATCTTATCTCTCCACGTCACTTTTATTATCTTACGACAGCTCCATATCTCAAAGGCTTCAATACGGTTCTTTTCATTTTTTCCTTTTATTTATTTTCCAAAATTACCATTTGTATTTTGGGCCACATAATTAGCCATGCTCGGCGCCGGGCGACTAGCCAGATAAGTTAGTTTGTAACAAATAATATAAGTAAAATAAGAGTGTGGGTATAAAAACTGTTATTTATTTATTTATTTATTTAATTAATTAATTATTTATTTATTTATTTATTTATTTATTTATTTATTTATTTATTTATTTATTTATTTATTTATTTATTTATTTAGTGGCGTTTCCATTGCCCACTATGATGCCGGTTGTCTTTTACTGTATACCATCGGAGACACGTAAATATGTAATTTGTATTTTATTGAATACCTAACGTCAACCTTACGACGAGCTGTTTCGTTTAGAGAAAACCTGCCCAATCGATACGAATCACACCCTGCAGATTCCTATGAAGCATCATCTTGAAGACGCAATTCAAGTTTGCATGTCAAAGCGGAATGCAGGCTGTACACCCCTAGCTGAGGTTCTTTGTGATGACTTCCTCCTCAGACGACTCGCCTCTTGAGGGGAAGCTGGCTAAATCATGCGACCTAATTGGGCAAGGGGCAATCGATGGTCTGATGGTCTGGCGGTCCGCGGGTTTGAAGTGGGTGATTGATCTCTTCCGGTACGTGTGTCGGGCTGTCCACACACCGCTACACTCTGCTCGCCGAACACTGGACCTCCAAAGACAAGATCATTAACTGGAGACGATCCATGATCAGTTATTTCCGCAGGCAAATAGTACGAAACTTATTTTTAAGAAAGAAAGGAAAATCTTTCTCTACACAAAAGGGGAGCCATGTTCATATAATGTGTTTACTGTCTAGGAACGTTTACAGAGAATAAAATTAAGTTGAAAATACTTTAAAATGCACTCAAATATTATATTTAAGGATCCACCTGTTCGATACCTGTTGTTACCTTAAACTAGTACATGGTTCGTCCCCTAGAGGACATCATCAGCTAGAGTAATATGTATATATACAGCAAATAAAAAAAACGAGATTTATAAAAATAGTGAGACACAAACCAAGAATCATGAGATAAATCATAACATTTAAAACCGATGATAAATTGTGAACGTTCAAATAGAAGTTCTAGGTACACTTGTAGTTGAATTATGTTCGTTTTCATTAAAAATAATCAATATTGGTGGGTCCATAAAAGTCTTGTTTCGGGACTTGAAGTATGTTGATTGCATTAAGTTACTAAGTGTGATGTGATTTTTACACTAGTGGAGAGAATAACAATATTGTTGATTGTGGATTCCACACCTCAACATTGGCGAGTTCACATTTTTTGTCTGGTTCAACAACAGAAGAAATACTCTCAAATCAAGGAGCCACAACCCGTTTTATTATCAACACATTTCGTTTTGACTTCATATCAAGACATAACTCACCCTTTAAACTGATATTAAAAATCCTATGGAGTGTTTCACAACAATGGTTTTAAGAAGCTATTTGTATGGGAATTCAACATGTTAAACACAGAAGAAATTTATCGTAACAAGTTTCATGTATATTAATTTTATATATCATAGCTAGGATGACTAATTAATTTGAATCTGTATGTTGGGACTTTCCTCAAATATAAAGTTTAGAAATTTGGACCTTAAAAGTAGTCATTAGTTATATTGTTCATATTGGTAACATTCTCAAAGCTCTGTTTAAGTATTTTCGTTATTATTAAGCATTAAAATAAACCTTAACAAAATTTAGACACATTATTTAATTTTTTCCATTAAAAACGCCAACGTTCTGCAGAAAATTATTTTGTGTTCCATGATTAACGAGGCTCTGAACCCTGTGGTATTTGCCCACGTGTATGAATAGAACAACTATCCCACTCATCAGTTCTTCAACTGAAGAAAGCAGGAAATTCCGATGTGGAAATACCTAACGATATATTTCAGTGGCTATCAGAAATTGAAAAATTTATTCTCTATATTTGAAAGAAAATAATTCTATACGGTATATTTTTCCTTTCCCACCTTTCTTTCTGCTTTGTTTCCCTCTTACTTTACTACCTTTCCTCCAATTTCCTTCAATTTTATCTCCTCTACTTCCTTGTATGTTTTCCTTCTCAACTTCACTCCTTCTTTCCTAACTTCCTTCCGTTCAAATTTCTTTCCTTCCTCCTTTCTTTTACCATACTGTATGTATTTATTCGTTTCTTTCTTTCTTTCTTTCTTTCTTTCTTTCTTTCTTTCTTTCTTTCTTTCTTTCTTTCTTCCTTCCTTTCAAACCGGTATTTCTTATTTGCTCTCCATTCTCTTCTTTCCTTATTTTCTTCCCACTTACATTTCTTCCTAACTTGTCTCTTTCGTTCCTTCCCTACCTTCTTTTCCGCTTCTTTCTTTCCATTCATCCTTCCTCCTCTCCTTCCCTCTTGTCCTCTTTCTTTCAACCTTACTTCCTTCCTTGTCCTTTCTCTTCTCTCCGTCTTTATTTCTTCCGTTTCTTACTTTTTACCCACGTAAATTTAGAACACTTTTCAGACATTACATTATATGAATATCACTTAAGTTCTGTACTTATCGAAAAGCAAGGTAAGTTCGTTTAACCGAAAACATGTTGTTAAAACTCGTGAAATTTCGTTTCTGCAAATATGTTGTGCCTCTAAGTGTAGCCTCTTCAAAATAGTCAGCTAAGTACTTGACACGTGTACGAAGCGATTAACATAAATGTCTTTACTCCTGCTGGTTTATCATTTGATGTTATGACACTAGAAGCGAGAAGAAAATGCGCCGTAATTGCAGCACCGCGCTCTTGGAGTTATATTAAAAAGTACGTAACAGGAAGTCATAATGACTTACTTGGGCTGAACTAATAAGGCGCACGTGGAGGTTGTACATACCACGGCAGTTTTCATCACGTAATACGTCTCCTGCTCGCAGTGCTTCTTTTACGGCCTTACGGACCTCTGGACCCAGGCGCTGATTCTGTATTTCCAGCTGTTGCCAGCAGAGAGGAAGTTTGTCAGGGTGTCCGATGTCTAGAGCTCTCGTCTTACCCTCTCGCCATCTGCTGCTACATTCTGATGGGGTGGGGAGTGCGCAGAGGTTTGTCACCCAACAAAAAGAGCAACATGGACAGCCAGGAAGACCTCTAGTATCGAACTTCAAAATACAGCCCGTCTGTGTATACATGGCTCGCTCTGAGGAGTCGGCCTTCATTCATCCTCCAAGTCAGGAATTCTAAAGCACATCACATTGGCAGCTGATCCGTGTCACTCACGTAGTGAAAGGATTTTTATGCAATTTATAGATTATCAGATTCTAGATTGCCTGCAACACAATCCAGTAGGTATGGTTGCATAAATAGTAGGCCTACAACAACACCATACGCCTAATGTTCATGAAAATCGTTCTATGCAATCGTAATAGGTTACAGAACACATGAAACCTTTTGCTTAGATATACAGTTGAGTCCATAGTCAATGGCTTTTGATCCTGGTGGTCGCGAATCGAATAAAAATTCACAACCTTATGGTTCGGATATAATGTAAAAGTGGAGGTCCATGACTGCTGTATGATCACCGTATTACGAGATACATGAAGGAAGTTTGCTTGCTTGGATTTTTCGCATTTTTTATAACTATTGGGTTCGACCATGGATGAGGTGGTTTAAATACCGTTAGTCCGTGTTGGCTTCCTGCACCCTGCACGCCAATCCCGCCTGGTGGCCATGATCGTTAAGGTTTAAAATCTAAAATGGTCTGACCCCGTGGCTATGTTGTTCCAGACTCGTTGCTGGAACAAAAAAAACCCACCAGAATGTTGACGAGCAGGGAAGGGGAGGTTGTGGTTAACAATTTCTAATCACTAGATTGCGGTGTCAGAAGTCTGGATTCAATTATAAAAGCTATCCCCAATGTTCATTTGTAGTAATGTCATATAACGCTGCTGATAGTGATTCATCCGTCAGATGGAGACGTTAAGCCTTGAGCAGAACTCTCCGACAGAGGCAAGCTATGTGCCAACACCAGATTTTACCCTCATACGTGCAGATCGCCCATGGGTGTCAAAAGTAGGACCTGCACCACGCGGACCGGACATGTCTTCGGATCGGATATTCCCGATACTGAAAGCCACACGTTTAATAATACGAGTAATAATAATAATAATAATAATAATAATAATAATAATAATAATAATAATAATAATAATAATAATAATAATAATCTCGCGTAATGTCTATCCAACTAGAATCCGACAAAACACGACGCAATGAGTGGGATTATGTTTAGAACGTTCGTCTTAACATAGTTTTAATCATTATAATGTTATTTGCTTTACGTCCCACTAACTACACTTTTACGGTTTTCGGAGATGCCGAGGTGCCGGAATTTAGTCCCGCAGGAGTTCTTTTGCGTGCCAGTAAATCTACCGACACGAGGCTGACGTATTTGAGCACCTTCAAATACCACCGGACTGAGCCAGGATCGAACCTGCCAAGTTGGGGTCAGAAAGCCAGCGCCTCAATTGTCTGGGGCACTCAGCCCGACCTCTCTTGACTAACACTTGTTCTCTTACCACCACAAAGCAATTAGATTCGGAGGTCTTGGGAGTCCAACATCAGCATACCTTTACCCTCTCTCTTGTTAATAATGTCATCATAAGAAGGACTAGATGACTTCTTTCTTCTACGATTGTAGTCAGCTGTGAATGAATAATTATTTATTTTTGGTTACACTAAAATAGGAGATGGGGGGGGGGAAGAATTTTACAGCTTTCGTTAGCATAAATTTTCAAAAGTCCACAGTTCTGCATGCTTACCGAACGGAGAGTGCGCATAAGTCTATGAAGCCAAACTCTGCATTCGGGAAATAAATGGGTTCGAACCCCATCGTCGACTGTCCTGAGAATGGTTGTCGGTGGTTTCCCAGTTTTACTTTACTTTCAGGACCGAGCTCGATAGCTGCAGTCGCTTAAGTGCGGCCAGTATCCAGTATTCGGGAGATAGTAGGTTCGAACCCCCTGTCGGCAGCCCTGAAAATGGTTTTCCGTGGTTTCCCATTTTCACACCAGGCAAATGCTGGGGCTGTACCTTAATTAAGGCCACGGCCGCTTCCTTCCCTCTCCTAGCCCTTTCCTGTCCCATCGTCACCGTAAGACCGATCTGTGTCGGTGCGACGTAAAACAACTAGCAAAAAAAATTACTTTCAGGAAATTACCGGGAGCATTCCTATTCATAGACCACAGCTAATTCCTTAGACCTCCTTACTCAATGTATTTCACCTTTATTCATTTCATCATCATTAGATCCTCAACTGAGATTAGCGTAGGGAAGGGCATCCTGCCGTAAAAACATAACATATAACTTCATCTCGCCTAATCTCCGATCCTGCATCAGGGAACGGGGCTAAGGGGTAGACAAACATAAAAAAATGTATTCTTAACATGCGTTCATTACAATAGATAGATAGATAGATAGATAGATAGATAGATAGATAGATAGATAGATAGATAGATAGATAGATAGATAAATAGATAGATAGATTTATCACCAACAGGTTATTTACCCAATTACAGGTAATTCAATAAAACATTATATACGGAGCGTGTTGGCCATGCGGTTAGGGGCGCAGAGTTGTGAGCTTGCATTCGGGAGATAATGGGCTCGAACTCAACTGTCAGCAGCTCTGAAGATAGTTTTCCGTTGTTTCCCATCTTCACGCTAGGCAAATGCTGGGGCTGAATCTTAATTAATGCCACGGCCGCTTTCTTCCCACTCCTAGCCCCTGCCTACGCCATGGTCACCGGTGCGACGTAAAGCATCTTGTAAAAAAATACCTTATATAGGCCTGCAATAAATACACCTTAAATAAATAAAATTAATTACCTAAAATAATTACCAAATTTAAACTAAATGCAGAGATATTTGTATACAAATATTGATACAAAGAGGACCTAAAATTCATTTTAGAGGGGGGTGAGTGAAAAAGGTCCATTGATTCATCCACCTCATTTAGTGATATTAGTGCCCTCAGAAGCCAATTTATGCCCGGCTTGGTGGATAAATGGTTAGCGTGATGGACTTTGATCCCAGGTGTCCTAGTTTAAATTCCTTCCTAGGTTAGGAATTTTAACCTTCACTAGTTATTTCGTCTGGCTAGGGGACTGGGCGTAATCACCGTCTGCAAATTTCTCTCATGTCACACCTTTCCAATCAAACGGAGTCTCACTCACTTGGTTGGTTCGTTAGCGCCGGTACTCTAAGCCCAAATATGGACACATGATTCCCTCACATTAAAGTTTGTATGTATGCAGCCTGATTTTGTAGATTTTGTCACGTGAGAAGAAACTGAAAATGGAATTATTTGACCAATAAAGGCGTATCTCCTCCTTCAAAACGCAGGTGATCATCGCCAGAGAAGATAATTACGGAACCTAGAGGAGATGTATTATCAACAGTGAATTCAAAGTCTGTCTTAATGAACTTCCGTTTAGATACTTGACAGTGGACTGTTAAAGTCATATGTGCCATTACATGACACGCACACCGGTTCAGTTATCTAGCCGGCTTTCCCAATATCAGCTGCCGACCATACACGGGGAAGCTCTATAAACGAATCTCCACAGAGAGGTAAATACAATCCTTTGTAACTTGAGATCTGACAGTGAGGGAGTCTCCGTACCTGCAGTTGAGCGCTCATCTGCTCCATGTAAACCAATATTATGGCCCACGTGTTCTTTGTGAGAGAGAGAAGCTTCAGTAGACCTCGATATTGGCTTCCAGTTGTCTGGTACACATGTTCTATTACTATCTTGAGCCATTCGATAACTAGATCCGATCATTATTACTGGTTGCGTTCAGGATACCTATCTAGCTACTACCTGGAACGATTGTAACATCGTCCTTTGATACGAGAGTCCTTTCAATTCAGAAGACCACAGTGATAACACAAATAGTCAATGGATCGTATGATATTGCTGATGTAAACAACCGATTCAAATCAATAACAGTAAAAATGGAGGGATGTTTTCATAAACTTCTAAAGTTTCTAAGTTATGTTTGCTTTGCAAACAATTGTGAATCATGTACAGTATAAAGCGGTCCAGCTTAAAAACAAATAGTTACTTCGTAACTAACTCCCAGACGTAGTTGGATTTATGAAAAACGGTTCTTCTAATGGCGTACAATGTCGGCATAATAGATGTCCGGTGACATGTTTGGTGATAGCGTAAAAAAAATTAAAACTCAGACATAGACTGCCCAACAAAAGATGCATTTCTATACCATCTGATGGACTAAAACTGAAACGGAACACTGAAACTGACAAGCAAGCAAACTAGATGTCCTCAAATGTAAATTGTTCATATTATTATTATTATTATTATTATTATTATTATTATTATTATTATTATTATTATTATTATTATTACTATTATTATTAAATCCGAAAAAGACCAGAAAACTGATCACGCAAAGCTCACTTAGAAGTTGTGCATTTCCTTCTTTGCCAGGCAGCCTTCAATTTTTCTCTCATCGTGGTTCTTCATTCTTCTGTCCACTTAGCTCCTGTCTTCTTCTTGTGGTTTCTCTCTGAGTCTACTTCCCACTTGCTGATTTTCGTTCTGTAGCAGGTTCGGTTAGCGATGTTGGCCACTTTGATTCCTGATTTTTCCAGGTCTTGGCGGATTTCCGTTGTCCACCTATTTGTTTTGATGTTTTCTGTTGCCTCAAGTAAGATTCTTGTCAGTCTGTTTTCTGGAAGGCGTCTGATGTGCCCGTAAAATTTCAGGCGTCTTTTTCTGATGTCGGCCGCAAGGTTTGAGAGCTCCTCAGTTTTTCTACGAGATTGCAGTCTATATCCTTCGTAAGTCAGTATTGGGCCGAGAATTTTTCTGATGATTTTACGTTCCTCTTTCAGGATGTCTTCGAGTACTGCTTTCCTGTGGAGATCCAGTGTTTCACTCGCGTATAGTATTTCAGGTTTGATCACAGTGTTGTAATGTCGAATTTTGGTGAAGATTGAAAGACATTTTTTGTTGTAAATGTTTCGCGTTCGGCCAAGGGCTCTCTTCATTTTCTGGATGCGGACCTCGAGGGCCTTCTATTCTTTTCCTGTTGGTACTATAATTTCTCCGAGATATCGGAACTCAGTTACTTTTTCGATTGTGCCAAATTTTGTGCTCAAATTCTGGAGGCTGCAGTGGTTGCACATGACCTTGATTATTATTATTATTATTATTATTATTATTATTATTATTATTATTATTATTATTATTATTTACTTCTTAACTTTTTTCTTCTTTTTAAAAAATGATTTTATTTTACTGTAGCAGTTTATAACCTGCCGTCTAAAACTATTGCTTACAATCAAAACCATAATATCTTCGAACCTGTCCCATTGTATTCTGTTAAGTCCTTCAAACTTATTTACATTATAAATAAATCAAATCCTCTTTCGTTCCAGCTTTTGCCGGGTTGAGTCCCTCAGACGGTTGACGAGCTGGCCTTCTGACAACAAGTTGGCAGGTTTGAACTTGGCTCAGTCCGGTGGTATTTGAAGGTGCTCAAATACGTCAGCCTCGTGTCCGTAGATTTACTGCCACGTAAAAGAACTCCTGCGGGACTAAATACCGGCACCTCGGCGTCTCCGAAAACCGAAGAATTAGTTAGTGGGACGTAAAAAGTAAATGGCATTGTTATTAACGTTCCTGCTTAGCACCATTTCATTATGAAACTACTTGGGACTTTTCTGCTCTTAAAGAGTTGTATTTATTTATTTATTTTCTAGCTGTAGTAACCGGCGTTGTCCGGGTAGCTTTTGAATGTTTACCTTTAGTATTTGTATTACCAGTTAGTTAAGTGTGAAGTGGATGCTTATTGATTTATTTTTGAGATATTGATTTTACGACCTATTATGTAGTTTTAGAGTTATTTAGATGTATTTGATTTCAAGTTTTAGATTATTTAATTTTCGAGTAAAACCTTGTCCTTGTGGAAGCTAGAATTGACTGGGAAATATTTGATTCTTTCCACACAAAAAAAAGTAATAATAATATGTATTTACCAGTCGCACCGTACGTAAGGATGCACACGATTTCGGCTGTCATTGAGACTGTCACAATCAGCCTAATGACCCCAAAAGCAGTGTATTCAACACTAATCTCGGTCATTTTATACTATATACTTTTAAGCCCTTCACAGTTCCTGTCTCAATGGATACTGAACGTGGACTTAAACGGTATCAAGAGCGTCACAGTTCGTATACGAGACACATAAACAATGGCTTTCGACATTAACATCGGTTATTTTCCATCATTTTTGCACGTCAGCCCGTCTCATTCCCCACCCCCAGCGGAGGCTGTGATTTTTCATCTCCATAGTATTTTTTCTAATATGGTAAGTCATATGTGTACCAAGTTTCGTTGAGAGCAATTCTGGAAAATACCCACATACAGTACATCCATAATATATTTACATTCATTTTCACCCCCTCTCAACCTCCATATTGATTGCGGCTGAAGTATGACTTAACCATCCAGACTGTCACAGATCAACTCTGTGACCTCGTAAAGAACGTATTCGACATTAATATCAGTAAAAAATAGTTTATTTTTATATTTCACCATCCCCCCTAGGTGTGCTAGGGGTGTTTTACCCCAACAGTTTTTTTTTCAGATAGTAAGTCAGACGTGTACCAATTTTATATGATGGCTATGCTGGATTATAAATACATCCGTATTTTTGGTCATTTTGAACATTTTCCTTTCCACCCCTTCTAATATCCATGCCGATAGGGGCTGAACAACGACAACCGGAGTGTCATTATTCACCTCAGCGACCTCGAAAAGTATGGACTATACACGAAAATTTGTCGTTATCTATTATTTTTTATATTTTACCCGTCTTTCTGTGTTTTTTATAATTCGCCCTCGCCCCTAGGGGTGCTAGGTGTATCTGACCCCAACAGTAATGTTTCCTATATAGTAAGTCATGTGTATACCAAGTATGGTTGAGAGGTATGCTAGAGCATACACACATACGTCTTTAAACTCTATCCCTTTGGACATTTTCTTTTCTTTACCGGTTCTAACTCGCCTGCCGATTAAGACTAAACTTAACCTTAAACGGCATCCAGAGTGTCACAGTTCATCTCAGCGATCCTCATAACTATGGATTAGACACAGATATCGGTCGTTTTCGTTTAATGTTAATATTTCAGCTCTACTTTAGAGGCTAGGGTCCTCTTACCCCAAAGGTTTTTTTTCAGACAGTAGGTCCAATTTTGGTTCCGAATTATGCTGGAATATACACGTATACGTCCATTATCTCGGTCATTTTGGAAACTTTGTTTTTCACTTCTTCTCACCGCTATGCGAAAGGAGGCAGAACTTGGACTTCTAAAAATTTCGGAGCGTTACTATTCATCTCAGCGACCCCGAAAAGAATGGATTCGACACTATTTTCGATTATTTCCACACCTCGCCCCCTCGTGGGTGTGCTTAGCGTTGTCATACCTCCACGCACTTTGTCTCCTGATAATAAGTCATAAGTGACTTTGTTTGAAATCGCTCCCGTAGTCCCGAAAAGTATGGATTCAACACTAATATTGTTATATTTCGTTCCCTTGTCTAAGGCTTCTAGGGGTGTCTTTCCCCCCACAGTATTTTTTTCTAGATAGTAGGCAATATTTGTACCAAGTTCAGCTGACACTTATATTGGAGCGTACACACAAACATCCTTAAACTCGATCATTTGGATATTTTCTTTTCACTTCTTCTCACCCGCCTCCCAATTGGGGATCAACTTGGACTTAAACGACAACCGGAGTGTCACTATTCATTTCAGCGACTCCGAAACCAATTTTGATGGAACCCTATTTTCGATTATTTTTACATCTCACCCTTTCCAACACCTACCCATAGGGGTGCTAATTTGTCATAACCCCACCCAATTTATCTCCTGATAGTAATTCATAAGTGTAGCAGGTTTCTTTGAATCGCTCCAGTAATCAGGAAAAGTATTATTGTTCGCTTTTAGTTAAGTATATAAATCACCCCTCCTCTAGAGGTTCCAGGGGTGTCTTATCGTAAACAGTACTTTCTCCAGATAGTAAGTCATACTTGAAAGCTACGCTGTAATGTCCATTATTTGGGTCATTTTTGAAAATTTCTGTTTTACCCCTTCTCCCCCTATGCCAAAGGGTGATGAACTATGATTTATTAAAAAAACTGGAGTGTCATTATTAATCTCAGGGGCCCCAAAATTATGGATTCGAAACTATTTTCGTTTATTTTTACTTAACACTTATAAAATATTTGCAGTGAGACGAATTATCTCAGTGCCCATGAAAACTACCGATTCGACACTATTTTAGATTACTTTGTATATCACTCTCCCCTCTTCCCCACCTCGAAGGGGATGAACTTGAACTTCAAAAATCCGGAGTGTCACTGTTCACCTCAGTGACACCAAAACCTATGGATTCGACACTATTTTCAATCATGTTTATATCTCACTCCCCCACAATCCCCACCATATAGGGGGATGAACATAGACTCATAAAAAATCCGGAGTGCCACAATTCACCCCCCACCATAAAAAGGGCCTGAATTTGGACTTTAAAAACATCCGGAGTGCCACTAATCATCTGAGCGACCACGAAAACTGTGGTTTCGAAACTATTTTTGTTGATTTTTTATATCTCTCCTCACCCCCCCCCCCCCGGCCGGAAGGGGCTGAACTTGGTTTATAAAATTCTGAAATGTCACTGTTCATATCAGCGACCCCAAAAAGTATGCTTTCGACAATACTTTGGATGATTTTTATATCTCACCCCCTCTCCACCCCTACCCCTATGGGTAGCTGGGGTGTCTAACCCCCACGTGGTTTGTCTCATGATACTAAAAATTCGTAGTGCCGCTATTCATCTCAGTGACCCCGAAAAATGTGGATTCGACATTATTTTCAACTACTTTTATGTATCACTCCCCCCTCGCCCCCACCCCCAAGGAGGCTGAATCTGGACTTATAAAAAATCCGGAGTCTCACTATTCATCTCAGCGACCCTGAAAACTATGAATTCGATACTATTTTCGATTATTTTTATATCACTCCCCCATCGCCCCCCCCCCCCACCCCACCCCGAAGGGGGCTAAACTTGGACATTAAAAAATTCTAAAAGAGTCGATTCGACATTATTTTTGATGATATTTATATCTCACTCCCCTCGCCCCCCAACCCTAACGGTTCCTGTGGTGCCTTAAATCCACGCGGTTTTTCTCCTGATACTAAAAACTCGGAGTGCCAATATTCACCTTGGAACTTGTACTTTTAAAAAAATCCAGAGTATCACTATTCATCTCAGTGACCACGAAAAGTATGGATTCGACAACATTTTCGGTTATTTAGATATATCACTCCCCTCTCGCCCCCACCCCAAAGAGGGCAGAACTTGGACTTTAAAAATTCCGGAGTATCACTATTCATCTCAGTGACCACGAAAAGTATGGATTCGAAACTATTTTCGATTATATTTGTATCTCACCCCACTCGCCCCCCGCCCCTAACGGTTCCTGGGGTGCCTTACACCCACGCGGTTTTTCTCCTGATACTAAAAATTCGGAGTGCCAATATTCACCTTGGAACTTGGACTTTTAAAAAATTCCAGAGTATCACTATTCATCTCAGTGATCACGAAAAGTATGGATTGACAACATTTTCGGTTATTTTGATATATCACTCCCCTCTCGCCCCTACCCCAAAGAGGGCAGAACTTGGACTTTAAAAATTCCGGAGTGTCACTATTCAGCTCAGCGAACCCCAAAAGTATGGATTCGACACTATTTTCGATTATATTTGTATCTCACCCCACTCGCCCCCCGCCCCTAACGGTTCCTGGGGTGCCTTACACCCACGCGGTTTTTCTCCTGATACTAAAAATCCTGAGTGCCAATATTCACCTTGGCGACCCCGAATACTATATATCCGACACTATTTTCGATTAATTTTATATAACACTCCCCCGCCCCCACCTCAAGGGGGTCGAGCTTGGACTTTAAAAATATTCAAATTGTCACTATTCATCTCAGCGACCACGAAAAGTATAGATTCCACACTATTTTCGAATATTTTATATATCACCCCCTCCCCCCACCCACATGGGTACATGGGGTGTCTTACCCCACGCGGTTTGTCAAAACAAATCCGGAGTCTAACTATTAACCTCAGCGACCCCGAAAAGAATGGATTCGACACTATTTTCGGTCATTTTGATATATCACTCCCCCCCTCGACCCCACCCCAAAGGGGGCTGAACTTGGACTTGGACCCCGAAAAGTATGGATTCGACACTATTTTCGTTAATTTTCTTATATCACTCCCCCCTCGCCCCCACCCCAAAGGGGGCAGAACTTGGATTTTTAAACATTCCGGAATGTCACTATTCATCTCAGCGACCATAAAAAAGTATGGATTCGACACTATTTTCGAATATTTTATGTCACCCCATTGCGACCCCCCCCCCCCCCCCGCCCGTATGGGCGCATGGGGTGTCTTAGCCCCACGCGGTTTGCCAAAAGAAATCCGCAGTGTCACTATTCATCTCAGCGACCCTGTAAAGGATGGATTCGACACTATTTCCTATTACTATATTATATCACTCTCCCCTCGCCCCCCCCCCCCACCCAAAAGGTGGATGAATCTGGACTTGGAAAAATTCTGGAGTATCACTATTCATCTCAGCGAATCCGAAAACGATGGATTCGACACTATTTTCGTATATTTTTACATGTGACCCCCTCGCCCCTCACCCCTAAGGGTACTAGGGATATCTTACCCCACGCGGTTTGTCTCCTGATACTAAGTCGTAAGTGTACCAAGTTTGGTGTAAATCGCTCCAGTAGTTTAGGAGGAGATGCAATACACATACACACATACGACATTTATTTATTTATTTATTTATTTATTTATTTATTTATTTATTTATTTATTTATTTATTTATTTATTTATTTATTTATTTATTTATTTATTTATTTATTTATTTATTTATTTATTCATTTATTTATTTATTTATTTATTTATTTATTTATTTATTTATTTATTTATTTATTTATTTATTTATTTATTTATTTATTTATTTATTTATTTATTTATTTATTTATTTATTTATGCTAGCTGTTTAAGTATATATGACTGGAGCGGTACCGGCCATTACTTTAGTTAGGGTATTCATCCATCTAGTCAGAGAATCGAAAATCAGCGTGCTAAGAGGTGGGGGAAACATATACACTATGAGAGCGTTGCCTGGTAGGGTAGGACGGGTGGTGGTATACAATTGATAATGACCAGATTTCTTGCCAAAAGACTGGATTCAGTTCATCCGTCGAATGGAGACGCTAGTCCCTTGGTGATTTTTGACGGGAGTACGCTATGTGCCGACAATGGGTTTCACCCTCGCCCTACCTCAGGTCGCCCATGGGTGTCAAATAGAAAGACCTACACCACGTGAGCTGAATATGTCCTCAGACACTCCCTGCGATAAAACAGTTAGCTTTAGAATTTGAATCGCGTATTGACAAGTTTTCAAAGTGGGACCTGCTCGACTGGATTCAGGATAGAACGTAATCATTACAGTATAAAATCCCTATTTAGAATTTATCTCCTTTGCTTTCCTAGTCCTAACTTTGCCTCGTCCTAATAAGAAAAGTAGAGTTTGTGGTCAGTCAGGTTAACATCGTTCAGAACCAACTGAGAAACAAACAAAACCTCCATCATTTATAACTCCATCTTTCCTAGTGGCAGGGTAACGGGTACGATGAGTAATGGAACACCCACCTTTTGCCACTACTGTGCAATACAACCAACGCCGAACCGTTATTTAACATTTTAGCTCCTACAACAACATTAACAGTGACATTTTCAATATAGAGCAGCTGTTACAAAACAACGAAGGATGATCCCCAACTCCTTGACAAACTGCCTTAACTGCAAGTTAGCTTAACATCGGCACGTTCACAAGATCGTCAATACTGGCTCATGTTTTTTTTTTTTTTTTTCAACGACGATTCGACTACGTATACATGAACATTTTAACATATGTTTTATATCCTCAACAACAACTTAAGAACTTCATAGCATTCCTCAACTTCAAGTTTTTATATATTATCTTAAAACTCTACTCAAGAATGTACAAAGGCACTCCAATTATTTGTGATCCGGATCCTAGGACGTACTTTAAATTTTAACGTTTCTTGTGACATATAACCATTGTCGACCATTTTAAGTGTGTTTAAAGGCAGATTTCATGTTGAATGTGTGTTAATACACTTTTCTGATTTATTTATTTGCTTTGAACTGATGATGATTCCAAGGGAATAGAAACCGGTATTCATTTAATAAATGTTATATATTAAAAAGGTGTTGAATGGTGGCCCATCCCTCGATTGATTCCTATTATATAAAACAAAACACTGTCAGCTGTTTTGAGAGAGCAATGTTTGGACTAAGCCATGTGGACAAATGTTTGTTTTTCATATGAGTTCCCGTCCGAAGTTCTTCGATCTGTTAGGACAAGTGCAGTTTACACATCATCAGACAAATCAAAGGACAATCAACTGCTCCTGAAAGGGATGCAGTTGAGGAGGAATGTGGATGTTGTTTGTTAGTTGAGTTCAGTATCATTTAAAACAAATTGTATATTTTATATGCTTGTACGAACCTACTCTGTCTTGAGATTAGAGCCCTGATTTTTAGGCTTTAACCGGTTAGAATGCAAACTTACTGAAGCAAGTAACACGTATAAACCAGCCCGGACAACAGTTCTGCCATTTATTTATTTATTTAATTATTGGTTATAGAATGACTCGGTGAGCTAGTGGCTCAAGGAGGGACTGCCTTTACAATCACAGCTTGGCAGCTTTTAGTTTCATTTAATAGATAAGGCATAGGCCTACATATATAACAAGGAATGTTTTACAAATATTGATTTACAACATATCATTATTTTACATGGAAAAAGAAGATAGTCAAAATAAAATAAACATAGGTGGAAAAATAGGTACAAACTGCTTATCGATTTATTCTCCAACATACTGTTCAAGGAAGTACCTGCGTACTTCTTATTTAAATCTGCAAAAATTATTGATTTGTTTCAATTTTGGAGGTGGATTGTTGAAGGCTGTGCTTGCTGAATAATAAATGATATTTGGTAGTGTTTGTGGAATCTTTGAAAAACTGGTTTTCTGATCTTGTATTACGTGTGTGAATATCTTTGCTGTATCGTAGTTCTGTATTAACAGAAATCATATTATGTTTATACCTGAACATGAATAAAGCTTGAGAGTATTTAATCTGGCATTGTACTGTTAATTTGTTTGTTTCCTGAAAAACTTCCACAGATGGTTTTAGTAAATCATATCCATACATCATTTTTAAAGCTCTCTTTTGGAGTACTTCTAGTTCCTTTACAGCTTCCTGGGTACAATTTCCCCATATTATATTCATGTACATAAGGTGTGCATGTATGAGGGAGGTATATATGTTTCTTAAGTGTTGGTTGTTTATTCCATAGTCCTTCAATCTTTTTAGTACTCCAATTATACTTATATTTTTTCTTTACATTTGAGATATGCTCATTCTAACTTAAGTTATTGTCTAATACCATGCCTAAATATGAAAACAGCTTTACTCTTTCAATGGGATTATTGCCAATTTTTACTACATTACAGGTATTGATAATTTGTGTTGTTTTACGGAATATCATGTATTTTTTGTGGTGCTTATGACTAGATAATTTTTGTTCAGCCATGATGTTAGTATGTCCGTATCTTTTTGCATATCGTCCATAATCGTTTGTTCGCAAGCTGTCATAAAATATAAATATACCATCTGAAAACAGGAATATCTTACCAGTAAACTCAAGACAACCTGTATCATCAATAAAAATATTAGAAACAGTAATGGTCCCAGCACTGACCCTTGTGGGACACCATGTTTAACATAGTAGATGGGCCCTTTAGTTTCATTGATATTAACATATTGCTTCCTATCATTTAAGTAATTTTTAAACCACCCAAAGGCTATTCCTCTAATTCCTACATTTGCTAGTTTATTAAGTAGTAGGATATGGTTAACTGTGTCAAATGCCTCTGCAAGATCTATGAAAAGTTCAGCTGCTATTTTACTACTATCTAATGCATTCTGTATAAGGGACACTATGCCAAATGCAACTGAAAATGTACTATGTTTGGGTAGGAAGCCATACTGAAATTTGAAGAAGAAATGTATTTTTATTAGGAAATTCAAGACTTGTGTTTATTACTACTTCAAGTATTTTTGCTAGTGAAGATACTATACATTGGCGCCTGTAATTACTGGGGTCAGACTGTGTTCCTTTCTTAAGAACTGGTACCATTCTTGCAATTTTACATTTATCTGGTATTACTCCTATATGCAATGACAAATTAACTATCTCAGTGAGCAAGGGAGCCAGATGATTTACACACCTCTTGAGGAGTATGTTATTTATTCCATCATCTGTGTAGTTATTCTTGTTGGCTAGTGCTTCTATGATTTGTGTAACTTCTTTAACATCTGTTGGCCTAAAGTACAGAGAGTTGCACATCGTATGATTAGATGGCAAAGTTGAGGATGTGGATGTTATTCTTCTTGGTAGCCTTGTATTGCAGGGGTAAAAATTGTAACAATTCAATAAAGTTTCTATAAATATTGCTATCTTTTAAAAATCCACCTTATCATCTCCTATAAGCAATGAGTTTGATTTTCGTGTATTGCACAAAACAAGTTCAAGGTCTATCATAAAGTTAGTAGTATTACTCTCCTTTGGGTTGTAATATGAAATTACGTTATATCACCGGTTTTTGCTAAACTATTTGGAGAATACTGTGATAACTGCAAATGATCCTAATGACTTTAGTTGTCCATTTTCTTGATACATACACTGAGAGTCCCCCTCCAGTACCCTCTCTAGCTAGATGGTAAGTTTCAATCTAGGTATATTATAATAGGATGTTTCTTCATCTGATAACCAATTTTCTGTTATAACTATAATTTCAAGTTCTGTAACCTCATCAATAATAAGCATAATATCCTCAAACTTATTCCTAACACTTCGTGCATTGCTATAGATACATTTAAATTCAGAATTTAGAGCTTGATTCCTAGTTTGTAATTTATAATTTTCTATAGTATCACACTGGATCTCAACAGAACTTATTATTTCCGTATTCCTATAAATGTCCTCTACCATTTAACATCAGTATAAATTCGTGTGAAATTGGTACCTGCAGTGTTTACTGTCCGTGTTTATTCTCGAGGTGTGCGATCTTTGCCTCGCTGCTGATGAGCATGCTTGGTCCATCCATAGCTTCGCGGACGTAGATCTTGCAGTCCCTTGTCCATGTGGCAAACATTTTGCCATTCTGCTTCAGTAGCCTGCACCTTCTTGCAATGTTCTCATTCTTGGGCGAAAGATGGTCATTAATGAAAACTTTGCGTGATGGGCAGTTCAGTCCAATATCCTGGTTGTTTAACACTGTTTTCTGTATTCTGGCATTCACTATTTCGTCCTTCCTCCACCTGTTAGTGAATTTCACCACAATTCTTCCAACATCCCCACCTCTTGACGGCAGACGATGAGCGACGTCAATCTCCTGAATACCCAAATCAACCCCCAATGCCCCGGCTGTTTGTATTACCAAGTCATACACATTTTCTCTTCCCATTTCTGGCATTCCACTAATTAGCAAATTGTTCCTGCGGGTGTACTGTTGAAGATCTTCTGACCCATCTAAAGCCTGTTTGGTATCATTGCTTACACTCACCAGATATTTTTCTAATTCAGATGTTCTTTTCTTTAACTCACCTGTGAGAGTTTAGAACTTCTTAAACTGGTCATTTATAAATTCTGTCGCTTCGTTAATAGCACTGAGTTCAACTATGAATAAAGTTTTCAGTTCTGTAACAGATAATTTTATCTTCTCCGTAACCTCCTTAACCATCTGCATAAGCACTAGGGGCCTGGCTCTTAAGACCCCTGTGAGTTATGTTACTCCCCGGTACATTACAGAAGAGTGGACTAGACTACATCTCCTACTTGGCAAAATACTTTGCATTCTAACCTATCACTGACAAAACATGTAAATAGCGACTATTTGCAAGCTACTTCATTTATTTAGCCTTTTCCGACCACTTTTTTGCGATCAGTTTTGGCTACTTTTCTTCATCAAGTATTGGCAGCAATGGGCCAATGTAGTCTACTGTACGTGCCATAACTCCGTCCCTTAAAACTCAGTAACAACACATTGTAAGATGTATGTTCATATGGACGTATTTTCTTGTTTTGATCAAAGGAATCATCACCCGACATTTCTCACAAATTTTCAGGATTCACCCTGCAAAAATAGGCTTATATTTTCACAATATTTATGGCATACTTGAGAGAAGTAAACGCCCGAATTGCAGAGGCGCGGAGAGCTTTCGCGTAAAAAGTAGTGACTTGTAACATCTAAGACCATCGGCATGGAGGTCAAAAACATTTCATAAAAAGTTTTATATGGAGAGTTGTAAGATATGGGTCAGAAACATGGGCCCTGCGAAAAGCGGAAGTGATGAAACTCGAGGCCTTTGAGATGTGGTGCTGGAGTCTATTCTTAAACATACCTCACAAACGAGAACTTTCCTAAAAGAGCAAATGAGATATGCACCTTGGTTGAATTCTTAAACAGGAGCTTCGTCTGCCATTTGCTCCTTCATTCTGACTGGTACACCACTCTGCTTGAAGGGAAAGTGAAAGGAAGGAGGACCAAAGGAAGACTTAGAGTGCAATTTATAGACAACATTAAAGGTAAGCAAACCTATTACTACTTGAAGCCGTTGGAAAAAGAAAGGAAACCCTTGGAAAACATGCATGTTAGCCACCAACTTTAGTGTTGAGGAGAATAAGAATAGTTTATGGTAACTATGACAGCGGCTGAGTAGGCGCATGCGCTATACGGTTATTGATAACACTAGCTGTGTGTCATGTACGATCAAGTAGGTTTTAAACGCTGAAGTGTGTTGGAGTGGCAAACACTTTGTTCCTCAGAAATGAACTTCTTACGTTCATCGTCGTACCTTCTTGACGTCAGGCTTCGCTCCACTCCGCTGAGGGTATCGTCACGGTGTTGGGACATCAACATCACTAAATGCATCGATTCACTTTAACAATATCCACTTTTCAATCATTTTCTTTTTACGACAAGTCTACAAACGTTACGCAATATACCATCCTCTAATCTCGTCTTCACGTTGCTATCGTCTTAACACACTCCACCAGCTAAAGCTTAGCGAGAACTTCGACAATGAGCTACAGCAGAAACATGCTGCATAATGAGGAAGGTGACGAACAGGGATTTGAAAGTTCCATAAATGAAGATATTCGGAAGATCAATAATATTTCACCTTGCTTGAAAGTAATAAACAGTTTTCGCGAACAGTAAATTATCAAAGCACAAAGGACAAAGGAATGGTAGGAATGAGAGTAGACTGATGTTGGTCCTCTAAGCAAATTATGGACCATACCTACATTTATTTTTGTTATGAAGTATTTCCAGGTTTTTTACTGTATTTTGATATTTTTAGGATCCAAATGCATTTGTCTTCACGTCTAATTTGTTTTAAGTATTTCACTAAAAGTCACCCACTTTTCACATTTTGAAATAAATATCTTATGGCTGGCGGCCATATGAAATTAGCATACTGACCTTTTGTCCAAGGTACTCCGTGTACTCCGAGTCTAGGATTTTAACATTCATTGGTTAATCCCGATGGTTCTAGTGCTGGATTCATCAAAGGTAGGGCCACATTCTCACAGACGAGTAGGTCGCCTATCAGGCGTCAACTCGAAAAACGTTCAACAGAGCTCTTCGAAGGCAACACGCCAACATTATTATTATTATTATTATTATTATTATTATTATTATTATTATTATTATTATTATTATTATTATTATTATTATTTCATTTTCACTTAATTACTTCCAGGGTTGCATTTCCCCCTAATTCAGCGAGGGATTCCACCTCTACCGCCTCAAGGGCAGTATCCTGGAACGTGAGACATATAGTTGGGAATACAACTGGGGAGGAGGATGCTTCTTTTTTGCTATTTTGCTTTACGTCGCACTGACCCGGATAGGTCTTATGGCGACAATGGGACAGGAACGCGCTAGAAGTGGGAAGGAGGCGGCCGTGGCCTTATTTAAGGTACAGCCCCAGCATTTGTCTGGTGTGAAAAATGGGAAACCACGGAAAACCATCTTCAGGGCTGCCGACAGTGGGGCTCGAACCCACTATCTTCCGAATACTGGATACTGGCCGCACTTATGCGACTGCAGCTATCGAGCTCGGCAGGGGGAGGAGGATGAGTACCACACCCAGGCGGCCTCACCTGCTATGCTGAACAGGGGTTTTGGGGGGATGGGAAGATTAGAAGGGATAGGCAAAGAAGAGAGAAGGAAGCGGCCGTGGCTTTGTGTTAGGTACCATCCCGATATTTGCCTGGAGGAGAAGTGTGAAACACCGGAAAACCGTTTTGAGGATGGGTGAGGTGGAGATGGAACCAGTTCTTATCAGTTGAACTCCCGAGCCTGCCGGGCTGAGTAGCTGAAACGGATGAGGCGCTGGCCTTCTAACCCCAATTTGGCAGGTTCGATCCTGGCTCGTTCCGGTGGTATTTGAAGGTACTCAAATACGTCAGCCCCGTGTCGGTAAATTTACTGGCACGTAAAAAACTCCTGGTGGTCTAAATTCCGGCACCTCGGCACCTTCGAAAACCTTAACAGTAGTTACTGGGACGTAAAGTCAATAACACTACTGTTACTCCCTAGACTAAGTGGACTCCATTCCAGTCCTCGTACCACTTTTTAAATTTCGTGGCAGATCCGGGAATCGAACCCAGGCCTCCGGAAACGACAGCTAATCACCTTAACCACCACACCAAAGAGGCGGGCATTATTATTATTATTATTATTATTATTATTATTATTATTATTATTATTATTATTATTATAGGATTTTCCATTATTGATAACACTAATTATTACCCTAGAGAGTTTGGATAACCTACACGGACTTTTTTATTTATTTATTTATTTATTTATTTATTTATTTATTTATTTATTTATTTATTTATTTATTTATTTATTTATTTATTTATTTATTTATTTTATCTCCAAAATAAAGCCTAAAACTGAATTGAGAATATATAATACTACTGTATAACAGAGGCGTATACCGAGGGCTACCAAGACTATCGGTGAAACCCAAACCTGAAAAAATGGGGACGATAGAAGTCTAAATCAAATTATTATGTGAGCATCTAGCAGATTGTTCCATTTGCAAAACTTCAAAGCGAAGAGAAAAAATGTCGCTCGTATTTCTGAGAGCAAGGCATCGGAGACTGATATTGCAGTCCAAGCGCTACGTCTCTCTCCCCTTGCTTCCCTCGCATGGCTTGATGCTGAATCGCAATTAGGTGCGGAGACCGGGGCTATAGGTGTGCTAGGCTTCGCTCCGTCAGATCGCCACTGCTAACTGTCAACCATGCCTTCCTCATCGGATATACTTCCTCACCTCATACTTCTGACTTATTTATTTAGAAAACAGAGTGCTGTTATTTCACTCCCGTTTACTTCTACATCCTTGTAGGAAGATTGTGCAGGGCAGCTGTTATAGAAGTAGTATTGTTTTCCTTTATAGGTGGATCTGCTAAAATGAATGCAATCGTCCAGGTTTAGCGTTCTCTTTTGGTGACTGGAATAGAACCCGTGATCATGGGTCGGATACCACTACTGATCTCTCGAGGAAGCTAAAAAACCAGTGAAAGATGTGTACGACCGCTGGTGCTGACGTAAAATTATTGGACATATTTACAGAATGGATGACAATAGACTAACTAAACGCATCTTCAAGTACCTTTAGGAAAAGAAATCAACCACCACCTGGATTCAAGAAGTCAAAAAAGACCTGGAAAGGAACAACATACGAGAAGAAGAATTATTGGAAAGAAAGATTTTTAGGTAGAAAGTCTTACAAATGGAAGGATTCCAAGGGAGGAAGGAAAAGAAAACAGGCACAAAGTGGACTGAAGACAGGAAAAAGAAGCACAGTGAAACAATGAAGGAATACTGGAATAAAAGGGAAGAACAACTAAGGAGGAAGAACTGAAAGTGTAACGTGGTGCTTAGAAGGCCGGAACGCAAGAATAATAATAATAATAATAATAATAATAATAATAATAATAATAATAATAATAATAATAATAATAATAATAATGATAATAATAACTGTACACCTGAACGCCACGCATTCAAAATTAGCGCCTTAATAAACTCCCTTATCGAACAAAAGTGGAAACTACTACAACAGGAACTTAGAACTTTAATCAGAAGATGTCACCACTGAAAAATTAAGTAATTGTTTTGTTGTGAAGTTCCTAAACTGACTAAGATTCTCCTTGTTTTGTTCTCCATTCATCAAGAAGTTTGGACATTCTTCCACAGATGACACTACCAAAAAACTATGATCATGCACCCTGGTGCAAGGTGTAAGAACTTATAATTTAAAGTTTCTAATTCTAGGTTGTCCATAACTGATCTATGTTCATTTATTTTTGGGTTGGCAATACTTCCTTTTCTTTCCGCCAGTTCTGAATCTAGCCAATCACTATTTTCTGAAATTAATTTTCAACCAATCCCACATTTCTTGCTCATTTTGTGTTTACCCAATAAAATTCAAGAGGGTGTGTCCTGATTACTCGTAAATGATCTCGAACCTTCCCTGAGGGTTTATAAACTGCGGCTGTTCACGTTTCTTGGCCAATTGATCGTCGTCCTTCTGAGGGAGTGTGTGTTTAAGCAGGAGGCGGGCGGCCTCTTTCGTCGGCAGCTAGAACATCTACAAGGTAATGGCTACATGAAATCTTTCTTTCTTGCTAACTCCGCAGTTTAATCCGAGGGAAAGGTCCGACTCTTTATTTTGTGACCATGTTTCATCGGCCTAGAGCCCTTTAGGTTTTTAAGTTTCACTATCTTGGAACGCAGTGTACGCCTCCTTTCAGTTTGTCTTTTGGGCCGTTTATTTAACCTGTTCTTTTTGCAAAGGCCCGGTAGGTTGGGTACGAGATACACCTGTGTAAAGATATTTTCAGTTTGTAAGTGTGCCTTGAGAGGCCAGATATTGTAAGTCGATGTTGCCTTGAGTAGGCTTGGAAAACTGAGAGCCTGTTAGCTCCTTTTACTAGTGCCTCTGGGAGGCTAGAAATTGTATTTTGGGAGCAAGTGCTCTGTGAATTAGGGGATTTCTGCCCTTGAATAAATTTGTGTTCTTTTATAAATTTGAGCTGGGAGCTCAGGAACTGTAAAACTATGGGCTTGGAGCCCGGAATTGGTAAAAATCACAAATCTTGGACTTCCTAGTCTTGTTTCAAGATTACTTTTGTACATGACATTCTGTTATTTGTTAAGTTGTTGTTTTCTGAAAAAATATAACCTTTAGTTCAAGTTTTAAATTAATTTTGATATTGTAGATAGACCCATTCACCCCAGCACCTTCTTTAACGTCTTTCTGCTCCACGGGTATCCCCGTAACAATAACAATAATAATAGTAATAATAATAATGTGCATGGCATCTCTATAGGCTTGGTGGTGACCTAATGAGGATAAAATGTTTGGCCAAGACGTCATAAACACCCAGTTTCCAAGCCAGGTGAATGAAGATTACGAGGAGCTAGATTTCGAGAACTGAACCGGGGCCATGGAACCAAAGGCAAGCATTCTATCCATTTAGCCACAAAGCCGGACTAAAATTTGTTAAACCTTTGGCTACCATCTCCACTGATCAGGTGTTGAGTATTGACAATAGCAGAGACCAGGGCAGTAGCTGTGAAGCAGCCTTGACAATATAGCAGGCTACGCAGGCTACTCCGTTAGGTATTAGCTGCAGCTCAAAACGCTTAAGGCCTTGACCTATCGAAAAGGAGTAATCTAAGTCTAGAGGTAGTCCACACTTTGATCCCAGCATACGCCACTGCTGTATAGAATATTGTAAAATATGGTGCTGAAGTATGGGAAACCCCGAAGCGTCGCCCTAGAGACTATCGTTAATATATATATATGATAGTGGTGAAGTAGCTGCAGGCTTGAACATCAAGAAAGGGAGGATCATGTATGTATGTTTAGTCATCAGCCCGAAGGCTGGTTGGATCCTTAACAGTTCCGCCATGAGCTGTCATAGATGGCCTAGGCATCACTGAAGAGGCGTACTAGCGAAATGAGGAGTGAGGTAGTTTCCCGTTGCTTTCCTCACCGAGCCAGAAGTTGCTATTACATATCAGTCTGCCAAGCCCACTGAAATGCATGCACAAACCGACCCTATGAGCAATACTTTCACACCATTCATAGCAGGGACTGGCTGCGTAAGGAATGGCATTACTAGCATCGCTCATACCTCAGTCACTTTCATTTTGTCAAAGCCAAGTATAAGACTGAGACAGATCAATGAAAGTAACAAAATTGCTCTAGCCCATACCAGAAGACTTAGTGCACTGTAAACACTGGGTCCCGCCAGCAAAGGAGGATCATGGCAACCGCTATTAATGTTATTAGAGGCGCGAAGAGACTGAGGAGCTATCGATACGATTGTGGAATGGAAGAAACTGTAATAATTAGGACTAGGCCTATATAAGGAGCATAAGTAAAGTAATCTCCATACAGGCCATGAACGCCCTTTGAAGAGCGGAAGGTAATCTCAGCACTTGATGGAGTAGAGTGGTTAACTCTATGCCCGGCCGGCTTTGCCCCTAAGAATTAGTCTGGTAGACTACTCATTTTTGGTGAACCTAAGCGTCATGTGCATCTCCGGAAGTGAATAATTTAATGACCTAAGAAATAATTAGATTCTACCCCCCCTACGAAAGGAGGTGCAGAGGCAGGCCACGAAAAACGCCTGGCAAGACGGAGTTAGCCGGGCTGAGTAGTTCATACGGTAGAAGCATTGGACATTGGACTTCTGAGCCCAGATTGGCGAGTTCGGTCCCGGATCAGTCTGGTGGATTTATTTACCGCGTGATTCTTAATGTCGGGAGTGTCCCAGGTCATGACCGATTCGTCCAGTGAGAAGTGATGCTGAAGATTCAGGGTTAAACCCAGTTTCGCACATAGTCTACTCCTGTCGAATAACCTCAAGGTGTCTGCTTAAGGTTTAACATCCCCATCCGACGGACCAATCACCATTAACAGATGAATACAGAGGAGAGGTTTGGAATTAAGTCCAAACTTTTGCGCGCATTCTAGAGATTATGAAGTGTATACCATTACCTCTCCTACCCTCCTGTCCAACATTCTGATTGGGGGAGGGGTCTAGTAATGGATGTCGGATCGGTTAACCACGAAGTCAGGACACATATATACGAAACCTTAACGATCATTGATTGCCACAAGGCGGGTAGTCTCATAGTTTCAAGTGTGCCAGACTTGTATTGGTAGATTTACTGGCAAACAAAAGAAATCCAGTGGATTAAAATTTCGGTACTTTGGTGTGTCTGAAAAACGTGAATGTAGTTGCAGTAGTATAACGCAAAATCAATAACATTATTATTATTATTATTATTATTATTATTATTATTATTATTATTATTATTATTATTATTATTATTATTATCATTATTAACACGGGGTTAGCAATGTCATGGCACAAAAAGCCTAAGTAATGAAGACTAGCGACAGAGGTGAAAATGAAAATCCACAGACTGTTTCCAGTCATTTGACCGGGTCAGGATGGAATGTAATTTTTTTTACGTCCCACTGACTACGAATTTCGGAGTGAAGAGGAATGGAATGAATTAAGCCCCCATCTAGCGGCGAGGATAGGAATTGTGCCGACTGTCCAAGCCTGTCGCACTCCTCTGGCGCAATGATTAATGACCGACAGATGAAATGAAATGATATTGGAAGTTAGATTTTAACACGGAAAGCCGGAGTACCCGGAGAAAAACGTGTACCGACTCCGCTTTCTCCAGCACAAATCCTACGTTAAACGACCGGGATTTGAACCACAGAACTCAGCGGTGAGAGGCCGGCACACCGCCGCCTGAGCCACGAAGGGTCCTGGAGAAATAGGTGACAGTGGAAATTAGGATACAACAAACGGCTCGAAGTTGAATTTAAATCATAATACATCAACGTATATACTGATTTTATTTATTGTCCAATTCCACGGCTTAATGATTAGAATGCTGGCCTTTGGTCCAAAAAGTCCCAGATTCGATTTCCGACCGGGTCGTGGATGTTAACCTTAACTAGTTAATTCGTCCGGCTCGGGGCTGGGAGTTTGTGCTGTCTTCATCATTAGAAATTATCTTAGGTAGAGCCCAATTCTCACAGACATGCAGGTCGCCTATAGGTCGTCTACTAGAAAGAGACCTGTACTAGGCCTCTCCGGAGGCCCGAGTTCGATTCCCGGCTCTGTCCCGAAATTTGAAAAGTTATACAAGGACTGTAACGGAGTCAACATAACCTCGGCAGGTCAACTGTGTAGAAGGGGGTTCGATTCCCACCTCAGCCATCCTCGAAGTGGTTTTCCGTGGTTTCCCACTTCTTCACCAGGCAATTACCAGGATGGTAGCTAACTTAAAGCCACGGATGTTTCCTTTCCTCTTCCTTGTCCATCCCTTCCAATCTTCCCATCGCCCGCAAGGCCCCTGTTCAGCATGCCAGGTGAGACAACCTGGGCGAGGTACTGGACATCCTTCCCAGCTGTATCCCTGACCAAATGTCTCACACCCTAGAACACTGTGCTTGAGGCCATAAAGGTGAAATACCTCGCTGAGCCCGGGGGAAAAACCAATCCTGGAGGGTAAACTGATTAAATGAAATAAACCAAATAAATAAATAAATATCGTAAAATGATTTGCGTACCCGTTGTGTGTAAAGATGAGTGAATTTGTGTGTATTCAAAACATGTAAATAAAAATATTTTTATTGATGAACGTAGATTTTCGTGCTCATTGTATTAATAGAAAGAAATATGTAACTGGATTTAAGCCATTATTTAATAAATCCTACCGGGCGAGTTGGCCGTGCGCGTAGAGGCGCGCGGCTGTGAGCTTGAATCCGGGAGATAGTAGGTTCGAATCCTACTATCGGCAGCCCTGAAAATGGTTTTCCGTGGTTTCCCATTTTCACACCAGGCAAATGCTAGGGCTGTACCTCAATTAAGGCCACGGCCGCTTCCTTCCAACTCCTAGGCCTTTCCTATCCCATCGTCGACATAAGACCTATCTGTGTGGGTGCGACGTAAAGCCCATAGTATTTTGTTAATAAATCCGAGCTTTCTGCCAAATTGCATTGGCCTTCATGCCCTTCACGGCTTTATTCCAGTTACACATTTATTTCTTTATGTTAATATTTTTATCCCTTTATAGGAATCAAATAGCTGACATCAACCGACGGCATTCCTAGGGAAGCTTCCGTGCTAAAGCGTTGTCTAGTTTATCTGACGGAACGGTACAAATAAAAGTTATTTTTCTATCGTGTCTTTGCGATAAGACTGTAGGGAACCTGTAGCATTTGGAGAGCAGTGATTGTTTCCAAGAAGGCGGGTTAAGAATGATTTAAAGTCACGATCAGCGTGTTCCCGTCGTGGGTGGTGGCCTTACTTCCTGCAATTACGCGTGTTTAACAACAATTACTCTAGGCAGTTGAGAGTCGAGAGCGCAGTTCCGTTCTGATGTCACAGTTCTGGAGGGAGGAGCAGAAACCAACAATCTGCACGGAACTTGCAACCTTCAACATACGCAGAAGAATTGGGACGTGGCTGCATCTAACACACTCCTTCCTGATACCGCCTGGTGGAAATATATACTATGCCTCTACTAATCACATTTCTGAATCATTAAGGGGGACTTTCAACGCTAAAAGCCGGGCTGAGTGGCTCAGGCGGTTGAGGCGCTGGCCTCAACTTGGCAGGTTGGATCCTGACTCAGTCCAGTGCTATGTGAAGGTGCTCAAATACGCCAGCCTCGTCTCGGTAGATTTATCACACGTTAAAGAAATCCCGCGGGACTAAATTCCGGGACTTCAGCGTCTCCGAAAACCGTAGATGTAATTGGTAGGACGGAAAACAATGACGTTGTTATTACTATTATTAATGAAAATTCTGAATCATTAAGGGGGAGTTTCAACACTAGAAAACGAAAACAATTGTTTGGTTATTAAATCATAGCAAATATGTAAGATATCCCTTATTTAATCGATGAATTATTTTTCTTAAGAGCTCTTTATTTAAAAAAACACCGGAATGAATGACTGCAACGATCATTCATTACCGAGCGAGTGGCTGCGCGGTTTGAGTCACGTAGGCTTGCATTTCGGATATAAGTGAATTCGAACCCCACTGTCGGGATTCCTGAAGATGGTTTTCCGCGGTTTCCCATTTTCAAAACAGGAAAATGCTGGGGCTGAACCTTAATTAAGGCCACGGCCGCTTCCTTCCCTTGCCTATCCTATCGTCAGCATAAGACCATAAGACTACCTCAGATCGAGTAGGGATATCTGTCGTTCTCACAGCTGCGCGCCCCGAACTGCAGGGCAACTCGCTCGATGCTGGCAGAACTACTAAATATTCTATTTTATTGACTACTTCTAAGTCCACGCAATCTAACAACCAATTTTATTTTTTCTTTAACGGGTTTCTTTTTTTACATACTGTACCTGGAGGTACACCTCAACCCCGTGCATTTAAATGAATCGCCCTGAAGAACGCTACCTTTGACATAAAACTGAAACAAATAGTGCAAGAAGTTGGGACGTTGGTCAACTGATCTCACTACTAGAGTGGTAGAGTAATGTGTTATTTTAAGGTTTCTTAAACTGACTGTATGTCTTTCGGTTTTTTTTGTTTGTTTGTTGTTTTTTTAATGTATCACAGTTTATAACAACTATTTCAAGAACTTTGGACTTTTCTCCATAGATGTCTCTATTAAAGAACTGATGTCAGGCACTCTAGTGCAAAGTGGAACAACAAGAAATTTAAAGAAATTTTGTGTTTATAGGTTTTGTGAACTGAATTGACTTTCCTTATTTTTGACACTTCAAGGTTTGCAACACTTCTTACTCATCCCACCAGCTTTGGAGTCTGGCCAATCATAACTTTTGTGTATTTATTTTTCAGCCAATCAAATCCTTCTTGTGCCTATTTTATCTTCCAATAAAGGGAGAGGGTGTGTCTGGTTTTAGTCCAGAGCCTTCTCGAACCTTCCTCTCGGGTATAAAAGCTGACGCCTTTCCAGCTAACTTGTCTTACTGATCGTCGTGTTACTGAGTGTGTGTGTTAAGAGAGGAGGCGGCGGCCTCATTTTTCGGCAGGCAGAACATCAGCAAAGGTAATGCCCACCATTTTTCTATCTCTGTAGTTATCTCCGTAAGCTGACTCGAGGGGAAGGTTCCTATATTTCACTATGTAACAGTCAATTTCATAATATGTAAACTTTCTTCCTTCTCGTGTAAAAGTTCAAGTAAGTCAAAAGTACTTAACTGAAAATCGGGGATAGAAAGTGCGTTACCCTCTCGATTTCCCCTTCAATTAATATTGAGCAAGTGTTCGCCTGCATACATTTTGATTTTTGGGCCAGTAATTGAACCTGCTGTTTTCCACAAAGGCCCAATAGAATGGGTACTCAATAGTAATATTGCTTTCATGTAAACTTAAAAGACTACCAGTACGGTCTTGTTAATTTAGGTCGTACCTAGAGAGGCCGGAAATTGTAAGGTTTATTGAGCAAATGTAATAATGAAAGGTTGGCTTGTGTAGGCTGTATGGGTTTGGGAGCGCAGTCTCCTTGGTAGAATTTGTAGAGCTCCTTCTTGTAATGTAAACTGGGTGCCTGTGCAAGGCCGTAACTTGTAATATTTTGGAACAAAAGTGCTCTCGATAATGGTGTAATTCTAAATACCCTGTAAAAGAAAATCGGGAGATCTTTCTCACTGAATGTGTTAGAAATGAGCCTCGGTGCTCTTGTTAAATTGTCAATTTAAAAAGCGACAAGCTCAGGGTTCTAATGTATATGTTTTTGATGTTACCTACTTTGTACCTGATCTAACTAACTACTTCTGTAAGTGGAATCCTGTTTTCGCAAAGCGAATTGATTGTTAAAATTTTTATTTCTGAAAAGAAATCAAAAGAAATAAAACCTTTATTTTCAAAATTTTAAATGAGTCTTCTGACTGTCACAGATAGACCCATTCAAGCCTGCAACTTCTTTCATCGCTGCGTTCCACAGAATACTCCGGAACACATACCTTTATTCCTGCATTATGAGTGTTAATTTTTAAATTCCATTTTCTGCAATATTTAGCAGTTTTTGAGAGCCTCCGTGGCTCAGGCGGCAGCTCACCGGCCTCTTACCACTGGGTTGCGTTGTTCAAATCCCCGTCACATATTAGACAAAGCGGAGGCGGGACAGGTTTTTCTCCGGGTACTGCGGTTTGCCCTGTCATCTATTATTCTAACAACACTCTCCAATATCATTTCATTCCATCTATCAGTCATTAATAACTGCCCGAGAGGAGTGCGACAAGCTTCGGCAGCCGGTATAATTCCTATTCTCGCCGCAAGATGGTGGCTTCATTCATTCCATTCCTGCCCCGGTCGAATGACTGGAAAAAGGCTGTGGATTTTTTCAGCATTTCTTATGATGCTGCTGCTACATTAGTTACTTCGTTTCCAAAAAAAATACTTTTAACTCGTTGTGAGGATCGCTTAATTCTGTTACGCTAATGGTCGCATGTCGGTCTTTTCGTAACCCTTGATTCCTGTGACGAAATTGCTGACTACATCGTATATATACTTAGTAGAGCCTTGTAAGTCACAAAGATGATTGATAAAATGAAGTAGAAACTGTTTCAAACAAGGTTTCTTTATCTTAGGGTTGTTATCGTCCCCTCCTCCTGTGCGCATAGTAAACTAGAACATGTTGACGATACAACAGTTGTGTGGTAAATTCGTCCAGATTTTCGTATCATACTTGTATTGTCTCATCATTATCTGTTAAATCACTCACTTCCTCATCACAAAATTCATTCACGGTATCCGTGTTTGATCACGTTCTTGCGAAGTATCTTGTTCCCCCGCCACATATCCACTAATTTCGTCTTTATCAGGAATATCTCGTTATGGGTTTATAAATTCGAGGAAATCCGCCAATTATAAATAAAATGAACAATGCATAACTCGTAATTGAAGAATGAAAACACTCATCGCTACAAAAATCTCACATTCCTTAACAAGGCGCACCGCGTCTAATCGACCGACCCTTCTTTCAAGAACAAGGCAACAAATGTAAATTGTATCAACCACAACTTACAGTTTAACAAGGGAGCAGAAGTCACAATGAAAAACAAAACGTTGTACGAGACTCTAACCGGTGCCATTGAAATTGTTATTTTATCTGAGACTGCAGAAGATCTGGAGTGGTATGGACACCGTCTTGGGTAAGGAGTAGTCTACAAGATGAAAATTAATAAGTCCAAAACAAAAGTAATGGAGTGCAGTCGAGCGATGCAGGTATTAATAGATTAGGAAATGAAGTCTTTAAAGGAAGTAGATGAATATTGTTACTTGGGTAGTAAAATATCGATTGCAGAAGTAAGGAGGACATATAATGCTGACTGGTAGAAGCATGGAAGGCTTTTCTTAAGAAAAGAAATTTACTCACTTTGAACATTGAGAAAGGTATTAGAAAGCTGTTTTTGAAGACTTTCATCTAGAGCGTGGCGTTGTGTGGAAGTGAAACGTGGGCGATAACTAGTTCAGAAAGAAAGAGAATAGAAGCTTTTGAAATGTGGGATTACAGAAGAATGCTGAAGGTGAGATGGATAGATCTAACACGAATTAAGAGGTACTGAATGGAATGGCGAGAGGAGATCGTTTTGGCTAAATTTGACGAGAAGAAGAGATAGAATGATAGGACACATCTTAAGACACGCAGAACTTGTTCAGTTACTTTTTGAGGAAAGTACAAGAGGTAAGAACGGTAGAGGTATGAATATGCCAAACAGATGAAAACAGATGTGGGATGCAGGTGTTACGCGGAAATGAAAAGGTTAGCGCAGGCTAGGGTGGCATGGCGAGCTGCATCAAACCAGTCTATGGACTGATGACTCAAACACACATCACTGGGTGAAGGTAAAACATCGGTTATTTGAACTATGACGTATTAATAAACTAATAAGCAAATAACGTTATTGGAAAAAGATTTCATATGGACGACTCGAAGAATTGTGTTCTATTCTTTTCTTTATGCCTGCATTTTATGAATATTGCATTTGCAGCTAAGCATGATAAATGGTTACAACGCTTGATCTTCTATTATTCCGCTATATTGCAATTGAATATAAATCTCCTGTAACATTATTGAGACGACAAGAAAGTTCGCCGTAATGCAGATATTCTATCACGAAAATATCAGATGAAAGAGAACACGAGAGAGGAGCAAACCCAAGTATTTGTGCAGCAATTTTGTATAGCGGGTACATATGTTTCATTTTGAATTCATGGACTATTCTCCCAATAGATGATTGCTTCTTGTCACAAAAGAACCATTTCAGTGTCGAGACGAGGTATTGTTTGTCCCTTGTACTAACAGATGACTCAAAGCTCTGTCAGACATGGTGTATCGTGTCGGAGGCTTGTTAAAACTGACAACGAGGAATTACTCTCGAAAATAGAAAAGTGAGGTGGAGATGATTTGGAACGATAAACTCTCAGCTGACAATTCACTATAGAGGAAACTGAAATAATGTTTATAATTTAGAACCTCTAGACCAATTTCATTATTATTATTATGATAATAGAAATGGGGGTTGAAAGGTAGTCAGCTGGATCCCTGCATCAATGTAGGAGCCTCGTAAGTTAATAACACACTTTCTCTTCGGACAACAGCAGATGTTTTGTAAAAGGTTTATTAATTATCTGAGGGAGCACATGGTCCAGAGTTGAAGTTGTGCTAGAAATTACCTAACATTTTCAAACATTAACTTACCTTTAGCGTTGAAGGTTGCGTGGGACAAGCACCTCTGATTAACACCTACTACCATTTGGACAGGGCAGTACGTCGCGTGATTAACACGAGAAATACCGTCGCTTTATTATTATTATTATTATTATGATTATTATTATTATTATTATTATTATTATTATTATTATTATTATTATTATTATTATTATTATTATAGCCCGGAAGTTCAGGCAATTATCTTTGCTAAAATAGACAGGCAAATAAGCACTTAACATTTAGGAAAAAGGCAGTAAAATAATTAAAACAGGCATTTATAATGACAAAAATGGGCACTAAAATAATGTTGTAATATAAGCTACGTAACACACACCTGCATCACATTTTCGTACTTAATCTTACATCCTCCTGTAGGTGTGGATGATAGAATAACGTGAACTGTATCCCCCTGTCTATCGTAAGTAGCGGCGACTATAAGTGGGACAAGGGAGTGTGGGTTGACGACCACGGTCTGGCGTTGCTTCCACTTACTTGTGTGAGGTTCCTTAAAACAATAATCATCAGCAGCACTTAATTTACGTAGCAAGGACGGGGCCTGACAACCCTCTCGACCATATGACTTGTGGAGTTTTCAGTAGAGATTTGTGTAAAATGAAAATATCGTTTGTCTAAATGTTATTATGTAATCTATTAAGTTAAACGATTTTTCCTTGTTACCAGATTATTATTATTATTATTATTATTATTATTATTATTATTATTATTATTATACAGTCCATTGGAATTATATAATTTTTATTTCCATTGATTAATACGAATACATAAATAAAATAGCAGCAGGAAATATCCACAACTTAAAAAGGCAAAAAATGCATTAAAACATCAAATAGGATACGGAAGCTAAAATGGGAAGAACAGACAAAATAATAATTGGTCCTATCGTTTTCAAACGTATGGAAACATGTTTGTCTCTACGCGACACTTCGGTTTATCCTCTAGATAAAAAAAGGCATCTTGCTTCACTTCCGGGCTATAAATTATTATTATTATTATTATTATTATTATTATTATTATTATTATTATTATTATTATTATTATTATTATTATTATTATTATTATCGTTTCACCCACTTTGGAGTACGATAGATCAATGAATGGTTAGTGAGTCTTGTTTTCCTGTCCTCTCAGTACTCCTTCATCCTTTCAGATCTTGCCTTCCTCTCCTTCAGAAATTCTGTACAATCGTTTGGGCTTCACCCTGTCCTGAAACTTCTTTATTTTATCTTCGGTTAATTTCTTCACGGATCCATCTCCAAGCAACTCTTCTGTAATTTGGAACTCTCGTAGGTCCTTCTCAGTTTCCTTAAACCAGCTCGACTTGGTTCTCTTATTGCGGAAATAGTCGAAGATTCTTTTAGTTATCCTTTTCGGGGCATTTTTAGGATGTAGCCACGGAAGTCAAAATTATGCTTTTCCTTATTGTGTCGGAAATCCTTTCCGTTTTCTTATACAGGGTTTAATTGCTGATGTGTGAAAGTTCCTTATTGTGGAATTTGGGGCCGAGACGTTTTCGTAGTATTTTCCTTTACTTGATGTCCAACTTTTCCACTGGACCAGACAGTGCTTCTGCAGCATAAATGGTTTCAAGCTTAATTACTGAATTTTAATGTCTGATCTTGGAATTCAAGAAGAGGGATTTTTTGCAATAGGTGTCTTTCGTAAGCTGGAAGGCTGTTTCTATTTTGGTTCGTGGAGATTCCATTGGTTTCTTCTCAACACCATTCCAACTGATCCATTCATCAAGGTATTTGAAATCCCTGACGATCTCTACTTGTTATTCCCCCACTTTCAAATATTTTGAAGGATTCTCAATGTCTTTGGTATTTCGTCACTTGGTACGCATTCTGCGTCAAAAATTGCGGCTATCTGTTTTTCTACGACGTTAAACAGCAAATAAAAAGAAGAGACTTACATCTAAAATTCTGAATGAGCGATAGACCAGCTGCTGGTCGAATCTCCATTCGTCTCCCTCCAAATCAGACGGGAAGTCATTGCTCGGAAGGAGCACGTTAACCAACTTTAGGAGGCTGTGGGTCATTGAGTCTCAATCGCTGCTCATTAGTGGGTTGTGGTCTGTCAATCGGCCATGGCAGTTCGAGTTACCTCATTACGTTGAGCATTAATGCGTAAAGCGGTGATTGGCCGTCTGGCCAGTAATTGGGAGATCACTATGATACTACTCTCAAACACCAAGCAATTCCCTTTTAGAGATTAGAATCAATGTCACTTGTACACAGGAGAACATCGTAAAATAGAAGGCGTAATATGACAGTGCTCTTCTCCTAATGGGTTCCGAGCATAATAATAATGAACTCATCTACTACGGCTGGCTTTCAAAACGTGATAAGAGTGTGCAATTTCACAATATCAAGTGCAGATTCTGGGGATGGGCGGAACCACCAAAGCTGGAAAGGACACAAGTGCGCTCCCTAAAGTGGATCTTAGAACTGGACAGAACCACGCCAAATTATATCGTACGGAAAGAATCCAAACGGGATGATACCAGAATAGACAGCGGCATGAGAGCAGCAAAATTCGAAGCAAAGATATGGTAAAAATCATCAAACACGATATTGAACGAATGCTTGAAAGGAAGAAATATCAGGAAAGGAGGATTGTCCAAATGGGAGACGAGATGACGAGAATATTACAACCTAAACAGCCTGTAACCATAAGTACTTGGCAGCTTGCACACGAGGGACAAAGATAATAATAATAATAATAATAATAATAATAATAATAATAATAATAATAATAATAATGTTATTTGTTTTACGTCTCACTAACTACTTTTTAAGGTCTTCGGAGACGCCGAGGTGCCGGAATTTAGTCCCGCAGGAGTTCTTTTACGTGCCAGTAAATCTACCGACACGAGGCTGTCGTATTTGAGCACCTTCAAATACCACCGGACTGAGCCAGGATCGAACCTGCCAAGTTGGGGTTAGAAGGCCAGCGCCTTAACCGTCTGAGCCACTCAGCCCGGCAGAGGGACAAAGACATACAGCAGGAAGTCAGATTCAAGCATCATCGAAAGAGCCCAGTACTGCCAAATATACAGGAGTATTAGAACAACGGGGAGCCTCCGTGGCTCAGACGGCAGCTCGTTGGCCTCTCACCGCTGGATACCGTGGTTCAAATCCCGGTCACTCCATATGAGATTTGTGCTGTACAAAGCGGAGGCGGGACAGGTTTTTCTCCGGGAACTCCGGTTTTCCCTGTCATCTTTCATTCCAGCAACACTCTCCATTCTCATTTCATAGCATCTATCAGTCATTAATAAATCACTTTGGGAGTGGCGACCCCATCGTACTAATAGCCTATATATGCTTCATTCATTACATCCCTGACCCTGTCGATGACTGGAAAACAGGTTGTAGGTTTTCATTTTTCATTAGAACAACGGATGTACCGCAATACCTGCGATGAAGAGGACACAAGCAGGAACAAAGCAAGACAGTATCATGATTGCCAGATCAGGTGCGAGAACGAAGCTCTGGCCAAACAGGTCCTACGCTGAAGGAGATAAAAGGAGAAAGTGAAGAAACAATGAGACACCTGTTATACGAGTGTACACCGAGATGTAGGAAGGAAGAATTCGTCAAGTTATATACTGAACGAAAGAGGGGTTGGAAAAATGTGTATGAGAGAAATCTTAAACCAACGGAGAAAAGAAATTGTATAAATTATTACAGTTTTTGTATAATAAGCATCGTGTCTTAATTGACGATTGTAAGTGCCGGATCTTATTCAGGGTAACATTGTAAGTGGAATATTTCCAATGCCGAAAGGCAAGAAATCACATTACTACTAGTACGGTACTACTACAATATCTCGTGACCATTGATCTAGTTTTACGTTGAATTTATTCTACAAAAATATAAATGTTCGTCTCAAAATTCCTGCATGAGTTCACGAGGATAAAGTGTAGTAGCAGGGAACAGTACTGTCACGTGCTCTTAAGGCTTGGTTTCTCAGAACTGACGCATGCGAGGTGCGAGGTGCGAGGTGCGAGGTGCGAGGTGCGAGGCCGACGTTGCGTACTTTCGTGCCAATGACGCTGCGAGGCTCGTGGTTTCCTAGGCTGCGAAGCGGATCAGTTGCCGAGCACCTGTCTCGCAGCCTGTGCGCTACTGTTGGAAGAGGAAGCGGATTATGTGTCAGTACTGGAGGGTTTTCTTCACCCCTATAGCAGTATCAGTGGAAACTATTGATGATCTTGTGATATCAGCCTGTATCGTCCACAACCTTCTCCGGATGAGCGAATTCCTTGCCCAAATTAACACTTTATTGGCTATTTGGAATTAACAGAAGAAAACATGATTCCTCTGGCAGCTGACAAAGGAGGTAATTCTATACATGCTGCTTTCATGATAAGAGACAGCTTCACGAAATATTTTTGTAGCAGGGAGAGAGAATCGGTATGACAAAGAGAATATGCTAACAGGGTGGAGTGAAAGTTTTCTTCTAACGGACAAACATGTATTTGTTTACCTATAGTTTACTTTTTCTGCGACCCAATTAGCATAATAACGGAATGAACATCGTTATTAAAATAAAACACGTAATGTTATTAAATGAACAATACTGAACTCAAATTTTGTAAAATTATATATATTGGCATATTTGACATTAAAGTAATGGATTTATTGGTTGATATATCATTTCTAAATCTGTTAATTATTTAATCCTTTGAAACTGAACTCATTATATTTGTTATAAGTAATAATAATAATAATCATAATAAGAGAATAATAGACACCCTACCACCGATCCACAGAGGCAGCTACCATATCAATGAAAAAACATAGAATCCCAAGAACGGAGGTTCCAAATGACAGTAAATTAACATTAATCGTCTGGTACCTCCGTTTTTGGAGTTTCTATTTTTACGAACTCTTTCCTTCTCAAGACCATCGTATAATACATAAAACTAGCAACATTTATTAGCTGTTCTATCCAACTTCAGTGATATCATTTTCCATAAGTTGTCTTTCACAACGTTGTTTTTGTACCTCTTGTGTTGTAAGTTATACAACACTGGGTGTATTCGAACTTCTTTAATCAGTTCCTCGTCCACTTCGTCCGTAAAGCTCATCGTGTTGCTTAAAACAGTAAAAACAAGAATAGAAACAATGTCGCCTCGCACTGCTGTCGCCTCGCACAAATCTGGCCGGACGAATCAGTGCGCGGTGACGCTGCGAGGTCTCAGTGCGAGGTTGCGCACACTGCGCACCGCGCAGCTTGAGAAACCACTTGCATAAGCTCGTGTAGTCTGGATTTGTGCGAGGCGGGCCTCGCACCTCGCACCTCGCATGCGTCGGTTCTGAGAAACCAAGCCTTTAGACTACTAGCCTAATTGAAGCCCCCTTCGGTATTTCCTGAAAAGGATGAGTAAATCATGCCGGGAACCTCACAGCCGGCCTGAGGGCATAAGACGGCCTCTCCTTGTAATGTGCGGTTAGTCTTGTGTCTCCGCGGATTTTCTGGAATGCGAAACTAGAATGTTCCTATTCTAGGCTTTTCCCGAAGATACCACAACTTCATCACCAGGCACATAAGTGGGAGATCGCCAAGAACCGACTCTTGTTGCTGTTGTTGTTGTCGTCCTTGAGCAAGTTATTTTGGTGGAGTCAATGGCACTGTCAGAGTGTCGTCGTTGTGAACTGTTGGAGTAATATTGAAGTGTTGTCGTTAATGTTAGTGTCAGTTGTGGTGGTGATTATTATTTTAAGAGGAGGTACAACTGAGCAGCCATCTTCTATATCACTAATCAGTGATAAAAATGGAAGGAGACCGACACTTCGAAAAATGAAGGTAAAAGCCAAAGAAAGAAAAGGGCCGGAAAGGCCGTGAAAATGCAAGATTCCCTAGGCTTTGACATCTAATACTCTCGGGGTCTTAAAAGACCAAGGAAAGTCGGATAGGTTGGGTGAAAGTGAGGGACCTGGCACAAGGTAAGTGGGAGCAATGCCGGAACTCAACTAAGGGCCCCGTAGTCGCTAGCCCATGCTCCTAAGTTTAGAGCCCCTGGGATTGTCAGTTGTGCTGTGTTCTTGTCGAGTGATACGTGTTGAGTTGCTCAGAGTTTACAGAAGTCGTGTGATTTTGTGAGTTATTGGAAGTGTCTGGAATCGAGCCAAATGTACAGAAATCGTGTAATTATGTGAGTTACCGGACTTGTCTGGAGTCGAGCCGAGTGAACAGCAGCCGTGTGTTGTGACAGCTGAAGTTCATGTGTTCGAACATTCTGCGAGGACCTGCTGTGTGAAGTGACTGAGCGTGCAAAACCAAGTGAAAGCTGAAGGCTGTCAATCAAAATTACGGAAGAACAGCCAGTTCCGGTAAAGTCTGACCAGTTGGAGACTTTCTTTGAGGACTAGAGATTTTTTAAAGAGTCATTAAGAAGTGAAATGTTGTCATTCACTTTAAATTATTTTCTGTGGGTGTATTAATGTGACCACTCTTCTGTACATGAAATTAGGTCAATACAACAGAAATAATTGTATGCGTAACACTGTGTGTAAGATCTGGCGTTATCGACGGTCATCTGTTTTTCAAAGAGACAGTTTTACCAACACATCGAAGTAAGATTCTGGTCCCTATCATCAGCTCATACTTTTGCTATTACCGAAACTATTCCGCCACTTCCTACTAAACGAATGAAAAAAGGTAAGGAATACTTGAATTGAAATATAATGAATTCATTTAACTTTTATGCGTATTTGCTTGCATTAAAATGCTGTAAGGAGAAGAATAAGACCGTGTTTTTACTCAAAATTGCAACGAATAGTCGGTCAAGGAAAGAATGAGCGCACTGCACTGTATGCTCGTCGCACTTTATATTTTATCAGAATTAATATGAATTATTATCGAAATATAGTTACCTCCCATGTAGATCAATGCCTCATGGATAGCTACAATTAACTTTACATCAGAATGTTCAAGTGTATACACTCTACTGACCAATATATTCATAATGTTATTTCCTGCTGTTCCCAGGCTTAGTTTCACGTATCTATTTTTGTACTTTATTTCTCATAAGCTGACTCGACCTTCACTGTCTAAAGTTAACATAGGAACCAGGCAGCTTCTCTTCTTCCTCTCAGTTTTATTTACTTTGTTGATTGGGTGAGAGTACCTCAGGGAGATCACTGTAACTACTTCCGGGTTAATATAAGGAAATATGTCCATTGGTGTAATCACTTCAAACAGGTCGTAAATAAAGGAACGTGTCACGGCTGGCTACGTGACAAATGTACGTGCGAGAAACTTACAAAATACCACAAACTCATTCCCCTTTTCCTTTCTTTCCCCTTGAGAGACTTTACTTGTAAGGTAAAGGGGGTTGCCTTTCACCAGCCTTGTTAAATACTGTAGGCCTATATAACCTGAGTAAATAATTCGAAGTTGTCATCAAGGTAACCAAGGTGTTAATGTGGGAGGAAAGAAAATTTAATACATCATATTTGCTGACGATATGTTCATTAGCGGTGATTAGAACGGGCGTTGTGGAGTAAACCTTACATTTTATTCCCTTTTAGCCAGCTGAAACTGGGAGTCATACGATTTTTTAAGCAATTTTTACTGTACAGGCCCTGTATTCTTATGAGGTAATTCTTTGATTTAATTTATTTTATTATTAACAAAATTGTAAGCGGAAATATGCACAAAATATCTTTCGCCGTGGCTAAACGATTTGCACAGCATCGTAGCAAGTAGCGGAGTCTCGCGCAGCAGAGTATAACATGTTCAGTGAGAAAGGGTAGCAGGGCTGTATTTTTTTTTTTTTTTGCAAGGACATGGACACTGAGGTGTAATTCAACCGCTTGCCGCGCGCATTCGCCAGTCTGGCAGTCTCTTTAGTGTCGTAGTTTCTTAGTGTGTAGTCAAATACTAAACGATTTTCAATTATGTAATCACTCCTTAAGTCTATTTAATTGTAATACATGTGTATTTAGCGAAAGTTTTATTGTATAGTATTGAATCAAAATCTCAAGAAACTATTATTATCGCACTTGAGTTGGTAAACTTTTACCTCTCTGCCGAAATTCGCTCATAGAGCATCAGAAAACTTACAATTTTGTAGCCATTATTTTTAAAAAACGTTTTGATGTATATACCACCCGCCCACTTCTAATTCCCAAACGCCGCTACTGGGCATGGTGGTCCTTAGAAAATTGTGAATATCATGCTGGGAAAATTGAGCAGATTGTGTGAAAACTTTGGTATGAAAATTAACAGAAGACTAGGCCAGTTCATGATAAAGAAGAAGGATGTAGCAACAAAGACAGTTCTCTCAGGTGAAGAAATAGAACAAGTATCTACATTCAGATATTTAGGAAGCACAATCAGAAGTGATCTATATCGTTTGAATGAGGTGAAGAGCAGGATGCAATGGCCGAGGAAGCATTCATGAAGCAAAGGGTACCGATGAGTGCGCCACTGAATAGAGGTTAGTGAAGTGCTATGTATTGAGTCTTACTCTTTATGGGTCTGAAACTTGGACTTTGAAAAGAGACGAAGAAAGAAGATTGAAATCTTTCGAAATGCGGGTATGGAAAAATGGAGATGATCAACTGGCAAGACAAATTAAGTAGTATTGGAAAGAGTAGGTGAAGAAAGGGACAATGCTGGAAAGCATTGAAAAGAGAAAGAAGAATGGGTTAGTTCACTGTTTACGAAGGGAACGTTTATTAACACAGGCATTGGAAGGAAAAGTTGGAGGGGGAAGGATGAAAGGAAGAAAGAAGTATCAGATGATGGGCAGTGTGAAAATTGATAGAAGATACTGGAAGACTAAAAGGATGGCAGAAGACAGATCGGCTTGTAAAATGCATGTGAAAACCTGTGATTATGACGTGTAAGATGTGCTCTCCTTCCTCCATGTACTACGCTTTATTTCCAGCTCGTGTAGCACAGGGATCAAAAATATTTGAATAAAGTTAAAAAATGAAAACGGAGGCAAAAAAATGAAAAATAAACATAATGTTATCTAATTCTTCAATGTGGCTCAACATTCGAAATATAAATTGCAATCAGGAGCGGAGTCGCACGAGATCAGACGGCATTGCAAACATTTTTACTTTTAAAAGTGTAGGATGGGACTGAATTGAACATCTGCTACTTGCCGTCGATATCATAGTTTTCGTCAGTACCTGGAATACTCTTCATAGACCGCTGTAATCTCATCCTTGAGCAATAAGGCACGCGCGCTGAGTGCTGTTTTATTGTGAGCAATAAATAAAGGAATGGTTAAGATCCTTTCATTTCCTTTAAAATTGAATTGTTAGGAGAATTTCATTCAGCTAAAAGGAAGGTTTACAGTCGAAAATGTAAATAAAAGAAGAGAAATTCAACATTTTTTTTTCAATAATTGCGTCTTCAACAGAACATCCGTGGCCCAGGCGGTAGCCCGCCGGCGTCTCACCACTGGGTTTCGTGTTTCAAATCCCGGTCACTCCATGTGGGATTTGTGCTGAACAAAGCGGAGGCGGGACAGGTTTCCTTCCCGGTATTACTCTGCAATAGCATTTCATTTCATCTGTCAGTCATTAATCATTGCCCACGACGAGTGCGACTGGGTTCGGTAACCGGCACAGTTCCTATCCTCGCCGCTAGATGGGGCTTCATTCCATCCCTGACCCGGCCGAATGACCGGAAATAGGCTGTGTATTTTCATTTTCATTGCGTGTTTCGTAAGTAAGTTTTCGGCATTCTGATACTTACAGTATGATATTCACTCCAGACAAATGCTGTGATAGTACCAATTCTCAAAGTCCAGGGTTACCACTGCCAAAAATATTGAAAGTAATATTATTTTCTCGAATTAGTCGGCGGGTTCAGAGTGGGCGTCGGTCAGCAGGTGGCCGCGGCTCTACCGTGTCTCTACGCCTCTGCATTTGGGAGACAGAGAAGGTCTGGTCCCCACTGTCGGCTGTCCTGGTAATGGTTTTCCGTAGTTTTCCATTCTCCTCCACTAAGGCGAATGTAGGGACAGTTCCTAGTATTGGCCACGGCCGCCAACCCCTTCACCTTCTCCGAGCATCTCCTTCACCGTAGCAAATCTCCCAAGCCTGAGAGACGGCGTTATCGTCTAGGATGCCCGCCTCCCCCATTCAGGGACGGAACAAAAACGTCTTAGAATTAGTTCTCAAACAACGAGGGCCGTTTGACACAGTAGCTGGGATAACATCTTTGCCGACCGGAAATTTGAACCCAAAGGTCTGAGCTGAAAAAAAAAACCTGCCACTGACCGTGTCAACCCATGTAAGGATTAGTAACCCTGCGATGGTGCCCGAAAACGGCGGGTGAAATGTCGAAAAGGGTTGCCCCACCTTCACTTTGTCCAGTACAAATTTCAGATGGAATGCGAGGGATTTGGACCAGGAACCTCGTGAAATATCGGTAATAATAATTTCGTATGGCTATCGCTAGCCTTGCAAGGCCGACTCTCCGACAAGTGTGGGCGTCGTCTGTTGTGAATGTGATGCTGCGTTATAGTGTGGCACAGTGTTGTGTGAGGTAAGTTGAAGGAGCATTGGGGACAGCATAAATATTCATTCCCTGAGCCAAAGGAATTATTTGTTTGTTGCTTTCTTGTTTTGCTATTTGTTTTACGTCACACCGACACAGATAGGTCTTATGGCGACGATGGGATAGGAAAGGGGTAGGAGTGAAAAGGAAGTGACCATGCCTTTAATTAAGACAGAGCCAGGTGTGAAAATGGGAAACCACGGAAAACCATCTTCAGAGCTGCCACTCAGCCGTGAAAAATCAAATTCTGGTTAATGTATATCGATGAGAAGCCACATTATTTCAACATAATGTAGGTAGGCAAACTCTTTAATCCTGTGAAAATATACATATTCCAGATATAATGAAAATGGCCTTCGAGGATATTTATGCTTAACCAATGTAACCGAATGGTTGTAGTACAAATGAGTGTGTGTCGGAGGGACTAGCTGAGATAAATTTATAAGAGAATGTTGTAGAACCTACGGAATAATGTTCCATTCCTAAATAATAATGTATTATTGGGCATATAGTATTGACTATGTTTCATTTTTTATTTCATTCTTACTGTAGAATTGAATAAGATCATGCACGGCATGTTTTTTAGTTATTACAGTATTTAATTACATGATTCAGTTTATGCTTGTTCTTAAAGAACGTTCCAATTGCATTTAATTTAAGGTTTTAATAAGTTTCATTACTTAACTTTGATGATCATAATTGTCTGATGTTTCCTTTAAGAAATGTAACTTAAATTATGTCAGTTTTTAATATTAATCTAGTTTGTAATTTATTTCAATTCATTTTAATTTTATTACTTACCTGTAGCTATTTTAATTATTGTAAAATGTTATTTAAAATGGTTAACGCAATGAAGTTAAGTGTAAGATAGGGCCTAGGCCTCTAACTTTGCCACTGACTAAGGCATAAATAAATACATAAATATATAAATAAATTCATATTAAGACTAATGTAGGACAGGATTGAAGTCTAGGATACCGTCTGTTTTAAAATTCAAATTTGATCAGTACCTCATAAGGAAGAGTAGAATACAAAACTTCGCTCCATCAATATTGGGTTTAGGAATAAATGCTGAAGGAGAAAAATTGTTTTTGAAATTAATTTGCAATAACTTTCGTCATATTAAAAATGCTGATATGGTGAAATTTCTGAAATACCCCTCTGCCCACCCCGACTGGTTACCAATGATCAGCCCGGCTGCATTCTCACTTTTCAGTTAAATCGCCTGCAGTAATCTGTAATCATCTGCTTCGCGATGACTGTCAACTAATTTCAAGAGCAAGTCCATCAGTTTGCAGGCGTTGACGTGCGCTAGAGCTGCTTTTTCCATGGATAACACTATGTCGCCAACTCCCGGGTCAGCAGCAGATCTGCACCTTTTACTTGCACCTCACAGTGTACCACCAAAAAGAAAGGTTGTCCGACAGGAAGTGTTGGGGTCATTTGAATAAACCAGATTTGAGTGTGTTACCCAGTAGCATAACGTTAAAACCCGTCAATGGCGGGTATGTGCAGGTAGTAACAAATAAATAGAGACCGGATGTTTAGGAAATAACAGGTTAAATGCAAAGTAATTTGGCTGGTAGAAAGTGTCGTCACCGAGCTCGATAGCTGCAGTCGCTTAAGTGCGGCCAGTATCCAGTATTCGGGAGATAGTAAGTTCGAACCCCACTGTCGGCAACCCTGAAAATGGTTTTCCGTGGTTTCCCATTTTCACACCAGGAAAATGCTGGGGCTGTACCTTAATTAAGGCCACGGCCGCTTCATTCCCATCGTCGCCATAAGACCTACCTGTGTCGGTGCGACGTAAAGCAACTAGCAAAAAAAAAAAAAAAAAGTGTCGTCTAGCCTGTTTATCAGTAATGTAGCAAGTGTAACCTAACTTCTAGGGGTTATATTAGTTCGGACCCTAATGTTTATGCAAATTTCATAGCATAGAGTACACTTGTTACATCCAGGTACCACAAATAAATTATCAGGAATGTTTTCTGAGTGGACGATCGATGCAGGGCGTGGAAATCCAGATCGTGCAAGTGTAAAACCAACATTATATATCTCACATCTCTCTCCAGAATCCATTCAATCCTATTTCCACTGAAGCTACGCTGTGACTTCTTGCCCCGCTGTAATATTAGCAGTGACGGGGATATTTTAATTAATATAATGTGACTGAGTTGGGGTTTTTCTAAACCTCTTACCTTCGGTTTTACTCTCACCGTCCTGCTCTTCCTCCTCCCCTCCTTCGTGGATATCAACATACCTGCAATAAAATGAGAGAAAATTCAAATGATTACGTGCTCCGCTTGTCAAGTGGGATCTACTCACCCCACAATAAAGAGGGGGAGAAATGAGAGCTTTACAAAGGGCATGTGTTACTTCCAGCAAGAGCCTGCCTGGCTTTAATTAAAGGGATAGGGTTAGGGCTTACAGTTTGTCACTTGCGAAATATCTGTATCGCCACAACATGAGCACACACCGGGTTTGCTCTCACCAGCAATATCAATTAATTGATTAATTAAAATATAATATTGGAATCTATCATGTGACTAGATTACATTACACAAATTGAAATGAAACAGCACCTCTACTAGGATTAATTCATTATGTTGGATTTATTAAGTAATCCTTGTAATTTGTCTGCAATTTGCATAACCAAGGAAGATAAATACAGAATGTAATTGGATAGTTATCATTGTGTCGTTCTTGCTGTTCCTATTATTATTAGTATTATTATTATTATTATTATTATTATTATTATTATTATTATTATTACACACACATATTAATGACAGACTGCAATGTCCTTCAGCGTACTGTCAGAAAGCCCCTGTAAATTAATTAAGTGCCTTAACGATCCTCTATTCAAGGGCCTCTCAGGGTGCATGTGCCTGGTGCATGCACTGTGCACGGTGCAAAAGACGACTTCGCTTGGTTGACCAGAGTGCAGAACCCCACTCCTCGATTTGGAGCAATAGTGCTGTCTTTCTCTTTCCCCAAGCCTGTCTCGATCGCTCCCCCTGTCTCCCTCTTCCTCACTCGCTCCGTAGCGCTCCAAATCCGAGCCGAGTTGAGCCGAGTTGAGCCGAGCTTAGCCGAGTAGCCCAGAGACGAAGCGTTGATCCGAGCCGAGCCGAGTAGAACCGATCCACAGTGGACGGAGCTATTGAGCCTCGATTTGCACGCGTGAGATTTTGGGCATTTGAGAGGCCCTGCTCTATTCGCAAATAGCTTTGTGACTTCGTTCACTTCCACGCGTCTTGTCACCAAATCCTTAAAAACTGAGTCTAACCATCGTTGGCTAGTTGGCATATTCTCGTTGGCAGAGTCCAAACCACCTTCCTCCGTTCGCCTCGCAAGACCCCACCACCGAAGCCGGTGAATACGTACAACTCCATTCGTCGAGTTAATTCCTAGCTTAGCCGAGCTTTCCGAATACCAACATGACAGCGTTCCCTTCTGCTTGTATTAGTATCGCTGAATAACACATGCTCTCATTTTACGAGGAAACATCCTTCCTCTTTCCCTACGGCCTGTTGTACCTGAGGGAGAGAGCATATCAAGATATTTAGCAACTAGCCTAAAAAATAAAATAGCCCACGAATTTAAATATTATTAAAAATAACATACATGTCCACAGGTTTATAACTCAACATTTATTTCAGATACTGATGAAAATAACCTCCTTCCGCAGTAAGACATGCCTCACATAATTTAAAAAAATATTTGCCACTGTCTGGTGAAGTTTATCCACGAAACTTATTTTATATGGCCGAAATTTCAGCAATCGGTCGCTTTGTGGGCCGACCACATGTGTATGTTCGTTTCCTGCACGAAACGATTAATGATTTTCTGACACTCGCATCTAACCTCGCCCGAATATCCCCAGGTTTACCTTCAGTTATTTTTTTCTCATTTCCTGTGTGCATCACAAACTGAACCTATAGTACGCCACTATTACATCAACTTCGAAACGCAAAATATTTCAGGAATGCTTCATTCTGTTATTTACGTGCAAATCTCAGAACGCATTTTCTATAGCTAAAATAACATTCTACCAAATAAATTCGCTGATCAGCAGAACACTTCATCTTCCAGTCGATTACTTAATACACAAGAATACAAAAGCAAAATTCTGTAGCTGTTTTTCACTGTGCTTTTTGTACCGGTCGAATTAAAACTCATCGACACGATCGGACTTAAAAGCAGCGCATGTCATAACCCCCCATATACACTTAATCATGCAATGAATGTCATTAGTCAGCACTTATCATACCTCAGCACCTTAGACGCTGTCACAGATTTAAATGAGACTGAGATTTTTATGGAAGATACATTTGGCTCTGGCCTCTGCGACTAGATGAATGCAAAGTAAACTGTACCCATTAAGAAATAGCAACAAAATGACAAAAATATTAACATATTTTTAGTCGCTTTGTCATTTCTATTTGAACAACATATACATGATGTTGGGAATATCCTGTAATGCTTAGCTTAGTACAATACTGTACTATACAATCCCAAAGTTCTAGCAGTTTTCACTAACTCACACAAAACATTACCATACATGGCAAAGGTATCCATTTCAATATGTGCACACTAGAAGCAATACTTTGCTACGAGCAATTTTGTTCAAGTTTGCTTGACAGAAAAATATGAATTACACGAATAAATAATTTTTTGGACCTGATTAATGGAAAATATATTCTGAATACTAGACAGATAACATATGAAAAAACGCATAACATACTTTCTTGTCTACATTTTTCTCTAATAAATACTATTATTAAACAAAAATCGAAGAAAAATAAATATAACGTGATATATACATGAACAGTAGTGTTTTTGAAAACAAAAACCTGTTAATAAGACACGCATTGGATGCACATAAATATTAGGTAGTATTTTAAAGGTTTTTATTCCATGAAATCAACAAAATTATTGCACAATGAACATGTTTCAAATTAATAATATCTAGTGTTCATAAATAATATACAAATGATATGAAAGGAAATTTTTTATAGAACACTTTGTAACATCCTAGCGTAGGGCTCGAGTTTTATTTCTGTTAATAGATAACATTACATCTCTGAGCAAGTTATGGCTTTGGCAAATAATAGTATTTCTAAGTAACTACTGCCACAAAGTTAAAATTATGAATGTCCACTCCCAAGTTTAAGAAATAAGAGCACCGGTAGCAGGATTTTCTGTGACGTAGACATTGATCACTATAGTCAAGTACATACTGGGATTAAATTTTTTCTTCTCTCACCACAACATAATAACTGCAGTAGTTACTCATGGAAAACACTGAGCTCCTGAAGAAGGACGAAATATTTACAAACCTGTAAAGGAATCAAATACTGCATTATTAATAAGGACAAATCACATTCTTACGGACACTAAAATGCTGCGCTGCATATTTTATCATATTAATTTGGACTTACAATAAATGTAGTTTTAAATTCTCAGTTCTTCGAGAATCATTAATAACATAATTAGAGGATAAAAACATATCTCATATCTTCAAATAAATATCTGTACATGGTAGAAATTATACAAAACCTTCAGAATTCAAAGAACATTCGCACTTCAAATTCTTAGTGGAAGAAGGAATATTTCTTTTTTGATTGAGTGAAACAAAGGCAGAGTTGAAAGAAAGCAGTTCATCTTAAATATCACGCTACAGAGACATCACAACATAGACATATTCCTTATATTCCAGGATAAAGAATGTATTTTAAAGTGAACTTTATTTTCAAAAATTAACATTAATATAGCTAGTAAAATTTAATGTATGTGTAAAATTGACACAACACAAAGAGCACATAGCACATAAAATGGTAATGAATTGTGAAAAAAACGAAACTGCGATAAATTTAGGATAGACAAAATTACAATATTGTTTGACTGAATGTAATATATTTCTATACACTTAGGGGGATGAACACGTGCGTGTAAATATACTCGCTAAAAAGATATAGAATATTTGACGGAATAAATCATATTGAGGATTTTTTTAATTTCGTGTGGCTATTTCTAGCCGAGTCCAGTCCTTGTAAGGCAGACCCTTCGATGAGGATGGGCCGCATCTGCTACGTGTAGTAACTGCGTGTTATTGTGGTGGAGGATAGTGTTATGTGAGGTGTGTGAGTTGCAGGGATGTTGGGGGGGCAGCACAAACACCCAGCCTCCGAACCATTGGAATTAACCAATTAAGGTTAAAGTCCCCGAACCGGCCGGGAATCGAACCCGGGACCCTCTGAACAGAAGGCCAGTACGCTGACCATTCAGCCAACGAGTCGGACGATTGAGGAAATGAATGGTAGGAATTAAGTGAGGTAAATGTTTTGTATGAAATCTGAAGAGTGCAAAACCTAGTACGAGATGATAGGCAGAAACAGATTAGGCTAGTGAATATGAAGAAGGTATATGACCAAACATTGGCAAAAATAGGTTGGAAAGTGAATTTGTAGATGAAAGATGGACGCAATGGAAATTATCCTTACCTACAACTAGCTTAAGAGCAAAAAGAACTCAACAGCCCGAAGAGGTTTTCATCCATACCGAGTATCATGGAAAAGTAATAAATGTCAGTCTCTGGAAAACATGTTCATTGTTATTACTCATTCACAATTACTTCTTAGGCAGTATTCCTCGATACAAGTTCTTAGTCTACAGGTACAAACAGTAGCAGTCCTTTAATGTGAATATTCCAGTTCAGTATACTCTATACATATCCAGCAGGCGCAGTAAAGGATCGTAAAGGACAGCATCGGCGTCAGTAGACCAGAGAAAGCTGAGATGGCTGAAGGACTGGGCAGCAACAAGGAAATTGCCAATCATGTTCGGCAGTTGCTGAGCTAACCACTCCATGTCCTGAAACAGAAATCACGGTCGTTATTCCAGCAAATATTACCAGGTAGTAGTAATGACCCGATATTTAATATCTGTCATTAACATGCTCATATACAGTATGATTTAAAAGTTACCTCAGAAATTGAAGTAGCCCATAGAGTGGTCAAAATATTACTTCGAGATAGAAACATATATTGTAGGACAAAAGCCTGCATCAGAGCAAGCCTGGAAAGGTCAGGAAGGACAAAGTAGATGTAGTAGTAACTTCAAAAGACCCCTTAAAAATTTGTTGACATCCAATAGCTTCTACTCAGTATCTGAATTTGATGAAAAAATAACACTGTTTCAAGGGGGGTAATAAAGGCCAACGCCATCCTAACACGTTGGTAAATTAGTAGTTATTTATCACTCTCTTGGACGAATAGTGTTATGTTTATTTTAACTTTTGTGTATATACTGTAGTTGTATTTATTTTCTGTGCTTAATGAGATACTTGTAATATTTTGTAACTATGCACCTATGACTCTGTCCATTGGAACTGCCAGTTGCCTAACGACAATAAAAATTATTCTATTATATTATGTTAATTATTATTTTCCAAAATGCTCCATATTCCCAAACAAAGAAGAAGTGGCCATAAACGAGGTGACAGTTGTCTGTGCACACTGTGCAGTTACACACTAGACCCTGAATGTTGTTTACAAAAGCTGTTCGAACTGTAGTCCTTACTAACATTCCCTTGCCTGAAGACCCCGAGTCCGATTCCTGACCATATCAAGGATTTTTACCTGGATCTCAGGGCTGATTAGAGAGATCCACTCTGCCTACAATATGATGAAGTACATGTTGGTGGGATAGCGACCCCGATCAACGAAGCAAAAAATAATGGCTGAGAGAATTGGTTACGTTGATCACGGCGTGTCAGGGTTGAACAGGAGTATAGCATTAGTTGAGAAATTGTTTCTTTTCCCATTAATTATTATCAACATGTTTAATTTATACGTAGGTTCTATTTATTAAAACATTCGGATAAGTTAGTGATATACAGAAAGCATGTTGAACACAAGAACAGGAAGCTCTGATTACGAGTACGCCCTTTGGTTAATAGCCTTCTAGTGTTAGAAGGTCCGAGTGAGAGTTGTCTGGAATGTGCAAATATCTTGTCTTCTGAGGAAAAGGACTACATCTGAATTTTGTGGAACAGTGTGTGGAATTTCTTTGGTGATGTAATAAATGTATGCTTTATAAAGAACTGAAATGAGAATGCTTGTCCCTAAAAGCGTGAGGGTCCTTCTTGCAGAATTTCGTTATATTTACTAGACTGGAATGCGGTCCTGTAATCCCCATAGCGAGACAGCTGACTGAACCACCATGGCGAAACATGCCCTATACGATAGGCCCTCAACAGAACGCACGTGTGAAACCCGTATTAAATTCAGCATCTGTGACTGGGAAGCAATTTTCTTTGAAATTCTAAAGTTTAATTTTGGTTAATATGACTTCAAAATTTTCCTCGGGTTCTGCATTTTTGTAGAAGTGTCAATCAATGTTACAGACACTGAAGAAACAGTAAGAATTATTCAATTGCATTAAATAAGTAGCCTACAATAAATATACTTCTGCGTGTGTAATTTATGAAAAAGAAATATTATGCACATCATTATTTCGATATTTCTATATTCGATGCATTTCTAGCTTCTGTAAAAAATAATTAAATGTGTCCTTTATTTTAAAAACGTGACTAAAATTCAGTCTTATTAGATAACAGGGTTAGACATAATGTAAGCAAATATGTTTTATGAGTGATATTCTGATTTTTTATTCGTAATAAAACTAAGTATATATCAAAAACACGGTGGTCTTAAGATTTTTTAGGTACTGTATGGGAAAAGGAGTCTCTTGGAACCACTGTACTTGTATTAACTCATTTGTTAACGTAGGGTGATAAAAATCATTGAGAAAAGTGGCACCTAGAATGGTCGCTGTAAGTGGCCGTGATTCGGTATTAACCTTCTTTTCATGATAAGAGCTTTGCCGCACGGCTACGTGACCAGGTGGTACTGCATACTTTGCAAGCTCTATCCGTACAGTAAATACAATATATATTTTGACAAACTTTCAAAGTACTTAGAACACCATTCAATGATCTTCCGAAGTAGCATCTCCAAGAACAGAAATGGCAACTGAAAGTTGTAAAAGCAATTACATTAATGGAAAGTTTTAGTGAAAAGGCAAGAAGAATCCGAATCAATCCAAGATTACACAATGAGTACTCCTACATAATTAGTAACAAGCATTTTCGTTTCAGGAATAACTTTCCCCCCGATCCTTTCTTTGATATTAGGGCAATCAGGCAGCTCTTTTGACACCGCCGCAGTTAGGGAGGGAGTTCTTATTAAAGAATTTAATGACAGAAGTTACAAAGGTAATGCTAGTCTTACAAAATAAAAAGAGCAACTTCCTTTTATACTTAGAAGCAGTTACTTTAAAAGAGAAGTCTAATTTTAGCACGGTATTAATTTATTTCCCTTCTCTGTCGAGAGAAGTTGTAACAAAAGATGAAGTCAGTAAATGCGGGAAGAATATTAATTCTGACAGAGATCACCATGGTGCATATCCTTCTGTACAAGAAGACCAACAGATAACCGCACTCTTGTCAAGGAATTTGTCGGTAATACCTAGTATATCGATTTAATAAAGCTCAGAATCACGTTTTTAAAATCTAGGCTAGTGGAAGTAAAATTTTACATAGACAAATTCAGTTTTTCCGTGCTCCTTCTGCTTCTCCGATCAGTAATATTTCACAAAATGAACCATAGTTATTGGTCACTCTTAACCATTACGCAGAAACACTGCACTTCGAAAAGTCTTCAGGCGAATGATAACATTAGAGACCACATGTTGAACAAAATGTCCATGGTTTATTTTTACAGATAGAGTTGAATTCTGGAGGCTGAAAACACTGCGATTTTATGAGCAAATAAATGTTACTTTATGGTCCAGAAAAGTTTGTACCTTGGATACAATTTATCCTTTGTATATCATTTAGTTCATGGAGTGGATAACAATAAGCACTGGCATCTTTCAGGGCAACTTGTTAATAAAAATGAATGCGTGGAAATATAAATTATGATAAGAAGAAGAAGAAATCATCTATTTTTCTTTTAGGATTTATTCTGTATCCTTTCAGGACTTAACTTGTCTACCCATTTGAAACAATATCACGTTTAAATGGGTGGAACGTCGATCAACACACAATAATAAGGTGGTTGAGAACTTTTTCACCTAAAACAATCGAAAGTAATTACTCAAAAACATTCTAGTGTCGACAGATATAGAAAATATAGTGGAAGTGCTGGAGTTGATAATTACTGTAAGGAATGTACAATTACATAACCATCCCCCATTAAAATCAACAAGAAGAGTTAAAAGAACAGGTCTGACACCTCTCACAATAAAGGCAACAGCAAAGAATGCGTCGGGCTACGAAGACCATAGAGATGAAAGGCTTCCTAAACCGTTGCGTTGACGAAGGAAGGTCGGATAAGAATGACGATGGCAAGGTGCCTGCTAGAAGTAAGTGAAGGGAATGTCAGAACCACCTCAGAGTTCCCGTGGTCACCAGGAACAATCTTCTCAAGAAATTGGTTGGATCACAGTGGGGATACCATCCGAATTTCTGAAATGTCTCTATGTTATTCTGCAGCAGAATACGCCTGTTCTGTTTGGTATAGTTCCACGCATGCCAAAAAGTTAGATGCAACTTGTAATGAAACATATAAAATTATAACAGGCTGCTTGAAATCCACTTTACCACTTCAGAGGAATAGCACCACCTCCTATTCGAAGAGAAATAGCTGCCAATAAGGAAAGAAAGAAAGTGGAGCAGAAAAGAACCCATCTTTTGCTTGGGTAGGCAGAGCAAAGGTTAATTTAGCCGGATGGGGCTACTCTAGTGAGAATGATATTAATTGTGAATATGGAGAAGTCCAGACTATACAACATCTGCCGCAATGTCAACTGTGTCCAGCCTCCTGTAATCAAGGAGAAATAGATTACTCCACAGTAAACGCACTGGAACCAGTGGCGAATTTCCCATACATGCGACTGATGTGTTACACCCCTTGTATTTTCAACGAAAAATAAACATTCATTGCTTATATTTTCATGGAAGCTACTTATATAAAATTCAAACGCATAGTTATCGATGATCATTTTTTTTACAACTTGCTTTACGTCGCACCGACGCAGATAGGTCTTACGGCGACGATGGGACCGGAAAGGGCTAGGAGTAGGAAGAAAGTGGCCGTGGCCTTAATTAAGGTACAGCCCCAGCATTTGCCTGGTGTGAAAATGGGAAACCACGGAAAAGCATCTACAGGGCTGCCGACAGTGGGGCTCGAACCTACTGTATCCCGAATACTGGATACTGGCCGCACTTAAGCGACTGCAGCTATCGAGCTTGGTATCGATATTCATAGATGGAAGCAACGAGCGTGGCTGGCTAGTGACTTACTAATTATTGCCAAAGTACTCCAGAGATGACAGCACGATAACTGAAACCTTGTTGTTTGTTGATCTCTTCCGTGGGGTTGGAATGCGGAACGAACAGCCACATCCGTCGGAGGCCGGTGCAAGCTGCAATCCTGTAAGTTATTTCGTAAAATACTGGATTTCTTGCTTGTGAGTGGTTCTTTTCTTGTGCTATAAATTATGATATATGACAAATGTGTGTTGTAGTATTGTAAATAATTTAGTATTGTGTGCCTGTAGTGTAAATATCAAACAAAGAAAATGCGGGAATGATGCGACTTTGAAATGACATCACACCGATCAGAGAGTAGTTCATAGGCATGGATATAGAAGCGCCAGGGTCACGCGATTCTACCGCGCAATCTAAATTGATTCATTCTAACCATTGTGTAATAGAACGATTATTAAAAGAAACATTTAAAGTCCGACTCGTTGGCTGAATGGTCAGCGTACTGGCCTTCGGTTCAGAGGGTCCCGGGTTCGATTCCCGGCCGGGTCGTGGATTTTAATCGCTTCTGATTAATTCTTCTGGCTCGGGGACGGGGTGTATATGTCCGTCCCAACACTCTCCTCATCATATTCAGACAACACACTACACTACCAACCACCACAGAAACACGCAACAGTGCTTACATCCCTCCATAGAGGGTTGGCGTCAGGAAGGGCATCCGGCCGTAAAAACAGGGCCAAATCCACATGTGCGACGCAGTTCGCACCAGCGACCCCACAGGTGTGGGAAAAAGTGGCAGGAAAAGAAGAATTAAGAGAAACATTTAATATGCTTTCTTTTAAGGACAAAAGCAGAATTATAAATGAAGGATAACCGCCTCCAACTCTGAATGTAATTACACAACTTAAGTCGTGTGTTCGTCATTTCAACAGATATACTTATGAAACAGACCACTGGATTGGTGGACGTGATATTTTAAATAAACTTTTCTGTTGGCCCTGTTTGTTGTTTTCTCTCGAGAAATGTGTTTGCGTTGATGTATCCTGGGGTTTACTTTTTTCGGTTACAACCCCTAAACCAGAAGTCAGGAGTTCCCACTAACTGGAAGTAGGCAAGTTCTGATCACAGCGAATATAATATTGGAACTGTGCCTTATATGTATACGTTTCTGACAGGAGGATAAAGGAAGAAAGAAAGAAAGAAAGAAAGAAAGAAAGAAAGAAATGAATAAATAAGTAAATAAAGTTCCACTAACTACATTTTGATGGTTTTCGGAGACGGCAAACTCCCGGAATTTTGTCCCGCAGGAGTTATTTTATGTGCCAGTAAATCAACGACACGCAGTTGATGTATTTGAGCACCTTCAAATACCACAAGACTGAGCCAGGATCGAACCTGCCCAGTTGGGGTCAGAAGGTGAGAATGCGAATTTTTCAAGCTGAGAGCCCCTATGGTAAAAGCTCTCGTAATCACATCGTACAACAGATACTCGACCAACCCCACCTATATAGTAGTAGAGCAAGTAGATAAATGTTTCCTTCAGAACTTCAGAATTTCAGTGTTTTATCTACCTGAGGCTCCGTAAAGGGGTCACTATCACCAACGAAGATAGCGACGGGTGAGCTGACTGCAACCAGGTCATATTCTACAGGAGAAGAGCTGTTGTAGCGGTAGGTATTCTCCTCCGGTCCATAGTCATACTTGGAGAACCTCCCTGCAAGAGAAAAGTTCTGACAGAGAAATTATCAAGCACACGTCAATTGTACATCTGACATAGTAAAAATAACTTCAAAAGAATGACAGTAAAGATTTTTTTTAATCTGGAGAGAAATGATCTCGAAACACTTTCGTAATGGCTGGTACTCTCACAGAAAAACCTGGACGATATCACACCTGGATTACAAGTAGTTTTGTGTTGTGACATTTATAAATTGTTTCCCTCAGCCATCATCATCACTTCTGTTTCCTCTTCTTCCTTATGTCCCCTTTCCAATTACTGGTGCTATATGGGAACTAATCCCATTTTTATGGCAAGATACACCTCCTGACGAGAACACTGTGTTGAGTGAAGTATTCACTTCTGTTGTGAGTGATAGTGTGGTGTGTTGTGTAAAAATGAAGGGGTGCGAATTAAGACGCACAAAAATACCCAGTCCCCAAGCTGGAGGCATTAATCGCAGTTAAACTTCCCAGCCAGGAATCGAACCGCAGGGCATAACGCTGTCCATTCGTCCAGAAAGCCAGATATCACAGTCAGCATTACTGTTTGTTTGTCCCGTTTCTCTACCGGGTTGGGTATAAGTTGAGATGAATCTGCCGTGGTGGGTTTTTATGACCGGATGCCCTTCCTGACGTGAACCTCATCAGAGGAGTTTTTTTTTTTGCTAGGGGCTTTACGTCGCACCGACACAGATAGGTCTTATGGCGACGACGGGATAGGAAAGGCCTAGGAGTTGGAAGGAAGCGGCCGTGGCCTTAATTAAGGTACAGCCCCAGCATTTGCCTGGTGTGAAATGGGAAACCACGGAAAACCATCTTCAGGGCTGCCGACAGTGGGATTCGAACTTACTATCTCCCGGATGCAAGCTCACAGCCACGCGCCTCTAGCGCACGGCCAACTCGCCCGGTCATCAGAGGAGTTAATGAGATGAAATGAATAACGTGATATATGATAGTAGGGAAAGGGTGAAACCCGGTGCCGACACATAGCCTACTCCTGTCGAATAGCACCAAGGGATCTGCTCAAAGATTGACGTCCCCATCCGGCGAACGAATCACTATCAAATGCCATCGCTCCATATGAGCACTGCGGAGAGTTTCGGAATTTAATCCACGCTTTCGGCACGCAATTTAGTGATTAGAAATTGTATACCACCAGCTCCCCTACGTTGCTAGCCAACATTCTGATGGTGAAATTTTTTTCGAACAACGGGACTCGAACCGGAAAACCACGGTGTCAGACCGTTTAGACTTCAGCGTTTTAACGATCATGGCCACCGGGCGAGCATGCAGTCAGCAGCATTACTATGTGCAATAAATATTTCTTCCTTTAGTAAACGGGTAATATATTTAAACTGCCATGTTTTTAAAATTTTCTGACCTATGCTTTTCACTTCTCACCTTCTCTGTTTTTTTTCTTCGTAACTGAAGTAGTAAAATTATGTTCCGAAGGGCGTGGGTTCGACTCCCCACCAGGAAGTCGAGATATTTAGGGACGAATCTTGAGCTTCTGAGAGGCATGTGACCCTGAAATTCACGCAGTGTCAGCTAGGAAAGAGAACTATACCAAGATAGCGGCTAGGTGCAGGAGCTGATCACTCTCTCCCACATAGCCCCGTGATTTACTTCCCAGTCCCTAACGGAGTTTCGTGATTTACTTTTTCTAACAATGGGTCCCGTCCCTTATACTCTCTTTATTTCATAATATTCCTTTTTCATTATCTTTTCATTTCTTCCTGCTATATCCAATGGTCAAATAATCGCAGTGACTCTTAATCAAAAACTATCTTAATATTTTATCTTCCTTTGTCAATTAGCCGAAGCCTATCGCACTCCTCTGGGGCAAGGATTAATGACTGGCAGATGAAATAGTGTTGGAGAGTGTTGCTGGAATGGAAGATGACAGGGAAAACCGCGGAGTACTCGGAAAAAACCTGCCCCGCCTCCGCTTTGTCCAGCACAAATCTCACACGGAGTGACCGGGATTTGAACCACGAAACCCAGCGGTGAGAGGCCGTCGCGCTGCCGCCTGAGCCACGGAAGCTCAGATGAAGGAGTATTGGAGGAAAAGGGAACAACAAAGCACTGAAATGTTCGCGTGGTCCCCAGAAGACCCTAACGGAGAAATAATAATAATAATAATAATAATAATAATAATAATAATAATAATAATAATAATAATAATAAATTTATTGGCTTTACGTCATACTAACTACTTTTAAGCTTTTCGGAGACGATGAGATGCCGGAGTTTTGTTCCGGGGAGTTCTTTTATGCGCTAATAAATCTAACGACACGGGGCTGACATATTGGAGCACCTTCCAATATCACCGGACTGAGCCAGGATCGAACCTGTCAACTCGGGCTCAGAAAGCCAGCGCCTTAACTATCAGAACCACTCATCCCGTCATACTGGAATATGGGGACTGCAATTAGGATACAGTCCAACCACATCCCTGGTGTAAACTGGAAATGCAGTTTCAGGACTGATAGTCGTGGGATTAGAACCCCTCGCATCCCAATTTCAAAATAACCCGTACGGCGTAGCCAACTCTCTATGAGATCTACGTTATAAACAGTTTAGTATACCTTCTAAACAATAATGCTGAATCAATTTTCTGGTCTTCAACAACTTATAAAAGTCTGTAATTGGAGAACATTAGTTTATTAACAGTAAAATTACATAGATCCTTCTCTCAAACTAAGTGCACATCCCGAAACAGAAGAATAGATTTAGTGGTAGTTGTATCATACCTGTGTCCATGCTCTGCATGAAGTGACTCATTGTACGGACCGATGTTTGTGTTGGATAATGAGAGAACAAGTCAGGAACCAGACTCTGAAAATTAAACACTGAGTTATGATATTGTCACAGTTTGTCAACAAAAGAAATAACACATGTATTACATTAAGTGATAGTCGTGATATAGATTCTAAAAGACTACACCAACAATCTTTGAAAGCCTATACAACAGCAGAAAGAACAAATTTCTTTCCAAATTCAACAACATGTCCTGTGAATTAACTTCCCTTCCTCCCTAAGAATCGGCCAGGTTCGATGCATTCGAACGCTAGACTGCATGGTGAGTAAGCTGCACATAGACAGCTAGGTCAGAATCTCAAATAAGCCATCGTTGAATAGGAATAATTTCTTCACTCATTTTAACTCAACGAAAAGGGAATAATAATAATAATAATAATAATAATAATAATAATAATAATAGGAAACATGACGACGACGATGATGATGATGATGATGATTGTTGTTGTTTTAAGGGGCCTAACATCGAAGGTCATCGGCCCCTGATCTATAATCGGAAACAAGGGCGGTCGATCTCTGACTGTGACAAAGCTCTGGAATCACGTATTCGAGCCTGGAAGAAATGGCACAGTCACCAAACGCCAGAGAATTGGAAGATATGTTCAGAAACCCAGAAGCGAACGTCCAAAATACTCAGACGAATTAAACGCACATACCACCTCAAAAGATGAGAAGAGATTGATGATGACTTCAAAAGAAACAACACACGGAATTTCTACAGAAACTTTAGGGAAGAACTGAGTTTTCGTCGCCCTGATGGGACACTGGGGACCAACACAAAGACCAACTGTTACATCCTGAAGCAGCACCTTGAGTAGTTACACAACTGTGAACCACCTACGGTGAAACTGCAATTCCATATACCTGTTCCAAACCCATATTCAGTTTCACCTAATCATGATGAGGTACGAAGTATCATATTAAATATCAAAAACACCGGGCGAGTTGGCCGTGCGCGTAGAGGCGCGCGGCTGTGAGCTTGCATCCGGGAGATAGTAGGTTCGAATCCCACTATCGACAGCCCTGAAAATGGTTTTCCGTGGTTTCCCATTTTCACACCAGGCAAATGCTGGGGCTGTACCTTAATTAAGGCCACGGCCGCTTCCTTCCAACTCCTAGGCCTTTCCTATCCCATCGTCGCCATAAGACCTATCTGTGTCGGTGCGACGTAAAGCCCCTAGCAAAAAAAAAAATAAATATCAAAAACAATAAAGCACCAGAAGATGGCGTAATCGCTGAGATGCTCAAGATTGGAGGTGAACTCCTGATTGACCAACTACAAGCCGTAACTGCCTGGCCGAGGCGGTAAAGGTGTGGTCAGTTCACCCGGAAGGACGTGGTTCGATTCCCCGTCAGGAAGTCGAAAAAGTTAAGGAACGAGATTTCCACTTCCGGAGGTCTACATGGCTCTGAGGTCCACTCAGCCTACGCCAAAAATGAGTACCAGGTTAATTCCTGGGGGAGGAAAGGCGGCCGGGCGTAGAACTAACCATTCTACCCCACCAAGTGCCGAGGTTACGTTTAATGGAAGCCATTACCTTCCACCCATCCTAGGACCTTCATGGTCCGTATGAAAATAGCATCGATTTTATTCACATCATGGGATGCTGAAAAGGTAGTACGGAAACGTATATAATCCTAGAATCTTCTTGAGAAGAGCGAACGTGGGTGAGCTCCTACACGTTGGACGCACAACCAAAACATCCCTCACACTTGGAAATTATTTGGCAGAAAACCACGAAGGATGGAAACTTACACTGATCATGGATTTTGTCCGCCTCTGTAGTGTAGTGGTTAGTGTGATTAGCTGCCATCCCCGAAGGACCGGGTTCGATTCCCGGCTCTGCCAAGAAATTTGAAAAGTGGTACGAGGGCTGGAACGGGGTCCACTCGGCCTCGGGAGGTCAACTGAGTAGAGGAGGGTTCGATTCCCACCACAGCCATCCTGTAAGCGGTTTTCCGTGGTTTCCCACTTCTCCTCCAGGCAAATGCCTGGATGGTACCTAACTTAAGGCCACGGCCGCTTCCTTCCCTCTTCCTGTCTATCCCTTCCATTCCCATTCCCCCGCAAGGCCCCTGTTCAGCATAGCTGGTGAGGCCACCTGGGCGAGGTACTGGCCATCCTCCCCAGTTGTGTCCCCGACCCAGAGTCTGAAGCTCCAGGACACTGCCCTTGAGGCGGTAGAGGTGGGATCCCTCGCTGAGTCCGAGGAAAAACCGACCCTGGAGGATAAACAGATTAAGAAGAAGAAGATCATGGATTTTACGATTACGGTATCGATGAGAGAAGACAAAGAAGTTTTTGGAGAGGATGGTTGCCAAGTTGTACTGCGCCATCATTAACGCCGCCACTTCCGTCACCAAAATGATTTATGGCGTAGGCTAACTCACTTAAAAGAAATATAGCCTACTGTAGGATGGAGGACTCTTGCTACATGTTAAATATAACGATAACACACTAACATATTTCTGTACAAAATTCCATCCCCTAGACATAAAACTTCTTAACAACTAGCACGAAATAAAGTTCAAAACCGGCTATTTCACGGCACCCGAAATGCGTACTGTAATTTGCATTTTATACATGTACTCAACCCTATTGAATGACCTCCGCCAGAATAACAATGAAATCCTGAGAGGCCAATGCCGGCCAGTACAGTACTTTATCGTGGGATCAAGCGGAGTGGATGTATGACAACAAATTAGTGGGAAATAACAATCGGTAACAACAAGCACATTTATCACAGCTCAAAAGCAGATAAATTACTGGCAGTTGAGCCAATGAGGTGCGGGGGATCGAACCCAGACAGTGACCTGTCACGCGATCTCTGCAGCACGCCAGTCCTTAACTGGATTCATGTTGTCGGCAGAATGTCGCACTATCCACGTCTATTAGTAGCCGATTAAAGAATGACTGCCCAGTCTATCAATTGAAGCCCTCTACAGCAGCAATATCAACCTGGCATGCACTACAACCGTATATCATCATGAATTAAACCTTTTCTTTTCTTTGTGTGTTTCTCTACCTTCCTAGTTTGCTTGCTCGGCATTTATGATGAACAATACATACTAAATTGGTAACCATTATTTTATGATTACGTGCTTGCAAAGTTCTTGATTCATATACCTAATTATGAGCTCACGACCGAAATGGTAAATACCTAGCACCTTTATCGATTTAGGGAAATGTTTGTACAGATTATTTAAAATGTTCGTGACAAGCGCAGACAGGGCGAATGTTTGTACATTTCACGAACTGTACAACTGCGCTGTATAATTTTTTTTTTAATGCTCCAAAGTCCGCCATTCAGGAAATTAATTGTTATATTTGTGCCCAGTACCATGTCACTCTGTAGTTGATGGTGGTAATACGCTAAGCACTGGTGTTGTTTAATCCTGATTTTGCGTTAAGAAAAGGGAAGATATTGCCATATAAATTTGTTATAATCCTTCGAAAATATATTTCTGTCGAATATATCTGACAGAAAAGCGAATTTTGTACAATAGGCTTAAAAGGAAGATATTTCCAAGAAAATCACGCTTGTTTGCACAAACTGTGTGGGCTGTTTTCCACTGTCAAGTAAGGAAGAGAAATAAGCATAACCATCCTTACTGAGACTCGCAGAAATCTGTCTCTGCTGATTTCTAATACACCACAGTGGATATTACCATCCCGGGGACATTTAATCATAAGAGGTACATAGGCTTGATGTAGACTAAAGCATACGATAGCAATGTACAAATTTAACTTTAAATTGATAATGATAATTCACAGCCTGTTTCAAGTCATGCGACCGGGTCAGCAATGCAATGAATGAAGCCCCCATCTAACGGCGAGGATAGGAATTGCGCCGGCTGCCGAAGCCTGTCGCACTCCTCTGGGGCAATGATTAATGATTGAAATGTTAATGGAAAGTGTTGCTGGAATGAAAGATGACAGCGAAAACCGGAGTGCGGGGAGAAAAACCTGGTCCGCGTCCCTTTGTCCAGCTCAAATGTCACATGGTGTGCCTGAGATTTGAACCACGGAACTCAGCCGTGAGAAATCGGCGCGATGCCCCCTGAGCCACGGAGGCTATGCTTAATTTTTTAGTATTTTCAAAAATAAAAGATATTATATTTTCTGGTAAATTTAGGATATAGTAAAATGATATCAAACATCCAACTCCTTGGCTGAATGGGCAGCATTTGAGGCCTTCGGTTCAGAGGAACCTGAATTCGATTCGCAGGTGGTCCGAGGATTTTAATCTCGTCTGATTAATTCTTCTGGCTCCGGGAATGGGCGTTTGTGTTTGTCCCAATACTCTCGTCTTCAAATTCAGACAACGCACCACACTACCAACCACCACAGAAACACGCAGTAGTAATTACATCCCTCCACACAGGGTTGCATCCGGCCGAAAATAGGACCAAATCCCCAAAGGTGTGGGAAAAGTGGTGGAAAAAGAAAGAAAAGAAGAAAGAAAAATGATTTCAAACAGAAAATGAGATGTCGCTACTTAAGATGTTACAAAGTATATTGAAGTTACAAAGTTCTGTTTTTCTGTATTTTGGTAGAGTAAAGCAGAATGTTGAAATTGATATGCAAGCACATTAAATGGCGTAAAATCGAAGAGCTTGTACTTGGTAGCTCATCATTATCATTCACTAAAGTTTAAGCCTTGTCGCTGCTACCATTCTTCTCTCAATCCTGTGTTCATTTCACTTCCTTGTAGTGTTTACATTCCATCGAGTTACTCACATCCTCGAAGTATGGCTTCCTTGGTCTTCCTCCTCCTTTCCTTCCTAGTATTTTTCCTTCAAAGAGGTTAACTACGAAGTTTAATTATGTCTCAGGTGTGACCCATAAGTTTTATCTTCATAAGATATCTATGATTCTACATTATTATTATTATTATTATTATTATTATTATTATTATTATTATTATTATTATTAGTTTGATACTTCTCGGTGAAAATGTTTATTCCAGTTGTAACTTCCCTCAAAACATTGACTACCTCGTAGAATACGACAAGGTAATTCATGAGAATTATTGTAAATGTCCGGCTCCATGGCTAAATGGTTAGCGTGCTGGCCTTTGGTCACTGGGGTCCCGGGTTCGATTCCCGGCTGGGTCTGGAATTTTAACCATCATTGGTTAATTTTCCTTGCATGGGGGCTGGGTGTATATGTTGTCTTCATCATCACTTCATACTCATCACGACTTGCAGGTCGCCTACGGGAGTCAAATCAAAAGACCTGCACCTGGCGAGCCAAACCCGTCCTGGGATCTCCCGGCACTAAAAGCCATACGCCATTTATTTGTATTGTAAATTATTAAATGTTACGTTTCTGTATTTTCCGTAACATCTAAACAAACTTAGACATAGATTTTGAAACGTGTTTATAACCAATATATAGCATACTTCATTATGGGGACTAGAAATTATGACATTGGTAGACCTTGATATATGATATCCTCACCAAATTGCCATCAATATTGGACATTATTTTCCTTGTGGGTTGAATGGAAATGCGCGGACTATTGCGGGAGTAGCAGAAACTAGAACAAGCAATGCAATAACCCTACATGTTGCTGTAACTCCACACGTCAAAGTGGCTCTTTGTCCTGTCAGGGTGTGGCTGCTTGGTTAAGTGTCTCTCTTGCAGCCTTTTAAATACGATGACAATGAAACCCTCACCGACACTGCTTGTAATTTTCCAGCTCACGTGCGCCAAAGTCCTATACTATTATACTTTACAACTCGCATTTAGCCAACACGACAGTTACAGCAGGTTAGTGCTAGGCAAGACAGAATTACAGGAAGTGTGTGCATTTGGTCTTTATTGCTATTTCTCAACGTGCATGACTACATGGAGAGCGGCATTATCTTCCCTACACTGCAACATTTTTTTCAGGGGAGTCTTGTTCAATCAGGAAAAAAGCCATCCCTTGTCGCTAGTTCCACACTGATCCATTCAGGGAAGACAACTTAATTTTATAAGGGTTGGCTCAAATGAAACAGATTTTCATATGAGCGTTGATTTGAAGAAAGATAACTTTGCGCATGCGTCGTTAGACGGCCACGTTTGTCAGGAAGAAATCTGGTGTTGTCGGAAAGAGTTCGTGTGCTGTTTGTACACGTATGCATAGAAATGGTGTCCCACATAAACAATCAACACCGCCGCACTCCAATACTTAAAAAGAGGGGAGGGAGTGAATGGGTAGTGTTGATGGCCATTGCAGTACTAAAAAGGAGAGGGGGTAGTGAAGGGGTAGTGTGAAGGCAGAGTGGGGAGGGAGTAAAGGTCTAGGGTTGATGGCCATTCCAGTTCTAAAAAGGTGGTGAGGGAGTGGAGATGTAGGGTTGAAGGCCATTCCGGTACTAGAAAGGTGGGGAGGGAGTGAAGATGTAGGGTTGAAGGCCATTCCAGTTCTGAAAAGGTGGGGGAGGGAGTGAAGCGGTGGAGTTGAAGGCCATTCCAGTACTGAAAAGGTGGGGGGGGGGGATTGAGCGGGAAGTGTTGATAGCACAACGTGTGTAATGTTATATATCCACCACTCTGCTCATTTCAATCAATTAATGAATGTTACTTGCTTCACGTCCCAATAACCACTTCTGTGGTTTCCGGAGATGCCGAGGTGCAAGAATTTAACCCCTTAGTAGTTCTCTTACATACAAGCAAATCTACCGAGGCTGGCGTATTTGAGCAACTTAAAATACCACCTGTCAAGTTGGGGTGAGAAGGCAAGCGCCTCAACCGTCTGAGACACTCAGCGCTGCTCATTTCAATCACAACAGTCTTGTAGTGGACTGTCTACCTGCAGCAATGCGTTATGAGAGGAGGTGAGGGGGACGCCATGCATTGTTTATATCGGGACACCATTTCTGTGCATGCGTGTACGTGCGGAAGCAAAGTAACTTGGTACGGTTTTGCCGTGAATTCATCCAGAATCGTCCAGTGTCCGTTTCTCGGTTTCAAGGAGAGGAAATCTAAACTCTGACATTTCCCGATAATATTGTTATTTTGTCCGAGTCTGCAGAGTATTCGGAGAAATTGCTGAATGGTATGAAAAGAACCATAGAGAATGAGTAAGCAAAGCAAAGTAACCTCCGTACAGGCCATGAAGGCCCTTGGAGGAGTGGAAGGTAAAGGCTTCCACCATTGTTAACCTCGGCACGTGATGGGGTAGAGTGGTTTGAGCTACGCCCGGCCGCCTTTGCTCCCAGGAATTAACCTGGTACTCATTTTTGGCGTAGGCTGAGTGAACCTCAGGGCCATATGCACCTCCGGAAGTGGATATCTCGTTTCATAAATTTTACGACTTCCTGACTGGGATTTGAACCCACGTCCTTCCGGGCGAACCGAGCACGCCTTTACCGCCTCGGCCAAGCAGCCCCTAGAGAATGAGTAGAAGATGAAGATAAATAAGACCGAAACAAAAGTAATGGAGTGCAGTCGAACCAAGTCAGGTGATGCAGGAAATATTAGACAAGGATATAAAGTCTTAAAGGAAATAGATGAATATTGCACTTGGGTAGTGGAATAACTGATGATGGAATAAGTACGGAGGACATAAAATGCAGACTAGCAGAAGCAAGGAAGATGTTTCTTAAGGAAAGAAATTTGCTCACTTCGAACAATAATTTAGAAATTAGAAAGACATATTTTCGGCTGGAGCGTGGCATTGTATGGAAGGGAAACATGTACGATAACTAGCTCAGAAAGAAAATAGAAGCTTTTAAAATGTGTGTTACAGTGTAATGCTGAAGGTAAGATGGGTAGATCGTAACACCAATGAAGAAATACTGAATCGAACTGGTCAGAGGAGATCGTTTTGGTTAAATTTGAGCAGAAGAAGATATAGAAAGATAGGACACATTTTAAGACACATACGACTTGTTCAGTTGGTTATAGAGGGAAGTGAAGGCCCCTTCCTCGTCGTTACAACCGATTTCTGCTGTAATTGTAAACACAAAACGATTGTGAAATGGTTCCGCAATCCTTCTTAGTATATTATCATCATCATCATCATCATCTGTTTACCCTCCAGGTTCGGTTTTTCCCTCGGACTTAGCGAGGGATCCCACCTCTATCGCCTCAAGGGCAGTGTCCTGGAGCTTCAGACATTGGGTCAGGGATACAACCGGGGAGAATGACCAGTACCTCGCCCAGGCGGCCTCGCCTGCTATGCTGAACAGGGGCCTTGTGGAGGGATGGGAAGATTGGAAGGGATAGACAAGGAAGAGGGAAGGAAGCGGCCGTGGCCTTAAGTGAGGTACCATCCAGGCATTTGCCTGGAGGGGAAGTGGGAAACCACGGAAAACCACTTCGAGGATGGCTAAGGTGGGAATCGAACCTACCTCTACTCAGTTGACCTCCCGAGGCTGAGTGGACCCCGTTCCAGCCCTCGTACCACTTTTCAAATTTCGTGGCAGAGCCGGGATTCGAACCCGGACCTCCGGGGGTGGCAGCTAATCACGCTAACCACTACACCACAGAGACGGACGAAGACGTTTCTTAAGGAAATAAATTTGCTCACTTCGAACATTAATTTAGGAATTAGAAAGACATCTTTTTAAGACTACTTTCGGCTGGGGCATAGCATTGTATGGAAGCAAAACATGTATGATAATTAGCTCAGAAAGAAAATAGAAGCTTTTAAAATGTTTGTTACAGAGGATTATTAAAGGTGATATGGGTATATCGTATCACCAATGAACAACTACTGAATCGAACTGGTCAGAGGAGATCGTTTTGGTTAAATTTGACCAGAAGAAGATATAGAAAGATAGGACACATTTTAAAACACATAGGACTTGTTCATCTGGTTGTAGAGGGAAGTGAGGATCCCTGCCCTGCCGTTACAACCGATTTCTGCTGTAATTGTGAACACAAAACGATCGTGAAGTGGTTCCGCAGTCCTCCTTAGTACATTAACATTACGTAATGGAGGACTGCACTGACGAATTTTATGCATTTTTAAATTGAAATTACCATCAAGTAATTACTTTTGTATCCGAGTGGTCAACAGCGATTGAAATGGATGAATTATTGCAACATGTGCGAAAGATACCAGATTGTTCATGTGTTTTCTGTCTTTATTCCTTTGATTCCATCGCATTCTTCATGACCTTATAACCTGGAAACAAATTCAGGAGCGGGATCAACCAATGACATTCTCGTTGCTGTCCCACCCATACAGAAGCATTTCAAATCCCAGTCAATGCAGCAGAAAGTTTCAAAGGGCATATGTTTCTTGGACAGAATTACCGTAAATTTTTAGATCTCGTGCCTTATGATCATAGCATTTTACATTATAACGAAAATGCAAATGTACTTTCTTCTTTATAATAAAATCACTTGCTTTATATAAGTGTATACGTATTTTTGAAAGAAGGGCTGAAGCAGGAGGGTGTGGTTAGGACTTCTGTCCTGGTGATATTTTATGAAACTAATTTTTTTAACAATTTGCTTTTCGTCGCACTGACGCAGATAGACCTTATGGCTACAATGGTAGAGGAAAGTGCTGGGAGTGGGAAGGAAGCGGCCGTGGCCTTAATTATGGTACAGTCCCAGCATTTGCCACGTATGAACATGGGGAACCGCGGAAAACCACCTTCAGAATCCACTATCTCCAGGATGAAAGCTCATAGCTGCGCACCCCTAACCCCACGGCCAACTCACCCGTACGGAACATTTAATTGGCCTTCTCCACAAGGATACCTTGGGGCTGTCTATCACATATTTTCTTCACTGATTTGTAACAGACTTACGTGCCCGGTTGTAATCAATCGAAGTGTCACTGCATCAGGGCACATGATAGATTGATACAAAATGCATGCCTAGCATTTGGTATTCTGGAGAACAGTGGTTCAATCACGATACCGGCCACTCGGAGGAGACTTCCAGGAATGTGGCCAGAGAGTTCCCAAAATACCTGTTACTGTGAGCGATGGGATAGCGTGCTCTCCATTGGCGCCGGACTTTTTCTCCGCCCTACTTCAGTTCTGCCACAGTGAGGGTTCTCTCCCGCCGCGGTCGAACATCGGTGCAATATTGGCAGGTATTGTTTCATTTGGTTGTTCATTAATGACGGGTGTAATTTCCCTCCGCTACACATCAGTCTAATAAAGGTGTTGTTTATTACGTTTCGCCTTGCACCAGCCTCCGTACGTTACTGTTAGCACTATTAGCTGCCATCCTCGGAGGCCTGGGTTCGATTCCTGGTACAGCCATTCAGGTTGAGCATGAAACGAGATGCAACACCTCGTGACAAGAACATTAGATTACTTACTTACTAGTCTAATAATGGCAGGAGTTCTTCCTCGGCGTTGAATACAATCCTAACTATGGCAGTAGTACTTGCTTCGGGTCGTACACCAGTCTAACTATGGAAGGATTTATTTCTTTTACTCAGCCTTTGCTGGCAAGGACTAGTGTTTACACTGCACTATGTCTTCTGGCGTGTGCTAGAACAAATTAGTTACTTTCATTCACCTGTCTCAGTCTCATCCTTATGAAAGTGACTGAGGTACGAGCGATGTTAGTAATGCCATTCCGTATACAGCAGGCCCCTGTTACGAATGGTGTACAAGTGTGGCCCATAGGGTCGGTTGGTGCGGGCAGTTCAATGGGCTTGGCAGACTGATATGTAATAACAACTTCTGGCCCACTGAGGAACGCAACGGGAAACTACCACACTGCTCATTTCCCTAGTGCGCCTTTTCAGAGAGCCTGGATCACCTGTGACGGCTTATGGCAGAGTTGCTGAGGTATAAACCAGCCTCTGGGCTGAACACTCAACATACAGTCGTATATCAGTTCAGTAACGGGTAGAGTTTTTGATTTTGTATATACATCTGCCTTTTTTTTTTTTTTTTTTGCTAGGGGCTTTACGTCGCGCCGACACAGATAGGTCTTATGGCGACGATGGGATAGGAAAAGCCTAGGAGTTGGAAGGAAGCGGTCGTGGCCTTAATTAAGGTACAGCCCCAGCATTTGCCTAGTGTGAAAATGGGAAACCACGGAAAACAATTTTCAGGGCTGCCGATAGTGGGATTCGAACCTACTATCTTCCGGATGCAAGCTCACAGCCGCGCGCCTCTACGCTCATGGCCAACTCGCCCCGTATACATCTGTCTAGTTGAGGGTGAATTCCTTTCTCTTGGTCTTTCAGTGTAATAATGGCTCGAGTTCTTTCTTTTGGTCCTACATCAGTCTAACAATGGCTTCAGGTCTTTCCTTTGCTACTACATAACTCCAAGAATAGGGAAATTTCTTTCTTTTGGTTGTAGATCAGTCTGATAATGATAAGAGCTCTTCTTTGTGGCCATACAAACAGTAAGTCCATGAAGGACAGTACTTACTTGCGGACGTACTTAATTCTAATAACAGCATGAACATATTCTTTCTCTCAGTCCTACTTCTATCTAACAATGGAATTCTTTCTCTCGGTTCTACGTCTATCCAACAATGGCAGGAGTACTTTCTCTCGGTCGTACGTCTGTCCAACAATAGCAGGCGTTCTTTCTCTGTATCCTACTTCTATCTAGAAATGGTAGGATAACTTTCCTCCGGTCGTACTTCTGCCTAAGAATGGCAGGAGTTCTTTCTCTCGGTCCTACTTCTATCCAACAATGGCAGGAGTTCTTTCTCTCGGTCCTACTTCTATCCAACAGTGGCCGGAGTTCTTTCTCTCGGTCCTACTTCTATTCAACAATGGCAGGAATTCTTTCTCTCGGTCCTACTTCTATCCAACAATGGCAGGAGTTAATTCTCTCGGTCCTACTTTCATCCAACAATGACAGGAGTTCTTTCTCTTGGTCCTACTTCCATCTTACAATGTCAGTTCTTTTTCTCGGCCCTACTTCTATCCAACAATTGCAGGAGTTCTTTCTCTCGGTCCTACTTCTATCCAACAATGGCAGGAGTTCTTTCTCTCGGTCCTACTTCAAACCAATAATTGCAGGAGTTCTTTCTCTCGGTCCTATTTCAATCCAGAAATGGTAGGATAACTTTCCCCCAGTCGTATTTCTGTCCAACAATGGTGGGAGTTCTCTCCTCCGGTCGTAGCATACAGCTCCTGTCTGCCGCAAGAGGCGACTAAAAGGTGGACCAGTTGCTCTGCAACTGGGCGCGTGGGTTGGCGAACACATTTCTCCGAGCTGAGTCTGGCATTGCTTCCACTAACTTGTGTCAGGCTCCTCACTTTCATCTGTCCGATGCGACCTCCTTTAGTCAATTATTTATTTGTTCCGATCCCGAACTCCGACCTAAGGAGTCCTTCATTTAAATGCCCTTCGTCGCCTTTCTTTCGCGACACCCTCATTCTTGAAAGTGTTGGACCTCTTAGACTCTCCCTCTGATTTATGTTAAGAAAGAATGGTTGCCCAGTTTTACTTCCTTTAAAAATAATAATCACCACCCCCACCGGCTCGGTCGTACTTCTGTCCATCAATGGTGCGAATTCTTCTTCCTGGTTGATCTTCCTTGCTTCTTCTGTTTACCACCAAGTTTTTCCCACATACTCCTCTTCTTGTCGCTGTACATGATGGAGGGACAAGATAACAGAATATTTGAGAGAGAAGGGCTTGAAATGAAAGGAAGTTGGGAACAGGAAGACCTGGAGGAAGAAAATTAGAGAAGCTAACGCTGACCCTGTATGACATGTGATAAGGCTGAGATAAAGAAAGCACTAGATGGGCAATGTACGTTACTTCAATTACACATACAAATACTGGGAGATACAGTGTTGAAGAATAGCTGAAGGTTGAGTACAATTTCCCTCGTGCAAGAGAAAAAGGAAGCCGTGAAATACGTTGAAATACAAGGATGATGAAAACTAACTTCTTATGTGATGAGAGAAGATAACTTCTTATAATAATGTTATTTGCTTTACGTCCCATTAATTACTTTTTATGGTTTTCGGAGACGCCGAGGTGTCGGAATTTAGTCCCGCAGGAGTTCTTTTACGTGCCAGTAAATATACGAACACGAGGGTGACGTATTTGAGCACCTTCAAACACTACCGGACTGAGCCAGGATCGAACCTGCCAAGTTGGAGTCAAAAGGCCAGCGCCTCAATCGTCTGAGCCATTCAGCCCGGCAAGGCAACTTCTTAGTCATGTTTAAGAATATGGAGTTTCATGTATGGGACACAGTCTTGACATGGGGGTTTAATCCCGACCATAATAGAGGCAGTGGCAGAGCTAGAAGATCAAAATGCCTGGAAGCAAAACCTAGATCTGTAAAGATATTCACTGGGATTCGAGTATTGTGGACCAATCAAGTGATCGTGCGGCGCCACACAGAACGTAATCTAATGGAGAATTCTCGACAAAGGGCACGAAAAAATAGAAAACGAAAGCTAACGATGAACAGAATATGACGATAACAAAAACAAGCAGATAACCTTGGATAAGGTTTGAGGTCAACTGAGGTAGACGACCTAGGTCACCAGATAGGATCGATTTCCTTACTATTGTATTTTATATCGCGTTTGAAATGAGTCTCTTTTCCTTCTAACCCGGAAGTCGCTAATATTTTCCTGCGTAAAGCAAACCTACTACCTTGTTTACAATTGTCACAAGAACAAGGATAACATTAACACCGAGGTATAGTTACCATCATTCCATCCTAACTGTTGAGGTTATAATAATTATAATTTCGTGTGGCTATTTCTAGCCGAGTGAAGCCCTTGTATGGCAGACCCTCCGATGAGGGTGGGCGGTATTTGCCATGTGTAGGTAACTGCGTGCTATTGTGGTGGAGGATAGTGTTATGTGTGGTGTGTGAGGTGCAGGGATGTTGGGGACAGCACAAACACCCAGCCCCGAGCCAATGGAATTAACCAATGAAGGTTAAAATCCCCGACCCAGTCTGGAATCGAACCCGAGACCCTCTGAATCGAAGACCAGTACGATGACCATTCAGCCAACGAGTCGGACACTGTTGAGGTGAAATCCCGTCACGTGAAATCCTAATAAAAAATCACCAAATAGCAAATATGGTCCAGCGTTCCTAACAACAACAACAATAATAATAATAATCATAATAATAATAATAATAATAATAATAATAATAATAATAATAATAATAATAATAATATATTATGACTACCATTGTAACTGGTGAGAGTCTCAACAGACGTTGAGTTGTTGGAATTAAATTCCTAAAATAGCTGTCTAACTTGCTGGAAGCCAGATCGGCTATGTTGGGAAATAATAATTTCTTCCTTTTCATCTTCTGCCTCTTTATCGCAATTTAGCCCCCTCGAGGAGAGATACTTGCCAGTTACCTGTTTCGGTATTGTCGTAACATAAGCGTAGCACCATCAATCATAAAATACACACAAAAGAGCAATCGTTCTACAACTCATTTTGCTGTCTAAATTTAATTCTTTAGCACTGGAGTCACAATAATCGAACTCTACTTCTCATATGCAGCTAAATTAGATGCTGCAATAGTTCTGGAGTTCACTTTCGTGATGATTCGCTTACGCACGTCAAGACTCACAGGGAACGTTCACACAAAGTGGCTGGCATTATAATTGTACTGCATATTCTCGTGAATCTTCAGCACTGGCCAGATAATGTTCTCTCTTCAAATGCAGAAACAAAATACTGACTATTATAGCTTATTTTATTAATTTCCACTCCATCAACGAAATGTATTTCCAATTCCGAATAAACACATTAACATAACCTCGAGTAACTTCGCCGGCACACCGGTCCGCAATGAGCTAGTTTGGTTAAAACGCTAAAAGCGGCGCGATCAGATAACGATCCCTTAAGTAGAGCAGCAGCAGATTTAGGTTACTCCCATCTCATTGTCACCGCAAATCACTATGTGATAGTGGGACTTTAAACCGCTAGCTAAATAAACGACAAAATACGGACAGAAGAAACCTTTACCTCACCCTCCTCCATAGACCGTCATGACTGTATAGAAACTATTTGCCGGACTGAGCACCTAAGGCGGTTGAGGCGCTGGCCTTCTGACCCCAACTTGGCAGGTTCGATCCTATCTCAGTCCAGTGGTATTTGAAGGTGCTCTAACACGACAGCTTCCTGTCGGTAGATTTACAGGCACGTAAAAGAACTCTTGCGGGACAAAATTCCTGTAATTCGGCGTCTCCGAAAATCGTCAAAAATAGTTAGTGGGACGTATAAACAATAACAATATTATAAAATCTACTTTGTTTCTGATTAGGTATTTTATTTTATAAAAACATAAATATCCAAACCATAAAGATAATTTAATCCTGTTCAGTGACCTTAACAATTTTAAAAACTTCTAAATCTCTTGCCGAGGTCACACAGTGCATAAATTTGGCAATTTTAGTGTTGACAGTCTATAGAATTCCAATATCTTCTTCATCCTTATCCAATACGGATATGATTATGTTTTTAAATCTATATCAAAAACTTTAATTTTTGTACTTTGCTTTCTCTGCTTATGCACACTTAATACGTCAGTATAACCCTTGTAAAACACATAGTTCTACTAGACACATCCTATATTTATCATGCTGCTGTATTTCCCAGGGAACCTCTGTTGTGTACGTACATAGCGACTTGTGTTCCGCTTGTAGTTTTCAATTCCCAGAAGAAAGTTCCTCCTTTAACAGCAGGTCTAAAGAACAAATTAACACGACAATTCAGCAATTCGCCTAACAAGCGTGCCCTAACTAAATACCTTAATTTACAGTAAAAGGTTACAATGACGTCATTAGCTACTGAAAGATACATTAGCATGCAACAAGCACGTCGATCAATAAGCAGGAGATAAACGGTCCTGCCTAGCATACAGACAGCAGCGTTTTGAAGGAACAAGCATGAAACTACCTCCAAATGTAAACCTTTTCGACAAAAAGAGGTGTGTCCTCCTATAATCATTTCACATGCCCAGCAATAAGTGCAAAGTTTTACCTACTGGGAATATATTAATAATAGTTCTATTTACCCATAAATCATGAGCTCATTGTAATCAAGCTACAAGTGCGCTACATCGTGCTATAGTACAACCGACAGAAATGCGGTACGAAGTAATTAAATCATGCTAACTCGACGCTTCCTGGTAGGCTACATCTCTTTGTTTGTCGAACACTAATTTACGCAAATAACAGAAAAAGCAATGCTACTCACACGGGAGCAGACGACATATTTTTGGCAGTGTGAGCCTCAAACATTTTAGGCGGTAGATTAGAATCGGAGTTAACGTTTTGTGTACATACCAGATGACCCGTACCGTGACCCTACTTATAAATGTCCCCCATGCATTAATTATGAATGGGATGCCTAAGAAGTGATTTTCACAGGGGTATTGCAGCCTCGCAGGTTATTTACTTCAGAATATGAAGGGATAGCAACCGGACGGCCGCTCGCTCCATGTTTCTCAGCGCTACCCGTCAAAATAATGTGTTCCCTTGCGTTTTCGAACGATCAGTAGTACTACAGTTGCTATCAATGGCTGCTGCGTTCAGCAAAGACGATTACACAGACATAATTATAATCTACGGAGAATCTGGTCGGAATGCATCCGAAGGTCACGGACGGTATGCACAGGGGTTTCCAAATCGCCGCCTGCCTTCTATGCACGTATTTCGCCGAAAAGAGTTAACAATTCAAAGCTAATGTATTGTTCAAGGTACATATCACATACAAGCAACTTTTTAATCGAGTCGACAGTCTGTACGTGTATAAAGGAGTAAGTTATTAAACTTTACTCTCTCCATCTTTGGCGAGTTTAATAATGCACCCTGTTACAGAAACTGCTATTTGTTTCACATCCGAAATATAGGACGTTGTAGCGCTCCTCTGTAAACTAGTGATTAGACGTCCCATTCATCATTAGTGCAAGCGGAGGACTAATAAGTAGAAATTACGGGGCTGCAGGGGTACCTGGTATAAAATCATTTTTTCTTTTCATGCATTCTTAGTTCTATCGCAGTTAATTCCTCATAAAATGTCAATACATCATTTTGCTCTCCTCAACAGGGTTTTACATGTCACAGGAAATTACATTATTTCCTTCTTTCTTATCATGAAACAACGACTCACGGTCCATTATTTAAAACTCAGATTCCGCACGTAAACCAGGTGTTTTAATATGTTTATGTCTCCTAGTCTAGACCTATTCTGGAGAAGTTTAACATCAAAACCAGACTCTCAACGATATGTAAACTGCGAGGTCACCAGTTCATCGACCATAAAAGAGAACCCTGGCAAGAGAAAACATAGACGAGCTACTGCGTCCTAGTTGAATACAATCAAACACATGAGCAGGACATCGCTTTCAGAGGCATTGCCTCAGGCGCTGAACTGGGAATTGAATATATAGCAATAGCCATGGAGGTCATTATGTGCAGCATTGAGGGAACAAGTGAAGAGGGATAAAAGAGAAAGCAAGTATTCATTGACCAATTCCATGGCTCAGGCTAGTCGCTGTAAAACGCCCTCAAAAGAAATGTATGTGTACAAAGACACTCTTATTCTTTCTAATAATAGCTCATATATGCCAATCTTAGTTGGTTTACTGACACGAAAAATACTCCTGTGAGATAGAATTCAGGCACCTCGGGGTCTCCGAAAACGCTAAAAGAAGTTAGTGGGACATAAAACCAATAATTTATTGTATTTGTGTCCAGTAACGTTTTCATTTGCTTTCTGTCGTTAAAGAACGCATTGTGACGCTATACTGTTGGCCAACAGCAAATCATTGCTCTAGAAGACGAGAATCGCGGGATCTGTAGCCGACTTCAGCTCACTCTAGTACTCCAGTGACTCCGCCTTCCTCGCGGCAATCATAACGACTTTATCAGGTGACAATGGTGCCGATGATATTTTATTTTCAGTTTAGTTTTCGCTATTCTTCCTTCCTTTCTAAGTTAATGGTAGAATCAAAAAATTATTTTATTACTCTTTTTCGTCCCTTTAACATTATTCTTCCCATCTTTTGTGCCCTCTCCTAATTTTATACCTTCTCCGTCTCCACTCAAATTCTATTCTTCTTTGCCTCTCTTAAACTATGTTTTATTGCCCTTGGCTTCTATTTGTGTGCAATATTTATCCTTTTTCAGGGCCCATCTCCTTGGCTGAATGGTCAGAGGGACTACTACTCTAAAAAGCGTTTATTCCGTCCCTGAAGGGGACGGCGGGCTTCCTAGATGGTACCGCCTTCTCTCAGGACTTGAGATGTGGTACAGTGAGAGAGATGTTCGGGGAAGGTGAGCGGGTTGCCTATACTAAGAACTCTCCCGACATTCGCCTTAGTGGGGGAGAATGGAAAACCACGGAAAACCATTCTCAAGACAGCCGACGAGGACCAGGCCCTCTCCGTCTCTCGAATACAGAGGTGCACAGCCAACCTCTGCTCGGCTCGTCGGTCGGAGTCCAGAGCAGCAGTTGAACCACGGACCAGTAGGCCGAAGCCCACTCTGTACCCGCCGACGGACCTTGATTCAATTTTCCGATTATTTATCCTAGCTCTGGGTAGTGATAGGATAATCGGATACAAAATAATCGCTTAATCGATTATTTCATTTTACTCGATTATATTTCCCATTCGATTTTTCCAAGAAATGAATGAGGCAATAGAATAGTGAATAATTTTTCCATCCGATTATTTTTTCGATTATTCATTCGAAACTCTATTCGAATCAATGAGGCAATCGAATAGTGAATTTCTCATTCGATTATCTTTTTCGATTATTCACTCGGAACTCTATTCGAATGAAAAGGCAATTGAATAGTGAATTGAATGAAAAGTGATGTTATTAAGACAGTCAATTCACTCATTTTATTTCAACATTATTGGCGATACGTTTGGAAACAGGCGTTTTTCTATTTTTCGTAAGACTTCATCTATGAGCTTATTTAAATCGATTATCCATCCGACACACTTAAACCGAAAAACTGATTCACGACGCATCCAAATATTCTATGCGATACAACTAAGTGATATTTGAAGCTCATTCTATTATCCCATCACTAGCTCGGGGGCTAGGCCTTTGTGCTCGTCTGAATACACATCTTCACTCTAACGATGAAAAATGAAAAACCCATATCGTGTTTCCAGTGATTCGACCGGGTCAGGAATGAAATAAATGAAGCCCCTATTTAGCGGCGAGGATAGGAATTGTGCCGGATGCCGTAGCCTGCCGCACTCATCTGGGGCAATGATTAATAACTGACAGATGAAATAATATTGGAGAGTGATGCTGGAATGAAAGACGACAGAAAAAGCCTATCCTGCCTCCACTTTGCTCAGAAGAAATCTGACATGTAGTGACCGGGATTTGAACCACGCAACCCAGCGGTGAGAGGCCGGCGCACTACCATCTGAGCCACGGAGGCTGTCAAGTGAATATCCAAAAGTAGGAAATAATATTAAATAATGAATTAGTTCTCACTCGGATTTGTAACGGATATGAAAATTAATACATTTTTTGAACAAGCTGTGAAATATTTTTCGTACATTTTCTTTATATTTCTTCATTCTTTAAAAAGTGCTTTCACGGGCCGCAAAATATAGCCTCGGAGCCTCATGTGGCCCGCGGGCCGCCACTTGGAAACCCCGGCGTACAAAGACAGTTTGTAACTCTGAAGCAAGTGAACAATCCAAACTATAGCTGTTTACAGGACTGAAGGTTGTTACAAGAGACCTCATGATGTAAATCTTCTCTGTACAGGCTCTGAAAGGCCTTGGAGGAGTGGAAGGTAAACGCTTCAATTATACGTAACCACGGCACAAAGTTGATAGAGTGGTTAGGTCTATGCTACGTCAACTTTATCCTCCATGAAACCATCCGGTACTCATGGTTGGTGTAAGTGAACCTCAGGGCCGTGTTCCTCTCGTTTCTAAATGTGTCGGCTAGCAGAGGGGAAACTGAACCCACATCTTATCGGGTGAACCGAGCACGGTTTACTCTACTTGCGGGATCCTCTTGATTTATAATACATATTATTTTAAATATCGTTAATTTTCGCTTAAAATTTTGTTAGAAAAGAGTGTATAAATATTGTATTTTTATGTTCCATTATTCTTAGCTGAACAAACGGCCAGAATCATTACACGGCATTCATATGACGTAGCTGGAAGACAAATACTCCTCATCTTTTTGAGCTCTGTATTTTTTCTCTCATTCACTCAAACATAATATTTGTCCCGTGTGTTTTCATATCTTCTCTTTTATTGTTCTTCATCGCAGCGATTCCCTTGGCTTCCACACGTGTTTTGTAACCGGAAATATATCTTTTCAATAGGACATTTCATTGAAAAGTTTAAATTTATTTTCGTGTTTCAGACAACTGAAGAACTTTGATAAGGACTTCCATTTAATCCACCCGACGATATCACATGACTTCACTAATATTTAAACTTAAATAAGTCTGAAAATATTTAATACTTCTAACAATAATTCAAAATGTAAACATTAATTTTTAACAAAAAAGTACCTTTTACCACCACGAATTAATTCCGGCCGGAAAGGGGTAAGTTATGTGGACGAGACCTTCGACACGACTCTTCTAAATAATAAAGGCTCCTAGTTCCTAAAAAGTTGAGTAGGCATAGTTTAAGTTATACCAGAAGAACGAGAATTAGTAAGTATGCAAAAGATGTGATGACGTTTTTGATACCTCAGTTTCGAATAAGTTTATTTATAACTGTTAGATTCTTCAGTCTGACGGAACTACTTTTGAATAAATAAATGCATAAACTACATGAAAAATAAAACATCTAATAGTAAAGTTCATCGTGTCACTGACCTAGCCATGGCGGGGGGGCCTTAGCGTGGCGAAGGGTTAACGGACTGGGTAGCCAGTTGGACTCGCGCCAACGACAGAGAACCGGTAATACAACCTGCATTCTATGATTGAATAGGGAGATGTGAGGACATCATTAAGGTAAAAAATACAAATGTTTAAGGATTTAAACAGAAAGAAACATATTTTTTAATTTCTAAATACTTTTGAGTGTAATTTGATAGCATCTAATGATGTTATTTCAAGAATGAAACACCCGATTCTATTTTAATTAAGTTGTTTGGTTTTTTTTTTTTTTTTTTTTTTTTTTTTTTTTTTTTTTTTTTTTTTTTTTTTGCAAGTACAATACTGTTACCGTATATTTTCCTTAGATAGTTTGTGAATGTCCATAGTCTGAAGAACCTAACAGCTGTTAAAAAGTGAGGAAGGCAAAGAATACAGTGACTTCTGTTTGTTCATCAGACTAGATGTTGGTTGGATCCTCAAATAATTCCACCAAAGGTTATGTGGTTGCAGGGGAACCACAACAATGAAAAAGAGTGAGGTAGTTTGCCATTGCTTTCCTCACAAAGACACAAAGTGTTATTGCTGAACGATTGATACTGTTCTGTAAGTAACATTATTCACAATACTCAGAAGTAATAGCTGTGCTCCGAATGCCATTAATCAACCCCACTCATACTTCAGCAGCTTCCACACTATGACAGCCAAAAATAAGACTGGGACTTCAGTGGCTCTAGTCTGTGTAAGAGATAGATGAGAGAACAGGGTATCCATCAAGAGGTAGCAGAAGATACTTGCAGAGAGGTAAGGTAGACATCTGCAATCTGCTACCAGGAAGTAATGACAAGTACGTGGACGATCTGATCGTAGTCATGATCCTAGTACACACTTGAAATCAATCAATAAAACAGAAATTCTGTAATATCACTCACCATGTTGAGGTGCCTCGTGTATCCAGCAACTGTGTGCAAGAATCGAGCACAAATTCGAGCACCCACGTAACGTTCGGCGCACATTGGAGCCAGTTGTTCTTGCACTCGCTGAGATGATGGCGGGAAGGAGTGAACGCCGGCATATTGCGTCACTCTCTGCATGAGGAACAAAGCAAAGTTATAACTTACACTTGTTTTAACCATAATGTAATTTAAATAAATGTATGAACTACCTGCATTATACCTGAAAGAGAAAGTAGCTTTACGTCGCACCGACACAGATTGGTCTTATGACGACGATGAGATAGGAAAGGGCTAGGAGTTGGAAGGATGCGGCCGTGGCCCCAGCATTTGCCTGGTGTGGAAGCGGGAAACCACGGAAAACCATGTCCAGGGCTGCCGACAGCGGGATTCGAACCCACTATCTCCCGGATCCAAGCTCATGGCTGCACGCCCCTAACCGCACGGCCAACTCGCCCGGTTATTTTGCTACTGTGTGTATTACTACCCATTAGTCCCTTTTTCTGATATGGGGTCGGGGATGAGGGGAGATGAAATGATATGGCATGTTTTTACGGCCGGATGCTATTCCTGAAGTTGAAGAGGTAATGTAAATAGAATGAATGACAGTGAATGAAATTGGGCTACGTGGTGGAATATATCGGCCGTGGCCTATGAATAGGAACAGCCCCGGCATTTGCCTGGAAGTGAAAATATGAAACTACAGAAATCATTCTCAGGACAGCCGACAGCGGTGTTTGAACCCACTCGTCCACCGAATGCAGAGCAAGACTCCATTACCGCAGCTCGTTAACACACGTGGCCGTTCCGCTCGGTGTTACTTATTTTACTACTAGAGCAAAAATATTTATCGGGCCTGTGGTGTAGTGGTAGCGTGCCTGCCTCTTCCCCGAGGGCCCGGTTCGATTTCCGGCCAGGTCAGGAATTTTACCTGGATCTGGGGGCTGCTTCGAGGTCCCACTTTGTCTACGTGATTACAATTGGGGAGCTATCTGACGGTGAGATAGCGCCCCCGCTCTAGAAAGCCAAGAATAACGGCCGAGAGGATTCATCGTGCTGACCACACGACACCTCGTAATCTGCAGGCCTTCGGGCTGAGCAGTGGCCGCTGGGTAGGCCAAGGCACTTCACGGCTCTAGTGCCATGGAGTTAAGTTAGTAAAAATAGTTATCTACTTACTTTACGACTTCACTTCCTAATCTAATAAGCGGATAATACTGTTGAAAAGCCTTTTCTTCCATTTAAATGTCATCTGCTACCAGCAATAACGAAATACATCCAAGAATATTAAAAGAATTTCCCACTTAATGTTTTTCATCTTTCTGGAAGAATATTATGCTAATCTAAATACAAGAAAAAAGAATGAAATAAAGTCCTATCATATCTCATATCTCCCTACGGGAAAAGCGAATGATCATACAGTAAATATGTTTTTTATGTCTCTCGGTCATGGGAATCCATTAACGGTTGCTAATTTCAGATAACCGCCAGCCATAAGACATAGCCTGCACGGTTGTCAGCTTTAATTTGACATTTCTTCATGTAGGTTATCACTGTATCCTTATACCGCTTCTATGGTCCTCCGTGTCGTCTTTGACCCTCCTTTAACTGGGAATACAGCATTTGTTCTAGCAAACGGAATTCAGGCATAATTATGACTTCAATACTGGTGGAGTTTGCTTCTTCTAGAATACTAATGTTCGTGCGCAGATCTTGCTATTTCACTCTCAGGATCCTTCTCAGGCAGCGCTGGTGATATTTTTTTCAGGCATCGTATGTGCCTTCTGTAAATAATCCATATTTCACACCCACATGTAACAGATGGTATAACAATAGCTTGTTACACATAAAGCTTGGTCTGAGCACTGGGATTGTGATTATCAAAGACCCTTACTCGAAGGCGCCCAATCCAAGAATCCAATGGAAATAAAATATACTTCAGCATAGTTATTGGTTCTTCATTCTTGATGCACGTCGTACTGATGGTGTTGCTGAAATATGTAGGGAATATTGTGCTCAAAACCTAGGTACAATATTACCTGCAGTCTGCAATTTACCACCTCGCCTGTAGAACGCCATTAGTCTTAAGAGCAGTGCAATTAAAAACTCGTTATCACTGAACAATATTTATAGGCCCTGCTACTTACACTTACTGGCAATAAAAAGTTTATGCGAATATTCATGAGCGGAAAAAATTAAAGAAGCAAAAGTTGGTGTTAAATTTAAGTAGACTATTAATTACAGAGCGCTGGCTACAGTTTAAAATGTATTGAATGTAGCGCAGTACACGGCAGAATATTAAGATACTATACAACCTGTAAACTGACAGGAATTCAATAAAATGCTTACTCTATTGGTTTATGTTCAGGTTTAATGCAGAGAAATAAATGAATGAATGGATGGTTGCAATTTAATCACGCGTTCAATTCAATCACCTCACCTGGGAGAATTAGTGTTTTAATGACAATATGATATAGAAGTGATTTGAAAAATACGTTGCAACAGTGACAATCACAACTTAAAGGGTTCGATTTAGCTAATCTGTTGTCATTCGTCTAGAAAGCTAACGCTAATAACTGCATCAGAATGAAATTCAAAGCACGGTAAAAAATGTACAGTTGCGAGCAAAAAAGAAAGGGCTTCGCAAAAACGTCGATTTCGGTTAGGGGCGCGCAGATGTGAGCTTGCATTCGGGAGATAGTGAGTTCGACCCCTATTGTCGGCAGCCCTGAAGATGGTTTTCCGTGATTTCCCATTTTCACACAAGGTAAATGCTGGGAGTGCCCCTTAATTAAGGCAACGGCCGCTTCCTTCCCACTCGTATTCCTTTCCTATCCCATAAGACCTTTCTGTGTCACTGCGGCGTAAAGCCAATTGTAAAAAAAAATCGGTCGGTCGGTTGCCTACGTGTCAATAACCGTACTCTTGTATGCTTCTAGGTTCATCAATGATAAGTTAATTACCTCCCCCCAAAACATGAGTGTCGGGTAACATTCACCAGACCCTCTACAACAGTGGTATTTAAAGAGTGGCAAGCAAGTTGCTTTACGTCACACCGACACAGATAGGTCTTATGGGACAGGAAAAGGCTAGGAATGGGAAGAAAGCAGCCTTGGCCTTAATTGGGGTACAGCCCCAGCATTTCTCTCGTGTGAAAATGAGAAACCACAGATAACCATCTTCAGGGCTGCCAACTGTGGGGTTCGAACCCACTATCTCCCGAATACTGGATACTGGCCGCATTGGCAGCTATCGAGCTTGGTTTTAAAGTGGGGTACGCAGAGTCGTCTCAAGGATAAGTAGCTTCTGATTGTTTCCAGTGACAGTTCAAAAAAGAGTCGAGCCTGCTCATTTTCAATAAAATCGTGTTTCAATTTAGTGTTTCTGTCTCCCTACACAGAACGTCTTTCCGAACTATTCATTCAGTTTGTACCTCCCATTAGCTGGGTGTGTAAAAATACTGCAAATGCTACATTGCTCTTTTTTAATTTTTTTTGTTCCGAAATCCACTCATTCACTTGTAAAGATGGCTGAAAAACAACGTAGCAGTTACTTTGTCACAGTTACATGCCTGTCACTGTTACAAATGTAACGAGGACAACAAAAACAGGTTACCGAGTAACGACAACAGAATAACGTACTGCGAAGTGGGAACTGTCACTAGTAGCAGCTTACAGAGACAGAATGTGATCTTCAGAGTTTACATAGTACGCATGTCTTCCAAGTGAGAACGCTTTCGTAGGAGATTGCTTTAAGTCAAATACACTATAGTGTATAATGTACTGTATAGTGTATTTGTTTAAGTTGCTGCTGTCATCTGGTAACTGAAGTGTAAACTGTTATGACATATTCAACTGCTCAGGGGTAATCGTTGACTCAGATATCGCGCAGGGATATCTACATTATAATATTATTATAAGTTTCACCCGTATAATTTTTCTTGTACCATAAATATATTAGTATGCTAACATTCCATATTGATATTATAGATAACATAACATTACTTCATTTTACTTAATCGATACTCTTGTACCGGTGTGTGTCGAGGTTTGTCAGACAGATCATCATGTTTTCTTGTTTTCTATCCTTGATTGGGACATTGTCAAACTCACACCTCTAGATTTCAGAAAAGACGCTATGATGTCTTCTCATTTCATCCGTTGTCTGCCTCTCGTTAGCTTTATAGCATATAGGAATGCGTGTTTTGCTGCACCGACTTTCAACAGTGGAGTGATGCGTGTGCGCATGTGCGAGTGAATGAATGGGACTTTGCAACACCGTGGCAACACAGCTGTAAGGAGACAAGCTTGAAGCCGTAACCAATAAAAGGCGAGTTGGACGTTATTTTTAAGTGTTACTTTTCACAGTTACTTTATTGTCGCAGTGACAGATGTAGCAGTTACACAAAAATAACCGTTTGTCACACCTCTATTCACTTGAATGTTTTTCAGTAGCTGTGTATGTAGTACCGGTACAATAATAATTGTTGCATTAATAATTATACTTAGTATATATGTGTATATCGTTGCTAGTCAATGGAAACCTCGTAATTCCACTCATGAGAAAATCACGTTTCTCCATCTCTCTTGTGAAGGCTTCCCGCGTTTCCTTAAAAGGGAACAGAAGACTCCAATGGTGGAATAATTGGACTACCATTAAGCAATGAACATGCCAGGAACAGTTTTCCGGCCATTGCTAACTCTCAGTTCTAGACTTCTTCTGTAAACTTTACTCCGAAGGAGTTACGCGGATTCCTTTGCCTAGCGACGATATATATATATATATATACACAATACATTATTATTGGGGAACAGGGTGATGTAGCGGCTCAGCTACTTGCCTGTCATCCCGGCAATCGCAAGTTGATGACTGGTATTGCTTGGGTGAAATTTTCAGTCGAAAATCTCGTGGTGTCAGAAAGGGCATGCGACCCTAAATCCCCGGCGCACAACTTTTTCATGCCACAGTGCTTATAGGGACCCTGAGCAAGCGGGATAAACTGCGGATGATGATGATGATGATGATGATGATGATGATGATGATTACTACTAGTAGTAGTAGTAGTAGTAGTAGTAGTAGTAGTAGTATAGTTTTTAGTTGTTTTACGTCGCACTGACACAGATACTGTAGGTCGTATGGCGACGATGGGACAGGAAAGGGCTAGGAGTGGGAAGGAAGCGGCCGTGGCCTTAATTAAGGTACAGCCCCAGCATTTTCCTGGTGTGAAAATGGAAAACCACGGAAAACTGTCGACAGTGGGGTTCGAACCTACTATCTCCCGAATACTGGATACTGGCCGCACTTAAGCGACTGCAGCTATCGAGCTCGGTGGTAGTAGTAGTAGTAGTAGTAGTAGTAGTATATGGTGACATATGGTTTGATATTAATCTGGGACCAACTCAAAAAGAAGAACCTCAAGGAAATCGAAAAATTAAAAGCAAGATTCCTGAAAAAAAGCTTTATGTATTACAAAGTATACACCCTCACGCCTGGCATATGTACTCGCCAGAGAATCCTTCTACACTGAGGATTTGAGATATGATCTATTCCTGCCATCAACAAAAGCATACCAGAGTCTACTCCGAGAAATACAAGGAAAAAGAGAGGAAATATTTTCTGAATTTTACGCTACAGATGCAATGATCAGTAGAGAAAGGATAAAAGCCAATTATGCATTGAGACACGTCATGACGCGTTTTGCTGTTCATGGTTTTCACCACCGTATCTGCACGAGAGACATCTATAGTCCACCGGATGAACTATGCATATGCAAACTCTGTGACATGCGACAGATATCACGCACTGACTTGTAAGCGAAGAGAAATGTATCTGACAAAATTCTGTGAAAATGCTTAAGATTATGTCCTGTAGGCCTACTTATGCACACTGTCCGAAATTAAAATTAAATTAGTAGTAGTATATTTAATATTATTTGGCATCTAGCAAAAATTATTTCCGGCAAAATCGCAATATACTCACACTTCGAGTGTTTGGGGGTACGCCAACCAAGAAGTTTGAATATCACTGCTCTGCAAGATCGAGTCTCAATTCTTCTCTCTTTCTTTCTTTCTTTCTTTCTTTCTTTCTTTCTTTCTTTTTGTTCGTCATATTCTTCTTGAAGCCTTATCCGTTACGGATGTTAGCGAGCATCACTGGCGACATTTATTTTTGATACGTTACCCCTGAAGAGCTCCACGACGTCATGACGCACCATCTGCAAGTGTTATCCAGCCAAGATGTCCTCCTCCTCCTCCATGGTACTCTTCTCCTGTAGTCGTTTCGTTGCAAGGAGAGCCGCAACAGGCGGTACTTGGACACGTTTCGCATCATATGGCCTAGATACTGGAGTTTCCTCTCCTTAATGGTAAACACGAGATGAGGCTGACAACAGATACGTCGAAGGACTTCTTCAATGGACCCACGTGATCATGAGTAGGTGCCAGTTGATCCATATTTCGAAGGCTTGGATTTTCTTTCCCATGGCATATGTCACAGTCCAAGCTTGAACACCACAAAGTAAGGGTGAAGTACATGTAACATCTCACGACTCGCTTCTTCAAGTTTAGGCTGAGGTCACGACTGTGTAGCATTTTTTTTCCTTTTTTTCTGGAGAGGAAAAACTGAAGAGTTCTGATCCTTGTAAGAACGGAACTATCGGCAAGGAAAGGAGAAGAGTCACGATGGGCAAAACCTAATACTGTTGGGGTTAAGAGATAACAGGAATCGACCAAGAAAGGCCGGGTATGAAAGATGAAAGTGAGAGGATGGCACAAGTAAGTGAAAACCTTGTCAGATTCAGCTTGGGGTCCTGTGGACGCTAACCTACGCTCTCAAGTTAAGTGTTCCTGCAAATCCCCCAATTAGTCACCCCTTACAACAGACAGGATATTCCGTACATTCATTTTACCACCCTAACGACAGGCGGATAGGTTAAGGAAAGAAAACCTTGCTTAATAAAATAAATTAGAAAGAGCATCATTATGCATGAGAGTCAACAAGATGAAACTGGCCTATCGACTGACAAAGAACATATACAACAAAAAATGCCTATCACGCGATCTGCAATTGAAGCAATACACGTTAGCCATACGACCAAAAGCTCTGTATGCTATGGAGTGTCTTTCATTGAACAGAAGAGGTCTGGTGGAGAAACTGGAAGTCAAAGAGAGTAGAATTCTCAGGAAGATCTTACGTCCGGTAAAGGAAGATGAAGTATTACGTAGACGGCACAATTCCGACCTCTACAAACACAAAGAGGGGCTCTCAGATAGTGCTAGGAAAAGGAGAGTAGCCTTCTATGGCCAGATATTCAGACTGCATCCCAAAAGACTGGCCAGTCGCCTGTTCATTTTCTTGCAGAACAAGAAGATTCGTACCACTTGGTTGTCAGAAACTGAGGACATTAAAGAACTGGGAATATCACATCCTCAAGATAGACGGTCTGTACGATATACCCTCAAAGAAGTCTATGGATTTCAGGGAAAAACCCGGAAGAAAGGTACTTCCCGGACAGATGAAGAAAAAAATGCGCCAATACTGGGCAATAATCAAAGCCCAACAGTTGAACAAGCGTGGTCCAAGAACCAAGAAAAGAAGAAGAAAATGTACTCGCTTCAAAACATAGAAAGCTGTTTCTGAAGACTTCTGAGTGGAAAGTGGTATTGTATGGAAGTGAAACATGTCAAATAACTGGAACAGAAACCTTCACCGCTGCAAATTAATCAGTGACAGAAAATAACAAGCAAATTGAGAACGAATCCGTTTCAAGTGTAAGTGTTGCGAAACGGTATAGGGAGAAACAGGAGGGACAAGTAAAGTGGTTCTGTAAGTTGAACAGGAAATACAAGTGTGTTTGGCTTCAATTCCACCATGAATTGAGTTTTTGTATAAGATCCAAGCTCATGTTTCTCATTAATAACTCAAATCTTTCAACGAAAAGCCTAACTTAAGCCAACACAACCCGTTAAAATAAATATGTTTCAACCCAGGAATATTTAATAAATATTTAATTGCACACAATGTGCATGAATATAGGCAATAGGAACTTCAAACGTAACTCTTCTAAACAATAAAGCTCTCTCGCCAACACATACACAAGCCATGAGGGAGTGTACTTAGATAGACAAAACGTTCTTCTTAGAAAGGACGATTTCAAATTCTCTATACTATTTAGTTGTGCCTCGTTTAGATGCAATAATTCTATGGCTGTTAATTCTAGGCCGTCTTGAGTGACAAGCTGCATAGAAGTTTAACATAACTAATTGCTTCGGTAGCAGTGTTTAGTCTTTTTCTAACATAGAGAGAAAACAGTATTCAAGGTGTATCAAAATTAACTACTAAATATCGAAAATGTGATACTGATCAGTAAGTAATACTTACATTTTAATACTGATCAGTAAGTAATGCATATTTTTCAGCTAATTTACGAGGAATCTGTAGTTTTAATTGAGGAAATGTAAGATTAGGAAAGGAAGTCTTCAGGAAAGTACATGAAAATCGTTGCTTGCGTAAAATTATGATATATATATATATATATATATATATATATATATATATATACGGAAGGCATAAAATGTAGATTAACCCAAGAAAGTAGGTGGTGGTGGTGGTGGTGGTGGTGGTGGTGGTGGTGGTGGTGGTGGTGGTGGTGAATACTGAGCCACCAAGTTATGTCCATTATTGTTATCAGCAATATAACAAACGATCGGAAGTTTCGGGCACAATGTTTGGGAACAAGTTGGTTAGAAGTAAAAAAGAAATAGTCAACTAGAAATGAAGTATGAAATAAATATTATTATTTCTAGATTAAAGCCACTTGTATATATGACAACAGGTGCAGCAGAGAGATCAGGCAATTAGGAAGAAATTAGTGACTTATTTTGTATGGAGTGTGCTATTGTATGGCTGTGAATCTTGGACAATCAAAGGTCAGGACTGGAAACGACTGGATGCGTTTGAGATGTGGGTCTGGAGACGAATGCTAAGAATTAAATGGATTGAAACGAGAACAAACAAAAGCGTTCTGCAAGTAATTCAAGGGAAGAGAGAACAGATGTTACCGGTACACAGAAGAAGAGCTAAATTCACTGGCCACATCTTGCAACACAGTACCTTTCTTACCAGTCTCCTGAAAGGAAAAATCACGGGCAAGAAAGGCCGAGAAAAAATCCTTCAAGACTTGGCACAGAGTCTTCATTATGGTTCTTATTATGAAAGGAAACGAGGAGCTGAGGACAGAGAAGAATGTTTGCATAGACAAGGCATTGCATTTAGACACTGATGATTAGAGCCCGGATTTTTATGCTTTAATAGGTTAGAATGCAAATTTACTCAAGCGACTAACAATTATAGTCTACCTTCATAACGATTAAGCTATCAGGGTTGCATAAACATTAGGGATACGGCCCATCAGAACCCCTATAATTTATGTTACTCTTGCTACATTATCGAAGAGCGGGTGACCGACACTCCCTGCTAACCAAGTTAGTTTGCAATCTAACCTGTCACTGCATAAAAATCCGGGCTTTACTGATGATGATATACATTAACAAGTCTTCAACAAACAAAAAAATACAGCTTTCACCCAAGTTTCATTTGCTTTCATCGGAGCTGCTGACAGTAAGCGTAGAAAAACCTGCGTTCAATAATTAGAAATGAAGTGTTTACCAGAGGGCCTGTGAGGCATGGAGTGGTCTATGGACTGATAACTCAAACAGCAAATGATCTCACTCACCTGGAACGTTCTCCAGTAAGGTGCCGAGTAACGGAACACACTAGTGTTGTACATCAGTCTGACGACGGGAGCCAGCAGCACGGTAAGTTGAAGTTTGGAGTTGTACTCGGGTCTCTCGGTCAGCATCACGAGGGTCACGGTGGCTCCCATAGAGTGACCCAAGAGGTGCAAGCCGGGCTGCCCAGTCACTGCCAGCACGCGATCCACCATGGCAGGAAGGTCGTACATCCCAATCTCGTGCCAGCTGATCAAACATCAACAACCTGGTTTCTATACTATAGCACATTGTCGGGAAATTAAACACTACAGAAGAAAATCATTATTTTGGGATCTAAGGGGGGCCGCATGACAACTCCTGTTATCCAAGTATCTTTGAATAGTCTTTAAACCTGCTGGAAAATAAATAATAAACACACGCTCGCCAGTTATAGATGACATAAATTGCTGGAAATTACTTTCCACTAAGTCAATTTCTATTAAGCTTTACTAACGAGAAGAAAGGACACTCGTAAATCACTAGCATTCCTGATGTTTTCATGATCATTATGGATTGAAAATAATGGCTCAGTTGATGGCTTATGTCCTCCTGTGAATTTTCTATGTGACCCCAATGCCTCGATTCCTAATGACTTTTACAATTTTATAGCGCCCGAACAATTTCTGAATATGTCTGAATATTCAGACCTGTTTCAGTGATGGCCTAGTAGCAACGTAAACCTGAGTCAAAGCGAAATTGCGGCTTACTTCTGGGGTAATATTCATTTCAAAAGAATTAGAAATGCATAACAAAGTAAAATCATTCACAAATTCAAAATATTGCTATTTTACAGTTGCATTTTGTAAGTGGATCCCCTTTAATGCGGTAACTTAGGATGAAAACACACACACACACACGGCTTCGATGATAGAAAATCAGTCCAGTTTTCTAACTGAGAACCATGGAATTGATGTAAGTCCTATATTTTCCAGATAATACTTTATGAATTCTTGGGTTGAAAATGAACACTTCGAACTGGCAGTTATGGGAGAAATGGTCGGAAACAACAGGAAATTTTCACACACATCTAAACGATGATAGCAGTGATGGGGTGATAATTATTATTATTACGAATATTATCCCAATTATTTTTTCATTGTTATTTTTTCAGGATTTTAATGATATGATTTGTAATGAGTGGTTAAGCCCTAACTTCAATATTTATGAAGACGAAATCTATCTAAAAACAAGGAAAGTATGGAGGAACCCGCTGATTCTTGTTCCATCTAGAGCAGTCATTGAATCATGTCCATGAACCTCTCGAGGTAATGCGATCAGGTATATACAAAGGAGAGATATTTTTATTTCTCAGTGTGATGGAATTAGCAAGAAAATCAATAGGACACAGTATGTGAGAGGTTGTGCTTGCTCATTTGAAATGCTAAGATGGGGAGGAGCTAGGCGTTGGTTCTGCCAGTTGGTTCGAGATTGCAAGTCACTCCGTCTGTAACGCCAGACCGTGCTTTGATGTTGGCAGTTGTGGTGACAGCTACCATGTTGGTGATGATTACTAGAATGTATTATGATGTCTGGATCAGGACTGGCGATCCGTAACAGGTACCGAGACGTACGCGCGCGCGCGTGTGTGTGTGTGTGTGTGTGTGTGACAGAGAGAGTATAAACAACGGTCAATAAAGTTCCTATATCTCGGCAAGCTTTTTCCTTAATCGTATTATTATTATTATTATTATTATTATTATTATTATTATTATTATTACTAATAATAATGTTATTTGTTTTACGTCCCACTAACTACTTTTTAAGGTCTTCGGAGACGCCGAGGTGCCGGAATTTAGTCCCGCAGGAGATCTTTTACGTGCCAGTAAATCTACCGACACGGGGCTGTCGTATTTGAGCACCTTCAAATACCACCGGACTGAGCCAGGATCGAACCTGCCAAGTTGGGGTTAGAAGGCCAGAGCCTTAACCGTCTGAGCCACTCAGCCCGGCTATTATTATTACTATGAGGCATAGAAGTTACTTTCAGATCATCAGGTACTACAACAAATATGGATCCAGAACACTACAAATTGTAGTTCCTAAATTTTTGAACAAGTTGTCCTCAGAAATTACACACTTGAGAACAAAATATCAACTAAAAAACATGTCAAACTATGGTTCATAGAAAATAAAATTACAGTATAAATATTTGTTCATGTATTAAAAATGTATCACAGACTTATCTATTTTGAATTATACTTTCAGGAATTGAAAAAAAAACACGACAGGGCTAAATTGCCATGCTAATTATGCCAATGTAAATTTTCAAACCTTACTTGATTTTGTAAACGGTAAGGATTGCAACAATGTATAAAAATATGAAACGACTTCACAGGCAGAAAAGCACATTAAGTGCTTTGCAGGTGTAAATATTTGCAAATATACTGTATAATATCCTACTACACATTTTCAAATGTATTTTAGATAAGTTATAAATAAATAAATAAATAAATAAATAAATAAATAAATAAATAAATAAATAAATAAATAAATAAATAAATAAATAAATATATTTTTTTGCTAGGGGATTTACGTCGCACCCACACAGATAGGTCTTATGGCGACGATGGGATAGGAAGGGCCTAGGAGTTGGAAGGAAGCTGCCATGGCCTTAATTAAGGTACAGCCCCAGCATTTGCCTGGTGTAAAAATGGGAAACCACGCAAAACCATCTTCAGGGCTGCCGATAGTGGGATTCGAACCTACTATCTCCCGGATGCAAGCTCACAGCCGCGCGCCTCTACGCGCACGGCCAACTCGCCCGCTATTATTATTATTATTATTATTATTATTATTATTATTATTATTATTATTATTATTATTATTATTATTATTATTATTATTATTTGTTTAGTTTAAACCACCTATGGATTGCGATTATACAACTTCCATTATATTATCAAGTTCTCTATCTCCTTCCTCGGGCCGATGACCTTAAACGTTAGGCCTCTTTAAACAACAAAGATCATCATCATCATCATCATCATCATCATCATCATCATCTCATTCCTCTTTCGCCAATACTCCTTCACCTGCTGGCTTACTCGCGTTCGTTCTTCTGCCGATAATACTCTGTTCTGTTTCTCGACGGACAGATTCTTCACCTCCGCAAATTTTCTCCTGAAGACTTATGTGTTTCTCCTGTCTTCTGCCCTGATTCCAAACTTTTCTAGATCCCAATGGACTGCTTTCACTTATATTTTCCTGTTCTCCTGGAAAGTGAGAATCCTGAAGGCAAGTTTTCTGGTTCCATCCTTTTAATACGTCCATAGAAAGCCTTTTTTTTTTACAATTACTTTACGTCTCATGGCGACGATGGATTAGGAAAGGGTTAGGAGTGGGAACGAAGCGGCCGTAGCCTTAATTAAGGTACAGCCCCAGCATTTGCCTGGTGTGAAAATGGGAAACCATGGTAAACCATTTTCAGGGCTGCCGACAGTGGGGTTCGAACCCACTATCTCCCGAATGCAAGCTGAAAGCTATGTGACAGAAACCAAGCTGCTCCTTGCTCGGTGTAACCTCTCTTCTTCATTGTGGTTGTGATATTTTCAAATCTTTGGTATAGTTCTTTGTTTGGTCTTAAGCAGAAAGTAAATTCATCTGTTGGTTTCCTGGTTCCAAGAAGCTTTCTAAGGAACTTAATTTCTTTTCCTCGTCTGAGAGTCCCTTGTTGGCTATTGTCGCAATTAATTAATTATTGTTATTATTTATGTTTGAGACATCAGTCCATAGACTGCTTCGATGCACCCTATCCTGTGCAAATCTTTTCATTTCTATGTAACTCCTGCATCTTACATCTAATCTGATTGTCATAATCATACCTTGGTCTACTCCTACCGTTCTTACCTACTACACTTCCCTATAAAACCAACTGAACAAGTCCTGGGTATCTTAAGATGTGTCCTATCATTCTGTCTCTTCTTCACCTCAAATTAAGCCAATTCGATCTCCTCCCATCAACTCGATTTAGTATCTCATCATTCCAGATTCTCACCTTCAGCATTCTTATGTAACACCACATTTCATAAGCTTTTATTCTTTCCGAAATAGTTATCGTCCACGTTTTACTTTCATACAACGAATGCCATGCTCCAGACGAAAGTCTTCAAAAACGTCGTTCTAATTCCTGTATCAAACTTCGAAGTTTGCAAATAAGAAAGACCTTCCTTGCTTGTGCTAGTCTGCATTTTATGGCCTACTTAAATCTGCCATCGTTAGTTATTTTACCACCCTAGTAACAACATTCGTCTACTTCCTTTAAGGCTTAATTTCCTAATCTAATATTACCTGCATCACCTGACTTCCTTCGACTGTATTATTATTATTATTATTATTATTATTATTATTATTATTATTATTATTATTATTGATTAATTAATTAAATCTCTGTTGTGCCCATTCAAAGAACGTGTTTGAACTTGTTCGTCGGCCTGATGGTTTTCGCCTTCTTATCCTCTCAAAATTCTCTTCATAAATGCACTGTGTTGCATCTTGCGTTCAGTGGACCACTTCCTACCGGTTTTCTTATTAGGTTTCTCCACGAATTTGTGCTTGGCTACTATTGTACTAAAGGCTCCACGATCTTCTATGATGTCGTCCGTGATATTCATTTCTTGGAGGTCCAACTTAGTTTCTTCTAGCCAGTTTATTTTGACCTTCTTTGAGTTGATTACTTTCAATAATCTTCAATAATCAATAATCTTTTGGTGAGTCTGTTGCTGTTCATTCTATAGATATGACCACAGAATTTCAGGCGTCTCTTGCGTTATTATTATTATTATTATCGAAACCGACTTTCAACCTATTAGGTCGTGTTACGTACATTTAGTACGTGTTGAAGAGATGTTAAGTACAGAACAAAAATGGCCAACCAGACACCAGTGGAATCCGAACCCACAACCTCCCGATTTCGCGTCGGTTGCTCTACCAATTGAGCTATGGTGGCCTAGGCCATCTTTGTTCTGTTGGAAAGGATCTAAGCTACAGGTCTGGTACTAGACCTGTAGCTTAGATCCTTAGCTCAATTGGTAGAGCAACCGACGCGAAATCGGGAGGTTGTGGGTTCGGATCCCACTGGTGTCTGGTTGGCCATTTTTGTTCTGTACTTAACATCTCTTCAACACGTACTAAATGTACGTAACACGACCTAATAGGTTGAAAGTCGGTTTCGATTACAATGCGGTCGTGAAAATTCAATTATTATTATTATTATTATTATTATTATTATTATTATTATTATTATTATTATTATTATTATTATTATTATTATTATTATTATTATTTCGGAACGACTGTTTTCAAGTAGTATATCCAGCAACTCTAGGAATGCTGGTTGTAGGATCGTCAGAGTAACAGAAGCGAAATAGAGACAACAATGGGAGCTAGTGCGGCGCATCCCACACAGTACGTGAAATTTGATTCAGTCCTACGAAACTGGTAAGCTCATTGCAGACAGTTGTTCTAATGAATTAGGGATGATCGGTGCAATCAGTACTATCACCATTATTACCACTTTGTTGGTAAAACGGTGTTGCTGCCCATGGCAAATATATCAGAAGGCTGGAAAGAGCACTCTTTGTAAATCCTATTTCCAAACCAACATACAGTACTGTAGCTAATGACGGAGACCGGCGTACGTCATAACAAAGTTAGGATGATGGATTTATGGTAACCTAAACCGGTTTTATTCTTGAGCAGTCATAATCAGAATAACACACGCGCCTGTTACTAAAGCGTTGGTCTTCAAAGCAGAATATGCTAGGATCGAATTCCAGCTCAACCCAACGAGATTTTCACATGTTTGTTTACAAAACACGGCAGCGTCCAACGAGAACGTAATACCAGTAATAATACTCTGTGAGTGCAGAATTAAATACAGACACAGTATTTCCTAGATATCTTTAAACCAAACCAAACCCCATGGTGCAAGCCGTTATTCTTGGCTTTCTAGACTAGGGTCACCATCTCACCGTCAGACAGTTCCTCAGTTGTAGTCACGTAGGCTGAGCGCCTAGAACCAGCCCTCAGATCCAGGTAAAAATCCCTGATCTGGCCGGGAGTCGAACCCGGCGTCTCCAGATAAGAGCGAGACACGCTAACCGTACACTGCGGGGTCGCCCATGCATGTCATTATTAGAGGTATCTAAATGGATCAACCTCCGTACAGGCTTTCTGTTTGGGAGCGTGGTGTGACTAGTGGAGTGTAGCATCTCTTTCAAAGATAGATAGATAAATAGATAGATAGATTTATTTATTTATTTATTTATTTATTTATTTATTTATTTATTTATTTATTTATTTATTTATTTATTTATTTATTTATTTATTTATTTATTTATTTATTTATTTCGATACTGCTAACTGTCTTTCTTCCTTAGGCTTACACCTTTTGGTTACGTTGTAACCAAAGGTTTTTCAACCTTACACTCCTTTTCATCCCTTCTTCCACCGAGATATTCCGCGATTTAGCAGGTTCCCTCAACCTTGCAACTTTCTTCCTAAAAATGATCCTCTCCATTATGTCCTCTGATCTTACAGTATTTACCATCGTGTCTTTGTGCACCTCCTTTTGCCAGCCGGCTTCCCTTTAATAATTTCCTTCTCGAATGAATTTATTCTGGTCACGGTCGTATACACTGCAACCATGCTCATATTGGGGTCTTACCAGAGACGTGTACGTCTTCGCCTTTACATCTTTACTACAACCCCTAATTACCCTCATAACCATATGAAGATATCTGTAATCCTTATTCACAACTTCGTTAATGTTACGATTAGGACTCGAAGTACCGAGCTCGATAGCTGCAGTCGCTTAAGTGTGGCCAGTATCCAGTATTCGGGAGACAGTAGGTTCGAACCCCACTGTCGGCAGCCCTGAAAATGGTTTTCCGTGGTTTCCCATTTTCACACCATGCAAATGCTGGGGCTGTACCTTAATTAAGGCCACGGCCGCCCCCTTCCCACTCCTAGGCCTTTCCCGTCCCATCGTCGCCATAAGACCTATCTGTGTCGGTGCGACGTAAAGCAACTAGCAAGAAGAAGAAGAAGGACTCGAAGTTGATGAAAAATCATTATTTTTCTTTGATGTTCGAAGGCCAGAAAATGTCATTTTTTGCTTTTTTCTACGTATTTTTGTTTATTAGTCCTTTGTTAGCTTTGTTTAGGTCTTAATGGCTTTTTACAGTAGGTCTACCTCCTTTCGACTATATTTTGATTCCCCATTCTCAATTCGAATCATCATCAGTTTATCCATCACATCTTAAACATCCTTTCTCTAATTACTATATTGGAACCATACCTGACAAAAGAGAAAATAAAATTAAATGAAATTAAAGAAATGAAACTAGTGCTGAAAAAAACGAGGTATCAAATTATGTCCAAGAAAGCTGAAATACAGAAAGGAGAAAATTTTGATGTGAGTGTTTTTGAAGAGGAAGGTCTTATTTGGTTAAAGTATGAACCCTCAATACCCGTTGTGTGGAGAGAAATTTCTCGATGTTTCGCAACGTGCTATCTGAAAACCCACGATTCTTTACAGCTAAGAATCTGGAGATGATTACTATGATACACTGCAAAGCCAACTGAGGTAAGGTTTCTGAATTCCAATTTCTGTAACTCTGGTGTGGTTACGCAAAATATAATTCCAGTTAAACTAAATTCAATTTCTTTCTCAAAGATCTCCATTGCGGGTTCGCTCAATTCATTGTAGGTGGAAATACATATTTCATTCTAAATTCTGCAAGTACGTTTTTAACAAACACAGATTTTTAAAATTCTATTAATCTAAAAATATCTAATGTCTGAAAGCAGAATTATTTCACTCATACATTTTTGCACTGTAAGTCGGATACTACGGCACCAGAACTTAGCATTTTTAAACATTATATTCCTTCGTTAAGAAACTGAAATTATGAATGAATTTTGATCACATTTTAATCCTTTTTTTCGTTTTATGTCCTTTTTCTGGATATTTTAGGTTTTTTAGGAAATATATAATGGGTACCAGGGCATGCAGGTATAGAAGAAAATGAAAAGGCAGAGAAACTGGCCAGGAAAGGGGTAGAAACACATTTTGTAGGCCCAGAACCTGTATGCGGGATTTCCTATGGACAAGCCCGATACTACGTATGAAAATGGGTACAAAAGAAACAAATGGAAAACTGGAAAAATACTCCAGGGTGCAGGCTTGCAAAGGAACTGATAAAAGGACCAACAAGAAGCATACTAAAGAACTGTTGAAATTCAGCAGAGGAAACGCAATGAAGCAGAGGAATCAGAAGACCTAATAAGAACAACTTGCAGCTTTGTGAAGGGAGCAGGTATATCTGGGTGGGAATGAAGGAAAAACATGGTAGAAAAAGATCTTAGAGGTCGACGCTAATTAGGAACTAATATTTAGTGGCCCCATAAAGAAAAGAAGAAGAAGAATAAGAAGGAAATGTACAGGTCTTCAACTTTCGAACACTAGTTATGATTGATGTGATTATCCCAATTATATTAACGCCAATGATCGGCATGAGATACTTTCCCTCCATCAACACGGAGATAAAAACTGAGAAGACTTTTCCTCTTGGTAAAACTTACGGCCTGACTTTTACCATCATCTGCTGTCCATCTCAACACATTGTCGAGGTCTCTTTTGCAGTCACCCATAACCTTTATTGAATCCCTCTCGTAAATACAATACTATGAAGTGTTGAACCTGGCCTGTGATCCCTGTAAACCATTAGGAATTAATACTTGGTAGCTGGAAACAATGAATACACACTCCCTTTCATAAGAACTGATCTTAATTAAAATTTTCTCCTTTGAAAAGAACATAGTTTGCTGCAAACAGCCTCGAGTAACTTGGTTGTTGAATAAGCAAGCACGTGGAAAATATGATTAGCGTCGTACTGTGTATGATTCTTGGGCGAAAACGGATTACGTTCCATTAAAGCGATATCAAGGGCATTCTGTGCTGTTTTCATTATCAATACGCTTACAAATACAGGCTAAGAGGGGAGGGAAAAATAAAGCTGTTGTTTTAATTCATAAAGAGAGCTACAGGCAATTCCTGTGGGAGCTCTAATTTATATATTAATTCTTACAGCACACTGCTTTTCTTTCCACTGTAGTTTCTATTTTGCAAATATGAACTTCCTTAACCTTGCAAAATCCATATAAAATAGGTAAAGTAGTATAATTAATAAAGAGATGATAATACGCTCATGTAATTCATTTCTTTTTGAATGTGAGGGGGCTGTAAAATACACTAATGTCTAAAAGTTAAGCATAATCATTAAACGAGGGCACACCGCCGATAGGAATGTCAAACGAATTGCTGAACAAACGGAAGCTGATTCACACACCATATGTTACACAACTTGTCCAAGAAAACAGTGTCAAAAAGGTTCTGATAGCTAAGGAACACCTTTGACAATAACTAACTAAACTTGGCAATGTCTTCCACAACAAAATATGCTGTTAACAGGGTGTATGGTTGCCCCTAACGGCCACAAAAGCTTCGCAGCGACGTGACATGCTCTCTATCAGATGGTTCACGAGCTCTTGTGGCAGTCGATCCCATTCCTCCGAAAGGGCAATGCGAAGATCTTGGAGGGTCCTTAGTGGAGGCTGACGGGATGCAATTCGCCACCCCAATGCAATCCAGGCATCTTCTATATGATTCAGATCCGCAGACCTCGCTGGCCAGTCCATGCGATGAATGTCTCCCCCAGCCAGAAATGCATCCACCTGAGCAGCGCAGTGCGGTCGGGCATTATCGTATATTAAGAGGAAGTCTGGACCAACCGCACCTCTGAAGAGTCAAACATGGCGGTCTCAGTACCCCATCCCTGTATCTCCGAGCTTTAACAGTGTTACTCGGACCACCCATGAAGATATGCAGGTTCATACGGCCATTTAACATGATGCCACCCCACACCATGACGCCACCACCACCATACTGGGCCCGTTCCACGATGTTCCTGTGGTTGTATCTACTACCCGGTTCTCCCCAGATTAATTTGCGACGGGAATCGTTCTGCAAACTAAAGCAGGATTCATCTGTGAAGAGCACATGCCTCCATTCATTCATAGTCCAGTTTCGATGTTGACGGCTCCACAGTAAACGGGCCCGTCTGTGTGCTGGAGTGAACGGGACGCACACCGCTGGACGTCGGGCAAACAGTCCTGCTGTTCTGAGCCTCCGGTACACGGTTTGCCGGAAAACGGCAACCCGTGAGACGGCTGCAAGCTCCACCGACAATTGTCTCGCAGACGCACTCCGATTTCGTCGGTCGGTTAAGGCCAGATATCGGTCCTGCTGTGGGGTGGTTACCCTTGGTCGACGTGGTACTGGCCTAGGACTAACATCTCCTGTGTCTCGAAATCGTCTCCAAAGCCTGGAAAAGACACCTTGTGGCACATTAAAGGATACGGCGACCTCGGTCTGCCTGGCCTGCTTCCAGGCGGCCGAGTATTCTACCCTGCAAAACGGGGTCCAAATGGCGTCGTTGTGCCATTATGTTGTCACGTTCACCACAAGGCTACACTCCACACACTATAACAAGGCAAGCACGACTGAGGGAAGCACTGGTTGTGTTTACCTTGCGGTTACGCAAGGGAACACTCCTTTCCTATACAGAGTGAACACGTAAGGTTGGTAGGTGCATACGTCGTGCGATTTACGGTCTATTCCCTGTTGCCCTGCTTACTCGTAACTTATGCTTAACTTTTGGACACTAGCGTATTAGCCATGAGTCTCAACCCTCCTGGGATGTGTATTCAAGGTAGTGGGATTGTACTCCGGAGCGGTAGTTTAGCATTTAAGGGCATCTGAGGCCTGTTCCACGAACGAACTTTGCAACTCTTCAACTTTGCACTATTCACTTCTTGCAAAGTGCAAAGTCTTTCTGTTCCACCATGATCTAGGTTGTACTTTTTAATTTCTTCGCAAAGTGAAAAGTCTTTGGGAACGAGTGATCCGATCAAGTTCATTCCATGGGCAAACTGTATAGTCCTAATACTCTATGATTTTAATGTTTTATTTTTCGCGGAGAACTTGATGGTATAACTGTGGTACCGTTAGTTTTAAAGTTTTTATCGTGGGAAAGAAAGGTTATTACAAGAAGCTGGCAGTGCTGGAAGTTGTCAAGGAGAAACGGGACATTCTTTTTGCCAACTTTAAAAATAACCTCTCAAATGATGACACGCATCAATATTAACGAGAGTACCGCCAACACATCCACACACAGAAGGAAATTCACCCTTCATTAGAAATCCTGTCGCTATATTAAATGGATTATCAGGCCAACGTACTATGTTAGGAAATATTACATTCACTATAACATCTACGACTTTGGTAACTGTTCTGCAAATAATTGATTTTGATGTCCCATGCATTGCTGGTACAAAGTGCAGCTGGGCACCATTTACTAACAATGTAAGCACATAAGAATATGTTCTTTTTCGGAAAGGGATTGACTTCCTTTTGTTGCATGTTTCAATAAATTGCCGATCATTTAAATAATATAGTCAGTCTGTGTTGGGGTAATACGAAATCACTCGCGAAATACCGTCGAAGTGAGGTTATGTATATTAATCCTGTCTTTGCACGTTCTCTTGTTGAATTTTGCATCGTTGTCCTCCCTTGATGCTAAAAAAAAAGCTCTCGTCGTAACGTGTTTATATCACTAAAACAAATTTTCCTCCGAGACACTCGTGTACATACTTGTTAATTAACAAATGAATAGGGAATCCTCTTTGCAAGATTTCTGAAAACTTTTCACTTCATTTCTTTGCACTTTGCATTTCTGTGCCAATGGGGGAACATAACAGGCTTGAAAAGTGAAAAGATTTCTAACTTTTCACTTTGCAAGCTAAATCTGAAAAGTGATGGTGGAACAAAATCTGAACTGAAAAGTGCAAAGTGCAAAGTGAAAAGTTGCAAAGTTCATTCGTGGAACAGGCCGCTGGACGTGAAGAGTCATCAGAAATTCAGACTTCAGTTTTTACTGCTCTGTATAAAGCAGCGGTGTTCAGCTGAACGCCCGGTGAGGCTAGCCGAGTGCGGCCGGGCCGGCCTGACATGAATGTGGGAAGCTTACGTAGCAAGCATACGTCACAGGGAAGCGAGAGAGCCAACACACTTGGCAGGGGAGTGAAGCAGTGTCGTTCGATTGTGACTACGAAGCTCTTCCCCACTACGCAGCAAAATGTTGAATCAGGTACGGTATAAAAAATAAAAAGATAATAAAAAACGCTATAATCGCAAGAAAACCAACCTTTTCAACATATCCTGTTTGATTTATATTGTGCTTGATATAAACAGTGAATTTTATTATACATTCAAAGAAAACTGACATGTTATAATTTTTGTGTTACAATTACAAAGATAGAAGGTTTAAACCTACAAACTACGATTTACAATTCCTTGGATGGGAATGACAGTATTTCCATTAAAGAAAGTAAAATTCCTCTTATTCATTTAAACGTAATATTTTTACATAATTCAACAAGTTTAATGCTTGATTTTGCAGTGTTGTAGTGTTATGGAACTTTCCCTGTGCACTAAATTTCTGAAAATAGAATTTAAAACTTATCAGGCGTTCAATGATAGTATGTAGCCTCTAAATGGAGAGGGAGTTTCATCACGAGTGAGGACATAGATATTTACTATCCAAGATGAAATTACAACAATAACAACAATGTAAATGCATCAACCAAATAGATGTATGCCTTCAAATAAATAAATAAAAATGAAATGGCGCACGGCTTTTAGTGCCGGGAGTGTCCGAGGACAAGTTCAGCTCGCCAGGTGCAGGTTTCTTTATTTGACACCCGGAGGCGACCTGCGCGTCGTGATGATGAAGACGGCACATACAGCCAGCGTCGTGCCAGCGGAATTAACAAATGATGGTTAAAATTCCCGACACTGCCGGGAATCGAACATGGGATCCCTGAGACCAAAGGCCAGGATGCTAACCATTTAACCATGGAGCCGGACTTCAAATAAATAATCTGATGTTATTCCCTGTAACCAAGATTGCATTGTTGGTGAGTTTATCAGATAATTTAAACCGAAACAATCACAAGCCACAATTCATCCACCGTAACTCCGTATTATACGTAGGTCGAGTCATAAGCCATGGCAACTATTTTTTTCTCGCGAACAGGAGACAACACGGAAATATCTAAGATATACATTTGGAAACGAACCGCATGTACTTGCGTATGATGCCACTAGATGGGGTATGTAAACAACAGTGCGGGTCTAAGCCTGTCCCCAAGTTCAGTGTGTGAGTGAGAGCGTCACAAAATGGAAGTCAACAAGCAGGAGCAACGATCGTATATTAAAATAGCAGCTCTCCGCGGCAGAAATGCCCATGTGACTATGGGCTAATTCCCAAAGTCAAGAAGCCATTACGTGGACAACGGTTTGCTAATAGAGAGGACATTGTAACAGCATTTCGGAGAGAGGTGTCACACGTTAGCGATACACGTGCAGCGAATGGTATTCAGCGCCTGCCCCACCATTGGCAACGCACAGTGGAAACCTTGGGTGATTATTTCGAAGGTCTGCAGCCAGTGGAGACCTGACCTTTATATGTAGTCTTGTGTATTTGCTGTCTATACCATAATGAAACAATGTTTACCAACGGCCTGTGTTCTGTCGCTTTCCTACGAGAATCTCCTGAAGTTAGAATTTGTCTTCAGGCAATGTGCCTAAATACATGCCCTATATTTCCAAATGCATATCTAATATTTTCCGTGTTGTCTCACGTTCGCGAGAAAAAAAATAGTTGACATAACTTATGACTCGACCCTCGTATTAGAAATGTTTCTAACGTGTAAGTTCCTACGACAATGGTAATTTAAATATGATAGCACCACTGTTACTCCCCCTAAGCTGTCAGCTAGTAATAATAATAATAATAATAATAATAATAATAATAATAATAATAATAATAATAATCATAATAATCGTAATCATATGGCTTCAGTCACGGAGTTAACTATGGAGGGTAGCTATGATCTACATCTTTCTCCTTGACTCTGGAGGCCTAGGAATGGACTATATTTTTAACAGGGTCTCTCTGCCTTGAGTGTGGTTACTATGGAGTGAAGTTGCTAATACATTAATTATTATTGCTCTGAAGACGATCCTGGGACCAGGATCGAAACACGTCAGCAGATTATTAACGTTACGCGACCTAATATCACCATATTATTATGCCATTTAGTGGTTGTGAAAGTCTACGTATTAAAATAAATTACAGCTTTAAAAACTACATAAATCCGGGATAAAATATCTTGGCAATAAAACTAAGAAACTCGCGGTCCTTAGGATGCCGTGCTATTTTGTCCGGGACTTATCAAGCGTGCAAAATTTACTTTCAACTTACAATGAGGGAGGGAAAAAGAGAAAATGCTTACTTTGCAGGTACCTGAAATTCCAGAACTCCGGCTCCTCTGCTGTCATATTGATGTGTTTCTTGGAGTAGAGGTTACCACGGAGGTTCCCCATCCAGACGTCGTAGCCTGCGTCACACAACTTATATCCTGTCAAACAACAGTATTCAGATATAATAGTATTATCGTAAGAGTTCTTGCGTATATCGTGAAACTGGAGGAAAATTAAACATAACAATAATTAATATCCGAGTATCTAAAGGTAAATTAACTTTTGAGTTCATATAAGATTCGAATTCCACGTTTTGATCAGATTGTGTTAATTCAATTTCCATTTCCTTCAACTTATTTTTTTTTTTTTTTTTTTTTTTGCTATTTGTTTTACGTCGCACCGACACAGATAGGTCTTATGGCGACGATGGGACAGGAAAGGGCTAGGAGGGAAAAAGAAGTGACCGTGGCTTTAATTAAGGTACAACCCCAGCATTTGCTTGGTGCGAAAATGGGAAACCACGGAAAACCATCTCCAAGGCTGCCGATAGTGGAGTTCGAACCCACTATCTCCCGAATCCTGGATACTGTCCGCACTTAAGCGACTGCAGCTATAGAGCTTGGCGAGACCCAATGTCAGACTGAACTCAGCTAAGGAAACCGTGGTCGCCAAAACACTCACAATTTCACAGCACCTTTCACTCGCCTCTTACAACATACAGGGGATACTGTGGACGTATGCTACAACCTATATTCATACGGGGTAAGCAGAGCGATGTTGGTTCGACTCATTTCTTTGTGATTTAATGATAAGAGGTGGGCAATGAAACAAAACCTCAAAGTGAGTTAAAAATAGAGTAGTTAGTTCACAGATATATGCAGGATGCACGCTGAAACGCATGACAATCTAAAATAAACATGTATGTACGAAGATCTAATCATTTATAGGAATTGTTGCGTTTGTTTTTCTTCTTTCTAATTTGTCGGAATGTCTGCATGCCACCACATTTCTCCCGGCAGGATGTTTTGTGTCAAGAGTTGTACGTCTTGTGAGATGAAAGGAAGATTATGCACTCTCTTTACTTTTGTTGGGCGATGACTTGGCAACTCTGTAGTACTTGCTCATCGTGCACGCATTCCTTTCTCAGCCGTTCACCCACATACCTATAGGCGTGACTCCCCTCGTAACCGAGATAACTTACGTCACGGTTATTAGCCACTGTTATCAAAGATCCGGTTGTAATAGGACGTGCAAAGTCACTGCTTGGTAAACATCCGCGTTAATAGGTGCACATCAGGTGTCTTTTACATGATGGATGTGGCCTTCTGAGCTCGATTTAAACGTGCAAGCCTCTCTCTAATCGAAGTTCCTGGCGGCGATTACAGAAGGGCAGGGATTCCCAACCATTGTGCCAGGAAATTATTGAAATGCGCCGTGAAATTTCGCCATTTGTATTTTAAAAAACAACTACTACTCAAATCAATTGCCAGTTGATCGTCTGGATTCCTTCTGGTTAACCCTGCAGTGGTCGCACAGGGTTTTCGATATGGTTTTTATTGTTCCTGTTGCCGGCATGCACCAAGCACCCCCTTCCCCCCTCCCAGAAACACGATAAGCAATCTTCAGTTGTCCTTGACAGTTCATTGCGACCATTTTTGCTTGCCATTATTTTTCAAAACTCTCGTTCTTGCTTTAGGGCCGGTATTATAATAGAGGTTTAAACTGTTGGTTCAGTTTAAACGTCGGTTTATCTGTTAGTCGTGTATTATAAAACTTAATCTTAAGTTTAACTAGAGATTAATTTTACTGCCACTCATCTACCGTTTAAACTGAAGATTAAGAATACATAATCTTACAATATGGCAGAATGAATGGATCTCGAAGATATGTTTGAGGTGTTTGAAGAAATACTAAGCGATGACGAAGAACTGGTTCAAATTATTGAAGGACCACGGGCACTACGAGTTTTCCGAGCAAGGGTATGAAAAATGGTTTTTAAATATGTTTAGGCTTGCAAAACAGACTGTCATAATCCTATTTCAGCAAATTGGTGCTAGAATAAAACATGCAACGAAAAGGTAACAATGTAAAAATGACTTTTTGAATTGTTTGTATGTCAAAAGTGTAAATTTTAGAAAATAAAGTAACTTCCTTCTATTTCAGAAATCATGTTGTAGAACCCCTCAGTCAGCTACTAATAGCGTTGCGGTTTTATGCCTCCCGTAGTATGTTTATTAAAATGGGAATTTCGAAGGAATTCATAAGGCCACTGTTTCACGGTCTATATAAATATCTCTTAACTAATTGCGCAAGCAATTCTATTTCCTTACAAGTAAAATCAGGACAATCTTTATTGCCTTTATCCGCCATTTTACTTACAAGAAGTAAACAAAACATTATCGATAGTCATCTTTTCTTGCAAGTCACTGCTACCAAGATCGTATATTTCCTTCTTCACCTCAGTTTAACTTAGGCCGACCATTATAAGACTCAACATCGGTTTAAACTCAAGTTACAGTTTAACTCAATCTTCAGTTTAAACCCTCATTATCATACCGGCCCTAAATATTTGGACTTTTTTTTTAGAATGGATGAAGCGAATGCCGCTTGGAGGAATCTCAAAATGTAGAAGTTATATGTGCAAATGAAAGAAATAATCGTAGTAACGCGACCAGTGAAGTAAAGATAGACATCCTTCGTCCATCCCAAGTGCCAAAACTGCATTTGTGGAGAACATGGAAAACTTGTTCGCGGTATTTACACTGACTGACAGAGCAAATGCAACACCAAGGAGGAGTGGTTCGAAAGGGATGAAAGTTGGGGAAAAAACAGAGTCGGCACGGAAGAATAATTGATGTTTATTTCAAACCGATATGCAGGTTACACAATGCGCACGGCATCGACTCAGTAGGATGTAGGACCACCGCGAGCGGCGATGCACGCAGAAACACGTCGAGGTACAGAGTCAATAGGAGTGCGGATGGTGTCCTGAGGGATGGTTCTCCATTCTCTGTCAACCATTTGCCACAGTTGGTCGTCCGTACGAGGCTGGGGCAGAGTTTGCAAACGGCGTCCAATGAGATCCCACACGTGTTCGATTGGTGAGAGATCCGGAGAGTACGATGGCCACGGAAGCATCTGTACACCTCGTAGAGCCTGTTGGGAGATGCGAGCAGTGTGTGGGCGGGCATTATCCTGCTGAAACAGAGCATTGGGCAGCCCCTGAAGGTACGGGAGTGCCACCGGCCGCAGCACATGCTGCACGTAGTGGTGGGCATTTAACGTGCCTTGAATACACACTAGAGGTGACGTGGAATCATACGCAATAGCGCCCCAAACCATGATGCCGCGTTGTCTAGCGGTAGGGCGCTCCACAGTTACTGCCGGATTTGACCTTTCTCCACGCCGACGCCACACTCGTCTGCGGTGACTATCACTGACAGAACAGAAGCGTGACTCATCGGAGAACTCGACGTTCCGCCATTCCCTCATCCAAGTCGCTCTAGCCCGGCACCATGCCAGGCGTGCACGTCTATGCTGTGGAGTCAATGGTAGTCTTCTGAGCGGACGCCGGGAGTGCAGGCCTCCTTCAAGCAATCGACGGGAAATTGTTCTGGTCGATATTGGAACAGCCAGGGTGTCTTGCACATGCTGAAGAATGGCGGTTGACGTGGCGTGCGGGGCTGCCTCCGCTTGGCGGCGGATGCGCCGATCCTCGCGTGCTGACGTCACTCGAGCTGCGCCTGGACCCCTCGCACGTGCCACATGTCCCTGCGCCAACCATCTTCGCCACAGGCGCTGCACCGTGGACACATCCCTATGGGTATCGGCTGCGATTTGACGAAGCGACCAACCTGCCCTTCTCAGCCCGATCACCATACCCCTCGTAAAGTCGTCTGTCTGCTGGAAATGCCTCCGTTGACGGCGGCCTGGCATTCTTAGCTATACACGTGTCCTGTGGCACACGACAACACGTTCTACAAACCATGATGTCGGCTGAGAAATCACGGTACGAAGTGGGCCATTCGCCAACGCCGTGTCCCATTTATCGTTCGCTACGTGCGCAGCACAGCGGCGCATTTCACATCATGAGCATACCTCAGTGACGTCAGTCTACCCTGCAATTGGCATAAAGTTCTGACCACTCCTTCTTGGTGTTGCATTTGCTCTGTCAGTCAGTGTACATTGAAGTTCATTGAACTGATGTTGTCATACTCTTGAATGTGTTTCACAAGAATTTGATTCCTGTTTATTTTATACTGTGCCACAAAATTCAGACGTAGATTAAAAGTTTCATATTTGTGTTGTATAATTTCATACGCAAAATACTCAGGAAAATTATTTACCAAAATAATGCAAAAAATAACGGAATAAGAAGACTTATTCCGGTAGATTTGGGGCCAGGTAAAAAAAATTAAAAAAGTGTTTTAAGTTAAATGTTTTGTCTCTTCACACGTTCAGGTAAATAGTTCAGTCTTTCTAGTTTTAAAAATACCTTAATTATGAAGATAGTGCTTCAATGTAAACTATAAACATGTCAAATGCCTTCAAAGAAATGAACTAATCCCACATTAACAGTAATAGCATTGAAAACATCACTGAATTAAAAATAGCAAGGAGAAAAACTGGTATGAGTGACCCGTTCGTTGTGGCCACTAAACTGCTAGGTGAGGAGCGTTAATTCGCACCGGTACTAACAAATCGAACCAAACCCCTCCTCCCGACGGGAGTAGGGGGCTTACATTCAGAGATAGTACTAAAATCTTTAAAATGCACGCGACCACTCCAGGGTTAAGCATGACAAATAAATTGGCCTGTTAAATAAACAAAAAGAGCTGTTACATTGTTTCTGCCTCACTGGCGTGTGAACAACATAAACTCAATTTGCAGAATTCGTCTGTCTAACATCAACAACGATCTACGGTGTTGCGTGTTCGAACCTTCGACCCAAGAGTTCCAAGATTTGCAGACTACTGTATTTTAATCTCAAGTGTCCCCCTGTAGATCAGTGTTAGAGTGCTGGCCACTGAATCCCAAGATTGCGGGTGCCGACTCAACGAAGGTAGTCACGATTTTTTTCTTTACTCTTTGTTTTACATCGCACCTACTCTGATAGCTCTTATGCCGACGATGGGATAGGATAGGGAAAGGAGTGGGAAGGAAGCGACCATGGCCTTAATTAAGGTAGAGTCTCGGCATTTGCCTGGTGTGAAAGTGGGAAACCACGGAAAACCATCTTCAGGGCTGCCGACAATGAGCTCGAACCCACTACCTCCCAAATGCCAGCTGATAATTACGCGATCCAAGCCCCGCGGCCACTTGCTCGGTAGATACGCTTATTTAGGGTGGAAGAAAGTCCATTCGACATTCCAGGTGGCAGCAGCATGTCGGTATCTAAAAGATACATTTGGTGTTTTCCCGAAGGAATTAATTGAAACTCAGCCATTCAGTTTCTTTGTCTGAACGGAACAGAATGTCCAAATTGACGCGCAAGCAGCCCAGTGGCATCAGAACACTGAGCCTGCACGCATAGCTGCGGTCTTGTTCTTATTAATTTGTTATCTTATCAGTTTAACATAAGTTACCACTAACTACTTTAATGGGTTTCGAAGACACTGAGGTGCCGGAATTTTGTCCATCAGGAGTTATTTTACGTGCCTGTGAATCTACTGACACGACGCTTGCGTATTTGAACACCTTCGAAAGGGGCTACTAGTGAACTGAACCAGGAATGAACCTACCAACTAGAGCTCAGAAGACCAACACTCTATCACTCTCAGCCGAGAATAATAATAATAAATAATAATAAATGAAATAATGTCATAATAAAAATAGCATTGAAGATATCATTAAATTAAAAAATAAAATAACAAGGAGGAAAATGGGTATTATTATTATTATTATTATTATTATTATTATTATTATTATTATTATTATTATTATTATTATTATTATTATTATTATTAATTATTATTATTATTATTATTATATCTGCCTCTGTGGATCGGCGGTAGAGTGTCGGCCTCCGGATCCCAGGATAGCGGGTTCAAACCCGGCAGAGGTAGTCGGATTTTTGAAGGGCGGAAAAAAGTCCATTCGACACTCCATGTCGTACGATGTCGGCATGTAAAAGATCTCTGGTGACACATTTGGTGTTTACCCGACAAAATTAATTAAATCTCAGCCATAGACGCCCAAGAGAGTTTCGGTTTACTTGGCCTGCCATCTAGTGGGGGCCTAGAGTAAAACGGAACGTCGAAATTGACGAGCAGACAGCCAGATGGCGTCAAATTGAAATGTCTGCACACGGTAGCTGAGGCCATACGATTATTATTAATTTTATTATTTATTATTTATTATTATTATTATTATTATTATTATTATTATTATTATTATTATTAATCGATACGGCCACCTGTGGGCCACGTTTACACAATCTTCCTTCTGTCACGCAGACTGATACCCTTCTCTTTACACTCTCGCCAAAGATTCTTGAGTCTTTGACTTCTTCTTGCTCGTTCTTCCACCGAGATGTTCCGTGGCTTCGCATGTTGCTCTTCAGACGCATCCCTCAATCCCGCAACCTTATTATTATTATTATTATTATTATTATTATTATTATTATTATTATTATTTTATGTTTACCCCTTAGTCCCGTTTCCTGATTCGCAGCCGAGTATGAGGTGAGATGACATTATACTGGCTTATATTTTACGGCAGGATGCCCTTCCTGGCGGCGACCGCAGTTGACGAAAGTGAAGTGAATGATGGTGAATGAAACTGGGTAAGGAGGTGGAAGAAATAGTTACTGTCCCGACATTTACCTGGAGGTGAAAATTGTAAACCACTAAAAACATTCTCAGGACAGCCAACAGTGGGTTTCGAACCCACTTGTCTCCCGAATAAAGAGCTTAGTTCCATAGCAGTAGCGCGGTAACGCGGGTAGCCACTCCGCTCGGTTTTATTTATTTATTTATTTTTAATTTTTTTATTTTTTATTTTTGCTATTTGCTTTACGTCGCACCGACACAGATAGGTCTTATGGCGACGATGGGATAGGAAAGGCCTAGGAAGTGGAAGGAAGTGGCCGTGGCCTTAATTAAGGTACAGCCTCGGCATTTGTCTGGTGTGAAAGTGGGAAACCACGGAAAACCATCTTCAGGGCTGCCGACAGTGGGGCTCGAACCCACTATCTCCCGATTACTGGATACTGGCCGCACTTAAGCGACTGCAGCTATCGAGCTCGGCATTATTATTATTATTATTATTATTATTATTATTATTATTATTATTATTATTATTATTATTATTCCTTTCTTCAATCTTGGCCAGCTGTGGAAGACGTGAACATCATGACCTTTTCGGCTCCTTGCCTTCCTCCAGTATTTATCTTCATTTTTCACAATGTTCCCTCCTCCTTTCCTCCGTCCGGACTGATTACCTTTGCTTCTTCTCTTTCTTCTTGAACCCCCAAAATTCCTTCATTGTTTTTCTGAAAAAGGCTTTATCAAATGTCTCGTTTCTCATGATAACCAGATCAGCCATATCCCGTTTATAATCATCATCAACATGATGCCCAGTATCATTAGGGAGTTAATGGTGAAAAATCCAGCTGTAAATATGTTAATATTACAGGAAAGTATTTTTTGAAGAGGATTTCTTTCCAGGAACTCTCTGCTCTACCAAACAGGGAAAGCTTTGATAAACAAATCTCCCGTCATTAGTTTCTAAGAAACGTCTTAACTTGCCTTGCATGGTAACAATGTTGCGGCACTGTGTTTTCTATGCGGTCCGACCTTAATGTTATAAAAGGTGGTAGCAGAAATGCCCGAATTTGAAGGTGGTATGCGAAGTAGCTCCATAGGAATGAGTTTTTGAATCACTGACCACCCACATATGCGTTTACAAGACTATCTACATTGTAAATTACTCCCTCTTGACCACGTACGAAAATTTTTGTTCGTTGGCTACTTAATGGCATCAATGCTTTCATTATTTGCATTTCATTTCGACCCCCGAAAGCCTTGCAGGCGGCCATGGATCACGGGTGACGATGGCGTTTGAGTGGCAGTGGATCTAGCGCCGAGGATGTCTTGGTATGACCGAGACAAAATAACCCGTGCCGATAGGGGATATGGGAATAACCCTATTGTTAGAACGGGCTTCCCATAACTACTTTTTTACAGAGGGGCTAGAAGTAGTTGGCGGAGGACTAGCATTTCCCCCTCGAGGTTACCCTGCTCGGCTCCACGGCTAAATGGTTAGTGTATTGCCCTTTGGTCCAAAGGGTCCCGGGTTCGATTCCCGGTCGGGCCGGGGATTTTAACCTTCATTGGTTAATTTCAATGGCTCGGGGGCTGGATGTTTTGTCGTTTTCAGCATTAGAATTCCAAACAGTTAGGACCTCATCTTCACATACATCTTCACAACTCAGGTCTCTGCGGAGTCCGAACGCCATTATTACGGATTATTATTATTATTTTCTGGGCTATGTTTCTGCGTTAGTACTTCACGTGCTGGTCATTGACTTGTGGCGTGGTAGAGCCTCATGACGTCACACCACAAAACAGGAGCGCATAATAAGATAGCACTACTCACACCGTCACACCCAGAACGAGGCAAACCTAGGCATTTCTATTCCTCGAGAGTTCTGGAGTAAAATATTAATTAGCTTATAAGAAATACTTGTGAAAAATTTTAGCCCTATACCTCTCCAGGAAGTGTAAAATTTAGTAATATTTTGTTTAGGTTAGTTACCTCAATTTCACCCCGTTTATCATTAAACATGTCAATAACATTTGTAGTTTCCCTAATCAACTTATAAGAAAACCGTATGCCAAATCTCAGGTCTCTAGCTTGGTGGGAATGTAAAAATTAATGACATTGTAATTATGACAGTTACTCCAATTTGATCCATTTAATCATGAAACATCGGAATAAAACATCTTCGCTTTTCATAATTATGTCATAAGAAACATCTGTGCCAAATTATATCCCTCTAAAAAATGTGCAATTTAGTGATATTGTTTCTAGGATAATTACCCCAATTTCATCCCCATGTATTGGAAAACATAGGAATAGAACATCTTTACTTTTTCCAATTACCTTACAAGCAACACCTGCGCAAAATTTCAGCCCTCTAGCTTCATGGGAAGTGTAAGAACTAGTGATGAGGGAGTCAGTCATGGCTTTCGTTTTTAAACATAGCGAATATTGCGTAAAAGCCATGAAGCTTCTAGAGAGATTGGATATTTATGAAAAATGAAGGCCTTATAACTTGGTCTTATTTCTGATCATTTCCCGACGCAAGAGTAATCAAAGAATAGAACGAAACGGTCATTCATTGGTACTCAAACAAACAGAAATTTTGACATAGCATCTCTAGTATCTGCTGTTGCATTTTTTATTCAAGTCCTTGTTCATCATACAGTACATGTTGTTGAGTCATCAGTCTATAGACTGGTTTGATGTAGCCCTCCATGCCACCCTATCCTGTGTTAATCTTTTCATTTCTACGTAATTACTACATACTAGATTTGTTCTAATCTTCTTGTCATATTTATACCTTGGTCAACTCTACCGTTCTTACCATCTACACTTCCCTGAAAACTCAACAACAAGTCTTAAGATGTGTCCTATCATTCTACCTCTTCTTCCTGTCAAATTTAGCCAAATCGATACCCTCTCAACAATTCGATTCAGAATTATCTTCATTTGCGAGTCGATCTGCTCATCTCACGTTCAGCATTCTTCTGTAACACCATATTTCAGAAGCTTCTATTCCCTTTCTTCAGATATAAAATCAGGAAAACGTTCTCTTTGCATTGATACATTCAATGGTTAAAGGTAAATGTGCAATTTGGTCGTCCATAAATGGTCATTTACTGTAGCATTCTCATTAAGCTAAAATTTGTACGTAAATTTTATTTCGGATAATTTTTACACATACCGTGTATCTCATAATCTGGTTAGACGGAAGAGAGGGTCAAATAGCCCTAATCGTTCGAGAAAAATCCACAGTACGTAAATATAATAAGGTATGAGAATATATTATTTATTCCTAAAAATTAGAACCCTTTTCTTAATCATCGTTATCCGCTCGATTAGGTTAGCAGTTTGCCTTTCTCTACCACTACGAGCGCTAATATGAGTCCATGCATTGTTTCATTTAAGCACCGCTACGAGCGCTAATGTGAAACAATTCAGACTTTCACTTAAGCCCTTATGAATACATGCGGTGTGGACATTTTTGAAAAAAATCAAAATATTCTTAGGGAATTGAACCAAGGAACACATTACAGAAAGAATTATGTAAATAAGTTAATTTGGCTAGGATTTGAATGAAAAGGAAACGACTACAGAAACAAGCGATTTTAGGCTGTTTTTCCGGAACTGCATTTAGGCCGGAAAAATTTTTCCATTTTTTATTTTTTATTTTTTGTTCAAGACACAGAATTTGAAACCTTTCCGGCTCCTTTAGCTCTTCAACTTTCGATACAACAGAGGAAATTGCTTAATGTTACGTTTTTCGTAGTATGGGGACCCCTACTTAGTCTGCTAAGAAACATTTTCAACATTAAAATAAATCTAATCAAATCTTACTTCAGAACGTTATGACAGAACTAGAAAAGGTTCTAGGCCATAGCGCGGGAGCAGCAGGTGTTGGAACATACGCACAGTTCCAATATGCACCATTTAAATATTGTAACAGCGACTCAAAATCACCGTGCATAACTTGACACTTGTGATGTCACATGTCCTGTCTCGAGTGCAGCTCGGTGTGAGGAGACGGAAGACTGCTTTGTTGACCAATCCGCCACAAGCACTTCACAGCGGAAACCTCGCATACATAATGTATGTAGACTGCGGCATGCTGCTTCACTATCATCACGTACAGTACAAGCTAAGCGAGCTTTTCAAAAGTACTACTCCCTCCTTTCTTTATCCTCTTTGTTCGATTCTATTCTCCCTCCTCTCGCCCATACAAGCTGTCTCTCAAGAAAAATAGCCCACGATCAAAGAGAAGAAAATATCGATCATTTAAAAATGTATGGACCAAGAGACAAATGTATACCATTTAAAGAGTTCGTTCTTTTAATGGAAACATATTTATGTCGATATGACTAATAATTGGGAACATGCATCATTTTCAAAAATATTTTTTTTGAAAAGTACACCAATGAAATAGTACGTAAACGTGTTGCATTGTGGTATGTTGCCTTGTTTTCTACCATTAAAAAAATATTTAAAAGTGCCTTTCCGCAAGGCGAGTGAAACGGCCTCTGACGTAAGCGGCGCGCTGTGACGTCACGATCCAGTACCGCATGGAGCTCTACCAGCCGTTGTGCATCAGCCGTTGCTAAAAGCCGATTGTTTATTGTTCATGATCGCGAATAACTTCGAAATGACAGAAGAAAGGTTCAAAACAGCACAGTCAGATAATCTACCATGTGTAGATGTCATCATTCTTGAAAAATGTGACTTTTGTGGCCGCAGAAATTCGCGAATAACAAGCAAGTTTGTAAGTGGCGTCTTTTATATACGTGCAATGTACTGTAACCCATAGTATTAGGATAACAACGAACCTGGATAGATATCACATCACTTTCAACATTTCCTTCTAGACTGATTCCCCTATTAAAGAATAACATTACATTTTCGGGCTTTCAGCATTAGTAAAGTAAGAAATCGGATTTCAGCACTAACATAAACATATAGGTAGCATTATAGTACTAGTCCGCTTCTGTGGTGTAGTGGTTAATGTGTGCCACTCCCGGAGGCCCGGTTTCGATTCCCGGCTCTGCCATGAAAGTTGAAAACAAATAGTACGAGAGCTGGAACGGGATCTACTCAGCCTCGGGAGGTCAACTGAGTAGAAGGGTTTCGAATCCCACCTCAGCCATCCTCGAAGTGGTTTTTCGTATTTTCCTACTTCTCCTCCAGGCACCTAAGGCCGTTTCCTTCCCTCTTCCTTGTCTATCCCTTCCGATCCTCCCATCCTCCAACAAGGCCCCTGTTGAGCATAACAGGTGAGGCCGCCTGGGCGAGGTAATGGCCCTCCTCACCAGTTGCATCACCATACTCAAAGTCTCACGTTCCAGGACACTGCCCTTGAGGTGGTAGAGGTGAAATCCCTCGCTGAGTCTGAGAGAAAACCAACCCTGAAGGATAAACTGATTAAGAAAGAAAGAAAGAAAGAAGGAAAGAAAGAAAGAAAGATCATAGTACTATAGGGCTATAATCTATCATTCCCCAAAAAATATATATTTATGGTTGGGACAACTGGCCTAACCACTTCCGGCGCCCATGAAAGAGAATTAAATATCTTTGTGAAGGGAAAAAGTTAAACATGATAAAGATAAATATGACTTCATCTAGTTTTCACAAGTCGGGCTGAGTGGTTCAGACTGTTGAGGTGCTGGCCTTCTGACCGCAACTTGGCAGGTTCGATCCTGGTTCAGTCCGGTGGTAGTTGAAGGTGCTCAAATACGTCAGCCTCGTGTCGGTAGATTTACTGGCACGTAAAAGAACTCCTGCAGGACTAAATTCCTGCACATCGGCGTCTCCGAAAATTGTAGAAGTAGTTAGCGGGGCGTGAAGCCAATAACATTAATTACATTTGGCTTTTAACAAGCTGAGCATATCAGGAAAGAAAAGTGTCCTGGTGACATTTTAGTCGCTCAATACAGGAATGTCTTTGGGTGCTGTGACTTTTACAGCTGTTTGCTTTACGTCACACCGTCACATATAGGTCTTATGGCGACGATGGGACAGGAAAGGCCTAGGAATGGGAACAAAGCGGCCGTGGCCCTAGGTACAGCCTCAGTATTTGCCTGGTGTGAAAATGGGAAACCACGGAAAACCATCTTCAGGGCTGCCGGCAGTGGGGTTCAAAACTCACTATCTCCCGGATGCGAGCTCACAGCTGCGCGCTCCTAACCGCACGGCCAACTCGCGCGGTATTTTTACCCTTCGGTTTATTGACTTGGCTTGTATAACCTAAATCTTAGGCTAAGTTGGATAATATTTTAAACACCTACATCACTATTTTCACCTGTGTGCAATTATGTTATTTATTTCATTAATATTATGATAATTATTATAATTGAGCATTGTTAACTTATGAGACTCCAACAGACAAGCATTGGTTTTGTGTAGAGTTATACATTTGTTAAATTCAAGTTGTTTCCTTTCATGATGTACACGCCTATCCTTTGTTACATTATAGAGTATTTAGATATAGCCTAAATGTCTTTACCAATTAAGCTCTTCAATAAAGACATACATAACTGTCCCATGCCAAGATAGAATTAGAGCTGTCAAAATGGTTCATAACCCCTTTGATTTATTATCTTGACATGGATCACCCAAAACATAGGTTAGGTTTGGAGAATACTTTAATAATCAGCATTATTAAATGCACTGTTGATTACTTTCATATTCCAAGATGTAATTGAAGCATTTAAATAAAGCATCATACATTAAAATTTAAAGTTTTACCACTAGAACAGCTGACATGGAAAAGTGATTTGAAAATTCAAACAAATTCATCTTACGTTAAAATCTTCAAAAAAATAAACTGTAGACTTTTCCGATATATCACCAGCATTTCTCCGGCTCGCCAAAATCCATTTCTCCCTAGTTTTAGCGTCTTTGGAACATTTATAAACAATTTGTTTGGTACGGTATGCGATGTGCTATTGCACATCGGAACTCTACACCATTTATAAGTTTTCTGCCTCACTGTCTGCGCAGGATTCATTTTAAGTCTAAAATATACCACTCAGATTATTATCCAATGTATAGACCTCGAATTTAGCTATACCAGACACTAACGTAAAGTAGAAATACGCGAAGTGTATCCTGCTTCTCACAACACACTATGTGTTATTTCGTCTGCTAATTCAGTCAACCTGTACGATGACGTCAGACCAATGAGATCGCGTACTTGCGTGACGTGACATTTTCGTAGATTTTTATCATGCTTGGAGTTATTATTTGTACATTCTGATCACATTTTTGAATTCTGCATGAAATTTTGAATCAGATTAGCATATTTTTAATTAAAACACCGGATCATGCATGTTCCCTATTAACTACTCCTCTATACAACACAAAATACTATTAATGCTAAGAATTTTTTAAAAGGACCTATGTGTCAAATTTGTTCCATATACACTGACTGACAGAGCAAATGCAACACCAAGAAGGAGTGGTCAGAACTTTATGCCAATTGCAGGGTAGACTGACGTCACTGAGGTATGCTCATGATGTGAAATGCGCCGCTGTGCTGCGCACGTAGCGAACGATAAATGGGACACGGCGTTGGCGAATGGCCCACTTCGTACCGTGATTTCTCAGCCGACAGTCATTGTAGAACGTGTTGTCGTGTGCCACAGGACACGTGTATAGCTAAGAATGCCAGGCCGCCGTCAACGGAGGCATTTCCAGCAGACAGACGACTTTACGAGGGGTATGGTGATCGGGCTGAGAAGGGCAGGTTGGTCGCTTCGTCAAATCGCAGCCGATACCCATAGGGATGTGTCCACGGTGCAGCGCCTGTGGCGAAGATGGTTGGCGCAGGGACATGTGGCACGTGCGAGGGGTCCAGGCGCAGCCCGAGTGACGTCAGCACGCGAGGATCGGCGCATCCGCCGCCAAGCGGTGGCAGCCCCGCACGCCACGTCAACCGCCATTCTTCAGCATGTACAAGACACCCTGGCTGTTCCAATATCGACCAGAACAATTTCCCGTCGATTGCTTGAAGGAGGCCTGCACTCCCGGCGTCCGCTCAGAAGACTACCATTGACTCCACAGCATAGACGTGCACGCCTGGCATGGTGCCGGGCTAGAGCGACTTGGATGAGGGAATGGCGGAACGTCGTGTTCTCCGATGAGTCACGCTTCTGTTCTGTCAGTGATAGTCACCGCAGACGAGTGTGGCGTCGGCGTGGAGAAAGGCCAAATCCGGCAGTAACTGTGGAGCGCCCTACCGCTAGACAACGCGGCATCATGGTTTGGGGCGCTATTGCGTATGATTCCACGTCACCTCTAGTGTGTATTCAAGGCACGTTAAATGCCCACCGCTACGTGCAGCATGTGCTGCGGCCGGTGGCACTCCCGTACCTTCAGGGGCTGCCCAATGCTCTGTTTCAGCAGGATAATGCCCGCCCACACACTGCTCGCATCTCCCAACAGGCTCTACGAGGTGTACAGATGCTTCCGTGTCCAGCGTACTCTCCGGATCTCTCACCAATCGAACACGTGTGGGATCTCATTGGACGCCGTTTGCAAACTCTGCCCCAGCCTCGTACGGACGACCAACTGTGGCAAATGGTTGACAGAGATGGAGAACCATCCCTCAGGACACCATCCGCACTCTTATTGACTCTGTACCTCGACGTGTTTCTGCGTGCATCGCCGCTCGCGGTGGTCCTACATCCTACTGAGTCGATGCCGTGCGCATTGTGTAACCTGCATATCGGTTTGAAATAAACATCAATTATTCATCCGTGCCGCCTCTGTTTTTTCCCCAACTTTCATCCCTTTCGAACCACTCCTCCTTGGTGTTGCATTGTCACTGTCAGTCAGTGTATATATACAGGCTGTGTCAATAACGTATAGTCAAGCTTTCAGGACATATTCCTTTACTAGCTGATGTACCCGTGCTTCGCTACGCAAATCTTCATTGTATACAGGATGCTAGGTTGGGTAGTGTACACATTATGAGCAAAATTCTATTAAATTGCATAGCTCTTAACGTTACCCTAGAAACGCGACGGGGAAGTCACCAAACGTGTTATCTCATCTGAAGACTGGGTTAGGAAATTTTCATTGTAATGGTAGGCCCGCTTGCCTACCATCAGTCACAATCAGGATGGGGAGTTATCATTATAATGGTAGACACTCACTCTCCACCTGCCTTTTTACAACCTCAGAAAGACTATCTTAGTGGTTTCCCCAATTGAAATGAACATAGGTCACTACAATGATGTCAGTAGGAATGGTGCAATTAAAAGCAATACTTTCATATGAAATACTCGATCAAATGAAAAACCACATATTTTCTCACTTTTAACGAACAGTACTGCGCTGCCGATCTAACAGTCCAAAGTTTCAGAGCTGAAATGACCACGCCGCAGACAGCCGTGATCCGTGAACACTCTTCGTCTTTTTTTCGACGGGTGGTCGAATTGTGGAGAGTCCCGAGTTCCAACTGTTTTCCTAGGAGTACCCGATTAGTCGAAAAATCTCAATTGAATACACTGGCGGCGAAAAAATCTATCTGACTTCGAGGCAAATTTTTCCTCCGAGCCAGAGGAAACCCCCTCTTCACTGCTAATGTGGAATAAAATAAATGTAGAATTTAATAAAAGTGAAGAGGAAGAAGCTTTTCTTAACACAGGCTCTTTTCAAGGTTGGATTTTGAGTTATTTAGTGAATTGTGGTGCTATAATTTGGAATAGGCCTAAATTGTAATGCTAGACCAGGTCATACTACTACCACTAAAAGAGCCTCTGCCTTAAGCGTACACAATGCTCATTCAAACAGCGCGTCAGAGTAGGAATCGAATAGCTGGAATAGTATGATGAGCCAGTGTGTTACGTACCAGCAGTACGGTATCAGAAAATGTATAAACCAGAGGAATGGCATGCTATTTCCCGCCAATATTCAATCAGGCTGTTGTACTCGGTATTCAGCAGTAATCCCATCTATCGAAGTTCAGTGGCAGCGTAAGACACAAAGATCATCACAACAAACAATGGCCAATGTATTGTTGATCAATATTATGCGCTTTCCATACTGTAGGCCTTCACATTTAGTTTTTTTCCGACTCTGAAGTACCACTCTTACCATAGTCGATGCGGTAAAACTGAATAAAACATAAATGAGCGGAAATTGTATTCTTTATAACTTTTAATATGTACCGTAGTACTTTTCGATAGGACCAATAACATAGGTATTTAAAAATTAAATTTTAGGCGCCTTCCCCTAAGCTACAATTTCATCCAAGGTGAAAAAAATTTTTATAGCTCAGACTGTAGTTTCTTATTCCCCGACGCTATATAGGCATACCGATTTTTATTAAATTCTGTTAACCCATTTTCTCATGGCTCGGCGTTGACATGGACTTAATAACAAAAATACAAATTCATTAATATCTCTGTTATCACATCCGGTACGGTAAAAATGTGTAAGACATAAATGATCGAAAATGTAATTATATATAACTTTAGTTATGTAGTATTTATCGATAGGACAACAAATTATACAAATATTTGAGAATTTAAATTTTAGACCTTCCCCTGAACTACCATTTCATTCAGCGTGAATAAAATGATTTATAGCCTAGATTGTAATGGCCTATCCCTCGACTTTATATACCGATTTTTATTAAATTCTCTTCAGCCGTTTTCTCGTGATGCGTGTACATACATACAGACAGACAGATAGACAGAAATGACGGAAAAGTAAAAAGTGCATTTCCTAGTTACTATGGACATTGCCGATACAGATATACCATTATTTTCAAATTCTGAGCAACGTACAGACAACACTCTGATTTTGTATGTATATATATTTCCAGGTTAGAATTCATTTTCTACAACTGTACATTGTACATTAATCATGAGAAACACACAGGAGCGGAACGTACCAGCATACTCCATGAAATGTTCAAAATGCCCTCCGTTAGCATTGATACATGCATACGCAATACTTCAGGGATACAGCAACGCATTCAATGCGATGGCGGGTAAATAATAATAATAATAATAATAATAATAATAATAATAATAATAATAATAATAATAATAATAATAATAATAATGTTATTTTGCTTTACATCCCATTAACTACTTTTACGGTTTTCGGAGACGCCGAGGTGTCGGAATTTTGACTCTCAGGATTTCCTTTATGTGCCAGTAAATCTACCGACATGAGATACTACCAGACTGAGCCACTCAGCCGGGCACGGCGGATCGCCGCATGTGACGCATGCTACGTGACTCAAACCACGCAGCCAGTCGCTCGGTATTATTACTTTCTTTTTTCAATCTGCTTTACGTCGTACCGACACAGATACTGTAGGGCTTATGGCGACGGAGAGACAGAAAAGGGCTAGGAGTGGGAAAGAAGCGGCCGTAGCCTTAATTAAGGTACAGACCCCAGCATTTACCTGGTGTGAAAATCGCAAACCACGGAAAACCATCTACAGCGCGGACGACGGTGGGGTTCGAACCCACTATCTCCCGAATGCAAGCTCACAGCTGTGCACCCCTAACCGCATGGCCAACTCGCCTGGTATTAGATAAACAGAATGTACGTGGTTTTGTAAGTTGTAAGATAACTTGTAACTTGATTACTATATAAATATAAAGTAATACTTCCCCGGAAAGCCCGCCTGGTGGCCATGATCGTTAAGGCGTGAAGTCTTATAAATTGTCTGACACCGTGGTTAGCCGTTTTCAGTCCCGTTGGTCGAAAAAAGTCACTATCAGAATACTGGCAGGGTAGGGGAGGTGGTGGTATACAATATCTAATCACTAGATTGCGTGCCAAAAGGATGCATTAAATTCCAAACATCTCCGCAGAGTTCATATGGTGTGAAGGCATATGATGCTGTTGGTAGTGATTCGTCCGTTGTATGGAGACGTTAAACCTTGAGCAGACCCTTTGGTGGTATTCGACAGGAGTAGGCTATATGCCGGCACCGGGTTTCACCCTCTCCTTTCCTACTATCACGAATCTCATCATTCATTTCATATCATTTCATTAACTCCTCTGATGAGACATGATACTCTATAGGCGTTAGGGCTTATGCCGTGTCAAGAAAACAAAGTGAAATTCTTTACGTTACGTACACATGTTATGTAACCCTCTTAGACTGATCCTGATGGTTCGGTCAGCTTCCGCTTCGAACGCTAGCGCTCTGCCACGTCCGGGAAGCCATCTGGTGACGAATGAACGTACCATTCCCACTTCTATTATAACGTCTAAATTTCAAACAGTCATTGTTTAACAAGCCTTTCTCGTAGACAGTCGACATTTTCTTCTCATGACGCAGAGCACAGTTCTCTGCGAAACGTAAAGAATTTCACCTTATTTCCTTAACACGGCATAAGCCCAAAAGACTATACACTATCATGTCTATAATTACGGGCCGTGAAAGCATCAATGGCAACATTAAAAATCCTCTGATGAGATTTACGTCAGGAAGGGCATCCGGTCGTAAAAATTCGCTACGAAGATTGATCTCACTTCATAGCCGACCCCGTAGAGAAACGAAACAAGGGTTGAACATACATCACAATTCCCCCCAAAACCATAAAAGTAGTTAGAGGGACGTAAACTCAATAACATTACTATTATTAAAGTAACAGTCACATTTAGTGTAATTATTTCACCGCCATTGTGTTTAATTCCACAGCATTTCTTAGTTAACTTCCATTTTTATTGTAACACGTCTTTGAATCAATCAGCAACAATGATTCCTGTGTTAAGTAGGTTGACGAGCTTGTAACTACAGAGCGGGGGTGGACTCTTTCCTTCTGTCTTGTTTGTTCGGCGAGAATCTGTTGGTCTAGAGACAACACGGTGAGCAGACACTCAAGGTAATATTGAGGTAAAATAAACACGCAGCTAACCTACTCCGCGAGGCGAGATGGATGGTCAGGGCATTTGCAAGCCAGTCCTGTCCACAGTTCGATACATCCAGGCGAACAGATGGAGCTAGCGGCTAGGGCTGGCCAAAACAGCCACACTGCACAAGTTTGGTTCAGTTTACATGTGATAATGATGCTGGTAGATCAGAACAATGTAAACTCTAAGTGTCACATCGACTGTCACCAAATATTCTGCAGAAATTGTAAATTCATTACTTTACAGTACAGCGATATTAAGCTTGAATTACAGTATGTAGAAACTGCAGCATACTACCGACGTTGCTTGATTATGCTACTCAGAGTAGTGTAGATACCATTTACGTATTCTTTTCACATATGTGAAAGGGACCTCATGGCTAAAAAAAAAAGAGTTTTGGAGTTTCTGTAGTTTGTAATGTTAAGAACCTCCTCTTTCAAATGGAAGCTACCACGAACGACCATCTTTTCATATTATTTTGCTCAATTCTTCAGGTTGGAACATTAATCCCTTCATTTTCTTCAGCTGGTTCATGGATTCTGTTGGCAGTTGTTTCGATAGTAGTACTCTTCACATTCTGCTCAGGAATTGTAGGTTCTACGAACTTCTTCAGCTGTTGTGAGGAAAGTCGCCCGCTTCTCTTCCCGGGCTGCTAAAAACTGTACGTTCTGCGGCCTTCTTCAGCTGTTGTGAGGATGGGCGCCCTCTTTCCTTCACAGTATGCTCAGGAACTGTTGATCCTGTGGACCTCTTAAGCTGTTGTGAGGAAAGTCGCCTTCTACTCTTCACAGGCTACTCAGGAACTCTAGGTTCTGTGGCCTTCTTCAGCTGTTGTGAGGATGGGCGCCCTCTTTTCTGCACAGTCTGCTCAGGAACTGTAGATTCTGCTGAATTATTCAGCTTTTGTGAGGATCGGCGCCCTATTTTTGGTGTCTTCTCAGGAACTGTAGGTTCTGCTGAATTCTTCAGTTGTTGTGAGGATGGGTGCTCTCTTTCCTGCACCGTCTGCTCAGGAACTGTAGATTCTGCTGAATTCTTCAGCTGTTGTGAGGATGGGCGCCCTCTTTTCTTCACAGTCTGCTCAGGAACTGTAGATTCTGCTGAATTCTTCAGCTGCTGTGAGGAATATCGTCCTCTTTTCTTCACAGTCTGCTCAGGAACTGTACATTCTGCTGACTTCTTCATCTGATGTGAGAAAAGTCGCGCTCTTAGGTTGTACTCAATTTTTCAGCTGTTGTGAGGATGGTCGCTCTCTTTTCTTCAGAAGCTACTCAAGAACTGTAGGTTCTATTAAATTCTTCAGCTGTTGTGAGCACGGTCGACGTCTTTTCTTCACAGGCTGCTCAGTAATTGTAGGTTATACTCAATTCTTCAGCTGTTATGAGGACGGTGGACATCTTTTCTTCACAGGCTGCTCACGAACTGCAGGTTCTGCGGCCTCCATTGAATATCGTGAGAATGGTCAACCTTTTCTCTTTGCAGGCAGCTTAGGAATTGTAGGTTTCAGTATGAACGTTCCCTCTTGCCTGAACTATAAACGCGTTTTTCTCATAAATAGGATTTAAGCCGTAAGGCAACTTTCTTCTGGTATGGTCACATATGGTTAAGTGCTTTCAAATAGTCGTTCCCACTTCAAAACACAATTTTTCACATTGGTTTCATTAGTGTACCCGACGTAGGGGTGGTCGATATGTTCTACACCGTGGTACCCGATGAAAGGTTCCAACTTAAAAATGGTGTAATATTAATGATGTTATTCATGTCCCTAGTGTCTGGCTCTTTGGCTGAGGGGTTACCGTGGCGGCTTTCAATTCACAAGTGCCCGAGTTAGGAATTTTAGCTCGGGAATTGGATGTTTGTGTTCGTCTTAATACACACCTCTCAATACTGGGCCATCGGAAACAACATGACCGGGTATATGAGCATTTGAGGGTTGGTTTATCTGATAAATACTTTGAAGAAAAAATATCGAAGAAAAAAATGAATTCGATATTTCACGCCATTTCTGAAGTTAGAGAATCAGATCACTTCGCGGGTGAATTCAAATGGACTTTGCAAGGCGGTGTTGGTGAATCTGCTCGTGGCTTAAGAACTGCTCCAGTGCACCAGTCGAAGAAAACGACTTCGCCAGGGAAGGAACTGAATACGGGCCTCCGAGCTGACAAGTACGCTCATTGACGCAGGCTGAAACCCACGGTGTGTTTGTGTTTGATGGTGATTTCTCGGTATAGCTCTCAAGTAGGTCTTAAACCAGGTGCACATTTGGCAAAACTGTTTCGCAAAGCCGATTTGAATTCGCCCGTGAAGTGATCTGATTGGCTAACTTCAGCAGGTGATAAAACGACAACGGTGCGAAATATTATTTTTTTTCAAATTATTCATCACGGTGAGCAATCCTCTAACGCTCATATAGCCGACTCACGTTCTTTTCCACCACCCTGGCCTATAGGCTACACTCAATACATCACACTACCGAAAACACATAATAGTGAATACGTTCCTCCACACAGGAAGGGCATCTGGCCGTATAACTTGGTCAAACCTTTCCACATTGCCGACCCCCAGATAGTGCGGAAAAGGCCAGAAAGAGGTAGTGGTAGTTATGATTATTGTTTTATAGAATTTGCTTTACGTCACACCGACACAGACAGGTCTTACGACGACGATGGCATAGGAAAGGCCTAGGAGTGGGAAGGAAACGACCGTGGCCTTGATTAAGGTACAGCCTGGTTTGAAAATGGGAAACCACGGAAAACCATCTTCAGGGCTGCCGACAGTGGGGTTCGAACCCACTATCTCCCGGATGCAAGCTCACAGCTGCGCGCCTCTAATCGCACGGCCAACTCTCCCGGTGATTATTGTTTCAAGAGGAAGTACAACTGGGAAACCATCCTCTATGAACACTAATCAGAAGGAAAATAAAAAAGATTTGACACTTCGAAGAATAAAGGTATCGGCCAGAGAAAGACAAGGGCCATGAAGGGCGTGAAAATGAAAGACACCCTAGGCTTCGAATGCTCTAATACAGTCGAGGTCAGTTGACCAAGTGAGGTCGGATAGGATGGACGAAAGTGAGTAGCCTGACACAAGTAAGTGAAAGCAATATTGGTCGCAACCCACGCTCCCAGGATGAAAGCCTCTGGATCCCCCTTTAGTGACCCCTTACGACAGGCAGAGGATACGCTGGATATACTGTACCGAGCTCGATAGCTGCAGTCGCTTAAGTGCGGCTAGTATCCAGTATTCGGGAGATAGTAGGTTTGAACCCCACTATCGGCAGCCCTGAAAATGGTTTTCCGTGGTTTCCCATTTTCACACCAGGCAAATGCTGGGGCTGTACCTTAATTAAGGCCTCGGCCGCTTCGTTCCCACTCCTAGCCCTTCCTTGCCCCAGCGTCGCCATAAGACCTATCTGTGTTGGTGCGATGTAAAGCAACTTACAAAAAAAAAAAAGGATATACTGTATTGTACGACTCCCACCCACAGGGGCAAGGAAGAATAAGAAAAAGCAGATAATTTCCCTAGTAATGCATTTTGTTACATACTTGATCAAAGATTCCCTCGAGTCATATAAACTTCCTAAGAAGAGCTATACCCTGAAGTAATGTTTAAATATACTCAATAAATTTTCTGAACATGTAATGATCGTGGGATCATCCCAACGCTTTATTCCTCTTGCGTGTACCTTGTGTGAAGTTACTTTAATGCGGCTGTTGTCCTAACAAAACGCGGTCGCACAGGTAGTAGTGTCGTACGACGAAATGAGAGGTCTGGACGTTTAGAATTACAGACAAAGAATAAATGTTAAGGCTTTTCTATCCAAACGGAGTTCAATAAGCCGCGACTATACAATTACAAACAGCCTGTTACTAAACGCCGATGTTCTCGAGACAATACAGATCAGGTGGGGCTGTAGAAAAAAACAATCGTTGGCTCTCGTTTGGTCAGAATTCGTTTCTAGGGATAGTCATTCTCGTGCATAGCTCCGTGGCTCAGACGGCAGCGCGTCGGCCTCTCATCGCTGGGTTGCGTGGTTCAAATCCCGCTCACTCCATGTGAGATTTGTGCTGGACAAAGCGAAGACGTGACAGGTTTTTCTCCGGGTACTCCGGTTTTCCCTGTCATCTTCAATTCCAGCAACACTCTCCATTATCATTTCATTTCATCTGTCAGTCATTAATCATTGCCCTAGAGGAATGCGACAGGCTTTGGCAGCCGGCACAATTCCTATTAATTCCTATTAATTAATTAATTAATTAATTAATTCCTATTAATGAGTGATAAATGCTATGAAATGATAATGGAGAGTGTTGCTGGAATGAAAGATGACAGGGAAAACCGGAGTACCCGGGGAAAAACCTGTCCCGCCTCCGCTTCGTCCAGCACAAATCTCACATGGAGTGACCGGGATTTGAACCACGGTATCCAGCGGTGAGAGGCCGACGTGCTGCCGTCTGAGCCACGGAGGCTTTTAATAAGATAACTAAACTTAGAAAATTGACTAAGTGGACATCAAACAGACTGCTTACTGCACAGAGAAAGTTGTAGCTGTATAGTGTACAGTGCGAAATTCTTCTTCGTCTTATTATTTGTCGCTTGGGCCTACTGAGAACCACGGGGAGTAAGAAAGACTAATAATTCGTTTGTCATTATTTTGAAGGTGTTCAACGGGCCTCATCGACTGATATTTCCCTATGCATAGTTGTGACTCCATCGTCTTACACAAGACTTTGCTAGAAGCAGTTTAAGTAACCATGAGGTGTAAGCGGCCTGAAATAATCCCTAGTAGTTATGAGGAGTGAATAATACACAGGAAATGAGCAGGATCACGATCCTACAGCTTGTATACACCCAATACGGAACATACTGTAAGTCTGCTGTGAAGGTAGGGTCCGCATATCGACGGCTCTAAGTATTGACATCGTAACTATTCCCCTGATCAAACATCGTAACTACAGCTACAATTTTCTTTGTGCTATCATTCCCTAGGACACGACGTTAAGATCTATTATTGCTGCTAAGTTTTAGGGCGCAGGAAATACGATTTTTATACAGGTGAAAAATATTGAAGTAATCGGTCTGGTGATGATCGTAACTCATTTCGCCTATCCTTCGACTTACTTGGAGCCGTCGATTTAGCAGTGGAATTTTGGTATTACACTAATTACTGTTTAAGTGCTAGGTCAATACTCGATGGAAATCAGATGTTGTGAGTTCTGAGATAAATGTTTTTAAGGCAAAACAAAAGGATCGAAAAATATTGACACCACACTCTTTCTGAACTGGACACTCCTATTTACTTTAACAAAAGCGCTAAAATGTTACGCTGTTTCATTCAAACTGAAGGACTTGTGGTAATAATTAGTACACCCACTAAATTGTAACAATAAACAACAATGGCTTTGACCTGGATTCTTGTAATGAGGATGCAGACCAAAGTTATGGCTGACACAGCAATTTACGTTAACTGAGCTAAAGCCAGTCTCGCAGTTAAACTACTGTTATAAAATTGTAATCAAATTATAAGTTGCAAATTGTCTTCTATCATCTCGTCGTCAGGAAAATGCGCTAATAATTGTTTCAAGAATGGGATATTATGGACAGTAGCCCCATGTGGTTTACGAAGAGTTTAAACTACCATGTAAAGTAACACTATGAAAGTTATTAATTAATTAATTAATTAATTTATAAACTTTTTTATAATAACGTTATCGGCTTTATGTCCCTCTACTTCTACGGTTTTCTGAGACGCAGAGGTACCGAAATTTAGTCCCGCAGGAGTTCCTTTACGTGCTAGTAAATCTACCGACACGAGGCTGACGTATTTGAGTACCTACAAATACCAACGGACAGAGCCAGGATCGAACCTGACAAGTTGGAGTTAGAAGGCCAGCATTCTACCGCCTGAGCCACTCACGAGGAGAGTTCGTCACGTGGTTTTCTAGAAAAATATTTTAGTCCTGTTCGAGCGTTTTTGCCAATGGGCCTTATTTTGTTAAAAAATGGAACTTTGAAGTCCGCCTCCGTGGTGTAGCGGTTAGTGTCATTAGCTGCCACCCGCCGGAGACCCGGGTTCGATTCCCGGCTCTGCCACGAAATTTGAAAAGTGGTACTAGGGCTGAAACGGGGTCTACTCAGCCTCGGGAGGTCAACTGAGTAGAGGAAGATTCGATTCCCACCTCAGCCATTCCCGAAGTGGTTTTCCGTAGTTTGCCACTCCTGCAGGCAAATGCCAGGATGGTACCTAACTTGAGGCCACGACCGCTTCCTTCTCTCTTCCTTGTCTATGCCTTCCGATATCCCCCCCCCCCCACAAGGCCCATTTTCATCATAGAAGGTGAGGCCGCCTGGGGGAGGTACTGGTATTCCTTCCCAGTTTTATCCCCCAAAGTCTTAACGCTCCAGGACACTGCCCTGGAGGGTAAACGGATTAAGAAAGAATGAAGGAAAGAATGACTGTACGTTTAAAATTTAGCCTCAATCTTTTTTAGTTCTATTTCTGACTTGTCTCCGTGGCGTGATCCCTAGTGCACTGACGGTGAAAAGGTTTCGAGTTCGAGTCTGACCTTGGTCAGTTTTTCTTTTACTTTTACTGATACATCCCTTATTTTCTTTCCTTTTTTCGAGTTTAGGATACAGAAAGATTAGCTTGATGGTGCAGCAGAGTGGAACAGAGGGAAGAACTCCTGCGATGCGGCATTAGACTCGGCGCAGTGCGAATGAACGTAGCGTCACCGACAACATTGCATTTAAATTCTAACGAATAAAACTTACAACTTGTTCAAGCGATAAAGGCGAATAATTTCTTAAAATATTCAAACAGCTCTAAAAGAAAAAAGACCACAGAAAATAAATTATTGAAAGAAAGAAGTAAAGATGTATCAGTAAAGAAAAAATAAACTTCAGTTCATATTGCCAATGCGGTAGCGACTATACCACGGACACAAGTACGAAATAAAAAATTGAGGATAGATTGTAAATGTAAAATTTTGACATAGACGCTCCAACAGGGATAAAATATTTTTAATGAAGGGTAAATCCTCAAATTTTTAACACTTTTCTAGAAATCCACATGGCGACTTCCCCTTGTCAGCTATATAAGTTCTCTTAGGCCTACTCATCATCAATGTTATTTAGTAACATAAAATTAATAAATTTACACAACACAGAATAGCATCACAGGTAGGCCTTCAGATATCATTCGAGAAAACCAAGCACAGTCACGTCGAATTTTCAGCAAAACTGCAAGAAAGGTATCATTGAAGCGGCATACGGGAAAACACCACAGGTACCTTTTTTTAAAATACCTTGAAGAAATAATTCTTCCTTAGGGATTAGGCAGTTTGGCCAATACCGAAAGGGGCTCAAAACTTCAGAGGGCATTTAGACGAGCATAGGATCACTACAATAAAAGAGTAATGTCAAGTAATGCTAAATTGAAACATTGCAGAACGGTTATTCTACCGGAAGCTCTATATTTATGAGAAACCTTAACATTAGGAGATCATTCTTAAGTTGCAGATATTGAAAACTAAGAACGTAACGTTCTTAGGAAAATTGTCGGCCCCATAGAAGAAAATGGAATTCGGATCAAAGTGCGAACTGCATACCTCTATAATTACACAGATAGTTTCATCGAAACTGTACGGAGGAGACGTTTGACATTTTTTGACACATTTTTAGGATGGATAATAATAGACTCACAAAAAGTTTATTCAACCTAATAAATTCAGAAAACACCGAGCTCGATAGCTGCAGTCGCTTAAGTGCGGCCAGTATCCAGTATTCTGGAGATAGTGGGTTCGAACCCCACTGTCGACAGCCCTGAAGATGGGTTTCCATGGTTTCCCATTTTCACACCAGGCAAATGCTGGGGCTGTACCTTGATTAAGACCACGGCCGCTCCCTTCCCAGTCCTAGCCTTTGCCTGTCCCATCGTCGCCATAAGACCTATCAGTGTCAGTGCGACGTAAAACCAATAGCAAAAAAAAAATCCCAAAACAGGAAAATGAATTGGCTGGGTGAAACAAGAGGAGACCTGAGTGAATAGAACATCAGGAAACACATCATGAAAAGTCGCAGTCTTCAGAACCTCAGTAAATAAGCACACATTTGTGGTAAAAACTAGCAGCAGAACTGGTACAAAGTGGTGAGAAGAATGGAAGAGGCAACACAGTTGAGCTCATGAAGAGATTTTGGAAGAACAGGAAGGCGAAAGTCATCCAGCCAATGAACAAGTTCCAACGCACTCTGGGCAAAACGAAACAAGAAAGATAAGAAGAAATAGAAGACGTATGTATACGCTCTTCAACGACAGTCGCTCTTGACAGATGCGTGATTGCTGGTAGTTCTTCAACAGGCTAGCAAGTTACTCACAAGGATCTGCCCGCATATATGCACCCTTCAATACCAAACGATACTGCATTTACTTGGTAATACTACCCGGAGCATAGGACGTACATACCTGACCAACTACACAAGACACCTCCCTTTCTGTATTTGAACATCTTACAATACCACCGTACTGAGCGAAAATCGAACCCAGCAACTTGATCTCAAAACACAGTTTATTGGCACTGTCAGTTCGAATGCAACCACATGATATCTTTGACAAAATAAGAATTCATTAAATTATTGTTTCCCGGGAACTCAGCACAATACAACAACGGTGAATTAGTAAGTCAGAAGATAAGGCTAAAGAAATGTGTTGCGTGTAGACACACTACCGTTACCTTGGTCTTGCTGTCATAAGCCGTGCTCTTTATCTGCTTCCTGTAGTTAAATGTGATTAAAGTTCATTGATCTCCACCTCACGATGTTGTATTGATATCACCTCAAGTGAAGAGAATTGGAAAAACTATATCGTAACAATATACCCTGGAAAGGGACTTACTTAGAGGAACTTTAACCCTCGGACACTCGCAGTAGAAAACTTTAGATCGTTACCCCATGGATTACATGTGAAGCCCAAACAATAATTTGATTCGAGAGACTCTCGCTCACTAGTTTATTTTAGTGTTATTTTACAGTTTAGAACAAGTGCCAATAGGTACTAAATTTGAAGACTTAATGGCGTTTCTTTTCTGATGAAGAGAAAAAGATTAACTCTTTGAATAAAACTGAGTTTTATCACAAGCTTTCATGAAATCTTCAGTGGGGGAACAAGTAAAGGAACGTAGAAATATCAAACACAATAGACTACTCTACTTCCATTAAAACAATTCTTTCTTTCTATCTATCTTTCTTAATAGGTTTACCGTCCAGAGTTGATTTTTCCCTCGGACTTAGTAAGGGATCCCATCTCCACCACATCAAGGTACAACTGAGGAGAAGGACCAATACCTCGCCCAGGCGACCTCACCTGCTAAGCTCACACGGACCTTGTGAGGGATTGGCAAGATTGGAAGGGATACGCAAGGAAGAGGGAAAGAAGTAGCGGTAGCCTCAAATAGGTACCATCCCGATATTTTCCTGGAGAAGAAGTGGGAAACCACGGAAAACCACTTTGAGGATGGCTGAGTTGGGAATCGAACACCTATATTACTCAGTTGACCTCCCGAGGCTGAATGGACCCAGTACCATTTTTTTAAATTTTGTGGCAGAGCCGGGAATCGAACCCGGGCCCCAAGGGGTAGCAGCAAATCACACTAACCACGACACCATAGAGGCGGACTATGAAAAACTAAGAAATAATATACAGTAAGAAAATTTGTTTACGATATTTAAGTTCCATTTGATTTCATTGTTGTGAATCGTTTCTTCACGGAAACACGGTTTACACGAAACCTTCGCTGAGACATTCCGCACAAATCTATTTACAGTGAACAGGAAATTCTTTTTGGTTAGACATTTCCTAGAGCACTTTCTTGCTGACATTCCTCTTCCTCTCCCACACAAGAATGATCGGCCCACTTCATTCCCAATAGTCCGCAGGAGAAAGAATTATAGAAATACTAGCTGATGTACCCGTGCTTCGCTACGGGATTCTCAGAAAGACTGACTTTGTGGTTTTCCTAACTGAAATCAACATAGGTCATTACAAAAACGTAAGTATGAATGTAGCGATTAAGAGCAATGCTATCATATAAAATACTCGATGAAATGGAAAGCCGCACGTTTTATCACTTTTAACGAACAGTGCTGCGGTTAGATTGCGGTGCCGATCTAATAGTCCAAAGTTCCAGAGCTGGGATGACCAGGCCGCAGATTGCCATGAACACTCATATGGCATTATTCTGCTAAATATGCACACTGTTCATTCCAATCAGTACCTCAGAGTAGGGATTGAATAGCCCGAATGCTATGATGATCCAGTGTGTTACGTACCAGTAGTATCAGCAAATTTATAAACCAGGGGAATGGCATGCTAAAGAAGAAAGTTACCTAACTCACCAGCTACTCCCCATCAATATTCAGGCAGGCTGTTACACTCTGTCCGACTGGGCGAGTTGACCGTGTGGTTAGCGGTGCGCAGCTGTGAGCTTGCATCCGAGAGATAGTGGATTCGAACCCCATTGTCGGCAGCGCTGAAGATGGTATTCCGTGGTTTCCCACTTCCACACCAGTCAAGTGTTGGGCCTGTACCTTAATTAAGGCCTAAGTCACTCCTAGCCCTTTCCTATCCCATCGTCGCCATAAAACCTATCTATGTCGGTGCGACGGAAATCAAATAAAAATTACTATGTACGCAGCAGTAATCCTATCTTCCGGAGATGAGGGGCAACAGAAGACACAAACATCACGACAAACAATGGTCAATGTAATGTTATTGTTGATGAGTGTTATGAGCTTTCTATATTGTAGGCCTACACATTTAGTTTTCTTTCGACTCTGTGATTTGTAAAATATTTTGTACCGTAAACTGTAGTTTCTTATTCTCCGACTTTACATACCGATTTTCATTAAATACTGTTTACCCATTTTCTCGTTACTCGGCGCTGATATGGACTTCATAACAAAAAATCTAATTCATGAATATCTTGGTGATCATAGCCAGTACGGTAACAATGTATAAGACATGAATAATAGGAAATTTAATACTATATAACCTTAGTTATCTAGCATTCACCGACTACACTTCTAATAAGAAATATTTGAGAATTACATTTTAGGCCTTCCCCTAAACTACCATTTTTCTCAGCGTGAATACAATTATTGACAGTCTAGATTCTAGCAATTTATTCCCCAACTTTGTATACTCATTTTCTTTAAAATACGCCCACTAATAACATAAATAGTTGAGAATTCAATTTTAGGCCTTCCCCTAAACTACCATTTCACTCAGCGTGAGTAAAATTATTTATAGCCTAGATTGTAGAGGTTCATCCCCCGACTTCACATACCGATTTTCATTAAATTCTCTTCAACCGTTTTCTCGTGATGCGTGTACATACATACATACAGACAGACAGACAGACAGACAGACAGACAGACAGACAGACAGACAGACAGAAATTACGGAAAAGTAAAAAGTGCATTTTCTTGTTACTATGGATATGACCGATAGAGAAATACCATTATTTTCAAATTCTGAGCAATGTACAGACAAAACTCTTATTTTATATATATAGATGAGTTCCAAGAAGAGTCTTGGCACGTATTCTTACAAGAGGCTTTGTCAGCTCTCTGGTGATTGTATCCAGCAACAAACGTTTACTGATATCGAGCTCTGAATTGTCAAGTGTCACTATGTTCTCTCCACCACCGTTACTTCCTTCACTAAAATCATCACTACTTGTATCTAACCACCGAGTGATTTTAAATTCATCCACTTCCAACACCGAAATACGAATATCTGCGCGGGCTACAGCTGCTCAGTTGATTTCTGAGCAGTCTAGTGCCAATGTCACAACTCCGGCAACGCCGACAATGCATTTTCTGTTTACAAGAAACAATGAAAGGTAACTACAGTGCCATTCAGCATTCAATTCAAAGAACAGAGCGCACACCAAAACAAAATACTGGCCTAAACCTGCAGCCCGCGCAAATATTCTATGGTTAAATTGGCAGTATGGCCCGTACGTCTGCTAGTCTGTGAATGGAGACTTCAACGGGTGTGCATTTCACACTTGTTTCATCATGACATGTTTTTTTTTTTTTTTTTTTTTTTTTTTACTTTTTTACGTCGAGCCGACACAGTTTGGCCTTGTGACGACGATAGGACAGGCCCCAATATTTGGCTGGTATGAAAATGGGAAAGTATCCTCGCCACTAGATGGAGGCTTCATTCACTGCATTCTTGGCCCGGTCGAATGACTGAAAACAGGCTGTCAATCAATTTTCGTGAAAATGGGAAAGCACGTAAAAGCATATTCAGGGCTGATGACAGTGGATTTTGAACACATTATCTCACGAAATACAAGATGACATAGAAAATATTCGCCGGTTTAATAATAATAATAATAATAATAATAATAATAATAATAATAATCCAATGGCCTCAGCTATCGTGTGCAAGCGTTTTAATTTGACGCCATCTGGCTGCCTGTTCGACAGTTTCGACGTTCCGTTTTACTCCAGGCCTAATAGACGGTAGAGTAAACCAAATCTCTGTTGGGCGTCTAAGGCTGAGCTTTTAATGAATGTTGACGGATAAACACCAATTGTATTACCAGAAATCTTTTACACGCCGACATCGTAGGACATGGAGTGTCGAGTGGCCTTTCTTTTCTAGCCCTTCAAAAATCCGAGTACCTCTGCGGGTTTCAACACGCTATGTTGGGGTCCGGAGGTCGATACACTTCCACTGATCCACGGAGGGACTTACCAGTTATACCATAAGCTATGAGGCATACAGTCCTATGTGGGACTGAAATCACCAAGACGTGAATTCCACCTTCGAAAATCACCCTTGAAATAATCGGGATTTAAACCACCGTTGCCTCAGTGAGAAGTTAGCGACAAAGCCATTCATTCTGTATCGCAGAGAGAGAGAGAGAGAGAGAGAGATACTCACCATCTCAGCCTTCTATCATCTTTTCAATCAGAATCAAGGTGTTTTTTAATTGGCTTTACGTCGCACCGACACAGATAGGTCTTATGACGGCGATGGGATAGGAAAGAGCTACGACTGGGAAGGAAGCGGTCATGGCCGTAATTAAGGTACAGCCCCAGCATTTACCTCGTGGTAAATGAGAAACCGCGGGAAACCATACTCATAGCTGCCGAAACTTGGGTTCGAACCCGCTATCTCCCAAATGCAAGCTCACAGGTGCGCGGCCCTAACTGCACGGCCAACTCGATCGGTAATCAAGGTTAAAAGAACATTAATGTAAGTGTTAATAACTCGCCGAATTCTACGGACACCTAGTAAGGATGGATTACAAACGACGACCAAGAAACCTACAGACATATCATGGGATTAAAGGCCAACCCTAAGTTGGTAGGAGAGGTCAAAAGGGATGCGGATGAAGTTGGAATTACACTAGAGATGATTCAAATTAGAAGGGAATTCAGAAGAAAAGACGACAATCTAAAATCATTTGAAGCGAAACCACTAAAAAAGAGACCGAAACGGGTCATTTTCAAAGAGGAGAGGAACATGAGAAGCGAAAAAATGCTCTCTGGGAAGAGAAGAGAGGAAAGGCAAAAAATGTCGTAACTTCTATGCTGTCCATAGTTGGCCAAAATCGGAAACAACAAGAAAAACAAACAATAAAACTCACCCAGTGCCTTGTCGGGGCCTGTGAGGACCCAGTCAAGCGAGCTGGCCAGCACGCCATGTTGTAGGAAGACAATAGGACGATCCAGCGCTGACGTCACCTCGGAGTCACTGTCGTACTCCGTGTGTGACGGGCCGTCTGCAGACCGAGGTAGGAGTCGATGAACAGTGAGCAGGTGGCCATCCTGAGTGAGAACGCTGTGACTCTCCGCCGAGTACCCATGTTGTACGATGAGTTCAGGCTACCACACAAAGACTGGTTACTCATTTAAGGATGACATGAAGTTATAGTTCTCTCAATTTCCTCGTGAACGACCGGCGACTCAGACGTTAAGCAGTATCAGCCCGCAACAGTAACCAGATTTATGACTCTGCTGTGCTTTGTCAGTGACAGTCCACGTGGAGTACTTAAAAAGCGTGCCGGTTCTGAAGCCGGCTCACTTGTCAGGTCTCCAGTGTTGTACAGCTGCACGCAGTTCTCTCCATTCTCGCTGCTCGTTCACAGTGGCTATACAGTAGAAATGGAGAGTTGACGGCGCTGTGTTTCGAGTTGGGTAAATCCTGGCACTCCGCGGACAAGGAATGTAAACACAGCCGGCCAGCTAGGCTTAAAAAGCGTGCCGGTCGTTAACGAGGAAATTGCATGAACTATACGTTATGGTGACAGGTTAGTTAAGTAATTAAACATTTCATCATTGTTACTGAATATTGGCTTGCAGTTTGTGAATTAATAATTAATTGCATTGATTTCAAACAGCACATTATATTGAATTTCATTTTAATACGTTAAAATGACCAATCTGTATGAAAAATATTATAATATATTTCTCAACAAAAGAGTACCGACCATATTTGCGGGTGACCACATGGATCCGGAAGGAAAAAGAAAACAAACCCTCATAAAATTATACAGTAAAGAAACGATGCCAAGCAATATAAATAAAACATTAAAAAATATCACTAACTGTAAATAAAATCAAAATCCTAAAAAGGCTAATAATACAATTTCTTAGGGAGGTGATGAAGTGGGACAGTTTGTGGAGTCCTACCTCAGAAAAAAAAAAAGGTCCGTAGAAGGCGGTGACCTTTAGCTTACACGTGGAAGCTAATAACCCAGTGAGTAATGAACAGAATCTCATTAGAACAAGGGTGTGGACTGCTCTCTCTTCTCAAGATGAGATATCAATTTTAATCCCGTCACTAGGAAGCGCTCTCATCCGTTATCAGCGGCATGCAGTGGTAGGGTCCTGGAGTTCACTGGCAGCCTGTGTATATATCACGGATTAGCGACGGGCGCTGTATAATTGTTCCATCTGAGACGCTCTGATAAGGCACACAGGTACACAATTAGAACGCGTCTTCCTCTTATCGTGATGAACCTAGCACCTCTTCCCATTCTTGCGAAGCCCCAGACCGAACACAAGCGCGGAAAATAACCACCGCAGTGCAGGACCAATCAAATAAAGTACCACCCTTCGCCTCCCCGCACCAAAGCAGCAGAGTGCTCAAAGGCCACTGCGGAGTGAATTCTTTGATCAGTGTTGCCAACTTGGTTGTTTTCCAACCAGTTCTAGTTGTTTCGATATCCTCATCTGGCGGAAAAATGTGTCTGTCTAGTTGCTGGTCGAAAATCTGCTTACTTTTAATATCGAATTTTTGGGATATTGTTTATTTTATTAGTAGACTTTACGGAAATTGTAAAAGTAATCTTCCTTAGAACTCGCCATCGTATGGTTGGTCCAATCCAGATCATATGCGCTTTGAGTGACTGGATGAACACGTGATTTGTATGATGACGGGAGGAATAAATATTTTCTGTACTCCCTACCATGTAAGCTTATACACAAAGGGTACAACCTTACTCTTTCTCTCCTGTTAACACTAAAGGTAGTGATTTATAGTTTTCTAACTGTTAGATTCGACTCAGTGTCGCGAACCGTACAGTTTAGGGACCCTACTTGCCGATAAGTTGTCTTACAGTTACTGTTAATCTTGCAGGTTGGCGCTATGTACTCATGATTGTTTTTTTTTCTTGACTTGCAAGCTTAAACGGTACTGTCGCTGCCGTGTTATGAAAATCACTAGTGATACATTCGCGGGTATAAGTAAAGCATATTTTCTTTTTCTGTAGAAGTCTCTTTGGATAATACCAGGTAAGTAGAACTGTGTCATGTTCGCATAATACACTTTAAAAAGTAGATGGTGTTAAATGACGAACGCGTCATTTTATTAATACAGTCTTATTTCGTCCAATTCGTATGCATAGAATTCAATTAGGATATATAAGAAGTCAAAATAAATCTTGAAGAACTCCTCCGAAAAGGAAAGTAGCATTACCTCCTATAGATCTATAAAGATCAAGTCGGTTGAAATGGAAGGAAATTTTGTTATCAACCTAACCTAACCTAACCTAACCTAACATAACCTTGTCCTGTCACGATTGTTGTACGGGTCGCATACTTAGTCTTTTCGTTCTTATTGACTTACAGGACCGGGCGAGTTGGCCGTGCGCGTAGAGGCGCGCGGCTGTGAGCTTGCATCCGGGAGATAGTAGGTTCGAATCCCACTATCGGCAGCCCTGAAGATGGTTTTCCGTGGTTTCCCATTTTCACACCAGGCAAATGCTGGGGCTGTACCTTAATTAAGGCCACGGCCGCTTCCTTCCAACTCCTAGGCCTTTCCTATCCCATCGTCGCCATAAGACCTATCTGTGTCGGTGCGACGTAAAGCCCCTAGCAAAAAAAAAATGACTTACAGGATATGTCCATGTAATATATTTTGCTTGAGTGTGTTATTACAGCGTGGTTTCACTTCAGTAATAGTAAATTTCAAGTAGGGAGCTCAATTATTTACACCAGGCAACCAACGAAGAATACGCTTATAGTAATGCTTATATCAAATTAAGACAATAATATGTGACATTAAATTGAGTGAGACCGAACTCGATAGCTGTAATCGCTTAAGTGCAGCCGGTCTCCAGTAATCGGGAGATAGTGGATTCAAACCCCACTGTCAGCACCCCTGAAGATGGTTTTCCGTGGTTTCCCATTTTCACACCAGGCAAATGCTGGGGCTGTACCTTAATTAAAGCCACGGCCGATTCCTTCAGACTCCTAGCACTTTCCTGCCCCATTGTCACCATAAGACCTATACGCCTCGGTGCGACGTAAAGCAACTTATACAAAACTGATAGGGGTTGAGAGAATGTGTTTATTTCCTTAATTCCTCCTTGAGCTAGAAAATCGACTTAATTATGAACAGTTTGACTGATCATTTACTTGGGCAAGGAAACCTCCATTATTGTTACATTGAGGTTAGTTTGTTAATGCTTATGACTCGTGATTTCAATATGTAACTAGACAAGTTGGCAGCAGTGCTTTTTACTGTATAGCCTTAAGTGCCGAGTACTATTATAGTGAGCTGTGGCAGTGTTGCCAATTTAGTGGCATTCCGACCAAATCGAAAACGATTGACTTAAATCCTAGCGATTATTGGCGTGATTATCAAAGAAGTAGCTTGGGAATTTGAAGCATTCACTTCAAAACTTGTAGATGTCACCACAAACGAATTTTTTCAGACCGGCTAGAAACTGGTCGCGTTTAAGCTGATGGATAATAAAAAATAATCGCTATTTATTAAGATTATATAGTGATTATCTAATGCTAACGAGATACCTTCTAGAGGAATTTTGGTTGTTATTTTAGTGGGAAGATGCCTATATGTTGGCAACATTTCATTCGATGCACTCGAAGCTTCCTTTCAAAGGAAAAATTTGAACATTCCTTGAGTCTCGACGTACAAATATTATGATTATGATCATAGAATTCATATGCAGAATGTACGAAATATCTACACAAATTAAACTATGATTTTGCCTGCACACTTAAATTTTCTCCTCGTATTCCGTTTCTATCTCGGAATTCCTGTAGTATATAACATTAGAAAATAGGTTAAGTTCAAACAAACAAACAAACAAACAAAACTAAATTTGCCGGTCTGAGCAGTTCAAACAGTTGAGTGCTCGGTTGCTGAGGCTAAGTTGGCGAGTTCGTTCCCGGCGCAATACTGGGATACTTGGAAGTCCTCAAAAACAATTAAACTTCCCTTACTCAATAGTATCTATGTAGCAAACGAGAGATTGCATAAACAGAAAACGTCAGGCGAACTTTGCTAAGGACATGGGGAAGAGAAACATTTCCAATTAAAGATTTATCTTATGATACAATACTGTATGCCCAGTTTCTGTGGGTCTAGCATCCATCTCACTACAAAGGGTGCTCGAAATGGCGCCCATCTGTGTCTAGGGCAGCTTACTGCGCGGCACACAAAGCATCTCCATGGGTTTGCCTGATAGGCTATCTTTCTTGGTATGCTTCTCTTCACATTGGTACATGTGTGAACATTCCCCTTTTAGCCCGTAATCTGGACATTATTCCTACAGAGTTTGGCAAGCGGACTATCAGTAGTTTCCTATCTAGAGTTTCAAAAACCATAGTACTAATTATTAAGACATAAAATTATTATTATTATTATTATTATTATTATTATTATTATTATTATTATTATTATTATCATCATCATTCTCTTGGGCCCATTTAGGATCACGTGGCTCGTTTTGACTCCTTACATGGATCTTTTCGTTTTTACAATTTGACGTCACACCGACACAGAAAGGTCTTATGGTGACGATGGGATGGGAAATGCCTCAGAGTGTGAAGGAAGCGGCCGTGACATTAAGAGCATGTGGAAAGGTTAAAGTTGTCATTATCATCATATTTTATGAATCCTTGGAGTCTTCCCTTTAAAATGATGTATAATACATGACAGTTTAAACACTAGAAATTGCCCTACATTTAATTTAAACATGAGCTAGCGATAAAAAATTTGCCATCAATGCCAGCGGAAACGAGATGAATTACATTGCCATAACTGGTGAAAATATCTAAAAGCAAAAGAAAAAAGAATTCTCTATGTTCATTCTAAGCACAGACATATTCCTCTTGGCCGTATGGAGGAAATGAAGCCCATATTTTGAGATATATCCAGTCCCCAGCTGCTGGAGAAGTGTCTTCATGGCAAACGTAAAAACCCCAGTGAATCGGTAAACAATGTTATATGGTATCGCATTCTTAATGGCACTTCTTTAGGCATAAAATCATTAAGATTTGAAATTCTGGGTGCAGAGTCTAATTATAAAAAAGATAACATTGTCAAATGTCTAGTATTACAAGAGTTATGACTAAAAGTAGGAAGGAATTGTGTCAATACCATGAAGGAGTTGGATCGAGAGAGACTACGACAAGCTGAAAGAATGCCTCAGGATGTGCAAAAAAGCTAGGGAATCCAGAGACAAGGCTAAAAGAAAGCTAGAAGACGTGTATGAATCACAGGAAGATCCAGATTCTCATTCGTACGGGACAGGGATGCACTGAGATATGAACACACGTGAGAAAAGTTTACATTGCAATTTTCTCAGTTCCTTATTTTTTATGTGTGTTCCTTTTTCTATGTGACTGTTTATCACAGAGCTGTGTAATTTTCACCATGAAACTCTTTTATATTGATACACATTTTAACGGAGGGATTTCTTTATTTAGGCAATACTCTTTGAGATTTGACTGTTCATTTTAAGGAAAAGAAATTACAATTTGGCACTTTCAAAAACAAAATTCTGACTCACCTGAAGCCCAATCAAATAACGTCTGTGTTAATATGTTAAGTTAGCTATGAAGAATGTGTGGCAGAAATTTCATTATGATAATCGAAACGTGCCGAACGCAGAGCTCTCATTCACTGCTCGGTGTCATATGGTTTGGTATATGTTTCAATAATAAACAGACATTGCTCAATGGTGTAGTTCGGCATGATGGATACATGTTACTGTTCACTTAATAATCACAATCACTGAGCGCATCAAACGCGGCTCACTGGCACCAATACAAAGTTCTACAAACGACCGATATTTACAGGCCAGAGGATGGGACAAAGAAGCTGTTGTCTCAAGCTACGTAGCTGCTCGCTCGTCCCTTGAGTGGGGGAATACAGTCTCCCCTTCCCATCGGCTAGTTACGCGCACCTAGCTTCAGTTTGCCGTAAACTCTTGTTTGATTAGGGGCGTGGCCAAGGTGAGGGGGGTTAGAAACCCGTGGAATTTTACAAACAAAACAAAAACGGAAACTAACCATAAACAACTGAAAATCGACTCAATGGGTTGGCTCTTTTGAGCATTCACAGAGACATTATTGTAAAAGTACCAGATTTCATTAATCTATTTTCTAAGGAGGTTCGCAGGTTGGATTTTAGGTTGCAATTTGAACATACCATTCGCTATAAAACTGTTGACCTTAATCATATTGTCCATGGCTAAATGGTTAGCGTGCTGGCCTTTGGTCACAGGGGTCCCAGGTTCGATTCCCGGCAAGGTCGGGAATTTTAACCATCATTGGTTAATTTCCCTGGGTGTATGTGTCGCCTTCATCACGACACGCGGGTCGCCTACGGGCGTCAAATGGAAAGACCTGCTTCTAGTGAGCCGAACTTGTCCTCGGACACTCCTGGCACTATACGCCATACGCCATTTACATTTCCATAGTGTTCTTGTTCTGTATTTAAAGTAAGATTTTGTAGTGTACCGGTATTGCAATCTTAATATCAACATAATTCACTTCTACCAGCGTCCTTATGACAGACACTTCATTATCTTCCAGTATTTTCTAACTATACCCCTACCGCCCCAAATCAGTCGATCCTGGCTACAATTCTGCCTTTGATGAATACTCTACAAGAAATTTTGAAAGTGAAGTAGACTGATATGTTATCTAGGATGGATTTTGAAGGAGGAAGCTGGTTGCGAGTGCCAAATTGTGTACAGTAAAAGATTCCTTCGCATGCAAGTTCCATTGTAACTGGACATCCCTGGTTTCCAGCCATCTCAGACTGACAACTTCTATCATCTCTACTGCTTATTTACAGTTCGCCCCTCCCTTTCCCCGCCTCCTTACACACACACACACACACACACACACACACACACACACACACACACACACATCCTGGACCGAGATGGAGGCAAACTTCAAGTGCCGCGCTGCCAAAGCAGCAAAAGATATTTGGGTGGCAAGCGCAAGTTTTAAGTATTCGTATCGTTGGAATGGGAAAGAGAGAGAGAGAGAGAGAGAAGTTTATGGATTGGTGAAGGTGGCTCAGTATATCCGATTTTGTTAAAGGTGGTAGTCCAAACGAAGATGCGACTATTCCTCGCACGTTCCAAAGACTCCCTCCTCAGCAGTCTGTCACTTAGGTACAAATTTGTTTATTTTGTGTTTTGAAGACTTAGTTCTGTGGTTTGCGCGGCGGAGTGAGTGGCCAGAGAGGAGAAGGAAAGGAATTCCACCTGAGGATATTTACATCTGGATCTTCCTGTTTTCCCTTTTAGCTCTATACACATTCTACAAAAGAGAAGTTTCCCAAGCAATGCCAGCGGGGATTCAAAACAGAGAGCAAAGTTCGAAGTCCTGTATGTTCCCAAATTTTCTAGATGGTCGCAAATAGATTTTACTTTATCTCGCACGCCTATCCCATCATCTCCATAAGACCTATCTGGGTCAAGACGACTTAAAGTAAATTGTAAAAATAAAAAAATAATAATAAAAATGACAAATGAACCCCTACTCGATCCAAGATAATCAGTCCCCATATCCCGACGCTGGATTTATTTCAGGATATTATTATTTTATAGGTGTATTAAGGTTAGAATATTTGAAGCAGGAAGGTCCACGTGTTAGATATTACAGGCAGTTGGGAAACACAGAGCTATTTCCAGGTTTGGAAAACATCAGAGGGAAACTTTAGTGAGTCACGGGGAGAGTCCAGGCTTCGGCGGGCGCGGTCGAGCTAGATACACGTATTACCAACGCTACCATGGCACTGGATATCTCTCGCTCATAACTGGACAGCCGGGCCGGCAGGAACTTGGATTTTCATGAGAGTGGGGGATTAAGAAGTCCAGATACTTTTGCAGAACGCGGTCGAGGGACATTACTACGATGACTCTGGAACATGACGGCGAACTTACTGAGTGTTGTGTATCGCCCACCAAAGATTGGATACATCACCGACCTTGAAGACATCTTACTTGACCTCCTACCCAGGTATGAGCATGTTTTATTACTAGGAGACCTCAATACTGACATCCTTAACGACAAAATGACTGAGACTAAACAACTAATCAACATATTTAAATCTTGTAACATGACGATTTTGCCACTTAAACCAACACATCACACAGCCACGTCACATACATTACTGGACTTAATTGTGACGAATAACCCTGACAGAGTACTGACCCACGGGCAAATGTCTGCTTGCGGACTATCCAATCACGACTTAATTTATTTAGCTTATTCACTTAAATGCCCCAAGTACAGACCTAAATTAATTACATTCAGAGATCTAAAACGTATAAATAACGAAGCCCTATTAGAAGATGCAGCAAACATACCTTGGCATAATGTCCATATTTTAGACAATATAGATGATAAAGTGGAGTTCTTAAACACACAACTGCTAGCTCTCCTTAATAAACACGCGCCAAAACGCACTGCTCGCGTAACACGCCCTGCGGCTCCATGGATGACGCAGGAAATACGAGACTTAATGACAGAGAGAGACAAAGCTTTCAGAAAATTTAAAACTAGCCAAATACCAAACGATTTTGACCTGTACAAGACCCTTCGTAACAGAACCACACAGGCCGTAAGGAATGCTAAAATAAGACACTCACAGAACATTTTGCTAACCCGAAACACGACAACAATCTGGAAAACCGTTAAAAAAATGGGCATAGGCGGAAATAAAATACATACTGCTGACGTTAAAATATCACTGGATGATTTAAACCAATACTTTACTACAAGACCCGTTAACATTGACGAGACAACAAAAGAACAGACGATTAACAAAATTCTATACAATGGCAATACTAACAATGGAGGAGAACAGTTATATTTTTCCCTCGTAACTCCTGCAGAAGTAAGACAAATTGCACGATCAATAAAGACAACTGCGACAGGATGTGACGAGATTGTTCCACAGTTACTGTTAAAAACTCTAGATGTAATCCTACCAACTCTAACCCACATCATAAATACCTCACTGATAACCGGCATATTCCCTTCCCTTTGGAAATATGCAATTGTTCGCCCCCTCCCCAAGACCAACAATCCCGTGGAACCCAAAGACTATCGATCCATTTGCATTTTACCATTTCTGTCCAAAAGTTTGGAGAAAATAGTTCACAGACAAATAACCGCATATTTAAATAACAATATGCTTCTTGACATATACCAGTCTGGTTTTAGAAGCAATCATAGCACAACTACTGCACTGCTTAAAGTTACAAATGACATAGGAGTAGCTATGGATAAGGGAGAAATTACTGTTTTAACTCTTCTAGACCTTAGTAAGGCCTTTGACTGCGTTGACACGGACATACTAATAGCAAAATTACGTGCTCTTAATTTCTCACAAAGCACACTATCCTGGATGTATTCCTATCTCTCTGATCGCCGGCAGTGTGTATCTACAGGTGAAAATTTCTCTTCATGGCAATCTGTAGAGACTGGAATACAACAGGGGTCAGTGCTAGCACCACTCCTATTTTCGATCTTCATTTCAGGACTAACACAAGTAATTAAACATTGTCAATATCATGTGTACGCAGACGACATACAGATATATACACATGCACACCCTCGTGACTTACCGACTGCAATAAATAATATGAACGACGACCTAGGAAGAATATGTAGGTGGACCGATGACCATGCACTAAAGATCAATGCCCAAAAATCACAGTGTATTCTTTTAGCTACCCAAAAAACCCACGCACGACTTACAGACATCCATACCCACTCAGTAACATTAAGAGGCACTCAGTTACAATTCAAAGACACAGTTAAAAACTTAGGGATGATAATGGATAAAAACCTTAGTTGGAGCGATCATGTAACAGGTATATGTCAGCGAGTGTTTTATTCCTTACATTCCCTTAAAAAAACTCAGAGATTTACTCCCCCAAAATGTAAGAAAACTGCTTATCCAAAGTATGGTAATGCCAATATTCGACTACTGTGACGTAGTATACAGTAACCTGAATGCCTCACTTTCCATCAAGCTCCAAAAGGCACATAACGCATGCGTTCGATTTATTTCAGATATACCAAGGTTTAGCCATATTTCTCCCGCATTTGCTAGGCTTTCATGGCTACGCTTAAGAGAGCGACGAAATTTACACTCTTTCCCTGTTACATCGTATACTGAACCTTAACACACCTGAATACCTTGCCACACAATTCCATTACCTAGCATCACCTTCTAGTATTCCTACCAGATCATCATCCACCGCAGTACTAAGCATTCCCATTCACCGCTCAACTGGCTACAGTAGATCATTTATAGTCGCCGCCAGCCGAATTTGGAATTCCCTACCTGCTGAAATTAGGAGCGTGTCAAACCACCTCCGCTTTAAGAAACTCTGTCAAACCTGGTTAATAAATAATAATGATTTCTTATAACATAGTAGGATTAGATCATAGTTAAGTTTTAGATTAATTAAAACATTTAATTGCTACCTTAAGATATTAAACTGTAGATAATTTAGTGTATATTTAACTCTTCATGTAGGTGTATGTATGGTCGGACAGAATAGCAGGCTTCATAGCCTGAGTCCCGCCATATAAAACAAGACAATAAATAAATAAATAAATTTTAACGAGTGTACGTTTGATTATGTACTGGCGGAATAGTGTTGTTTGCTTGTTAATATGTATACAACTCTTGTGCTAACGTAGTGATCTTGGTATTCATATCATATGGCAACTGTTATTAATCTATGGCTAGATTTCAAGGCACAGACTGACAGCGTATGTTTGTGCATGCGAAAGTGTTTCTAAAACCAAGTGTTGGTATCAGTGAAAAAGAGGTACAGCATCAAAGTGATATACCATGTGTTGATGGTGATAGCCGACAATTTGTGCTGATACACAGAGACAGTGAAGGACAATTATCTAAATATATGCTTTGTAACTATTGGTCATCTGACTCACTAAAAACAGTAGTGGAGTCTTCGCTGTCGTTTTTTCCCCTGCTTTTATTTTTGTTCAAGGATTGCTGAAGGTATATGGGGAGTCTTCAAGCAGGTGTAAATATTTATTGAGTGTCTGCTATCTTATATGTATTGTGTGGTAAGGAAGTGCTTATGTACAGATAATGGTTATATCTGAATGTAGATGGTTTATTTTCAATAAGTGGAGAAGTTACTGGAGAACCTAGGTGCACTCCCTACCCGCTTATTCGTTTCCGTGGCGTTAGGTAAGGCCCAATCACCAGAATACTAGTTTTTCAGCTCTATGAACTCGACCCGAGTAGAATTTTTTACGCTTGTTGTTATTAATATTCTAAATTGAGGGATCCTATCGTGATCTCTGGCGCCAATTTATCTGCATTTTCGGAAAATTATAGTTGTAGTAGTACCGGTATCGTCTTTTATTTGTTTATTCACTCATTTTCAATTTTATTTCATTGCAAGTCGCCAACTGATATTTACACTCAATGATGGTAAAAAAATATTTCAATCAATGAAATGTTATATTTTATTTATATTAAAATTAGCGTCTAACAGTAGGGTGGATGTTTGAAGTAGATTACAATTGTCACCCAACAGTGGGGCAATAGTTAGTGGTTTGTTACAGTCTCCACGGAACGGCGGCAATATGTACATAACGTATCCAAATCAAACCAAATGCCATGGTGCAACAGCCCCGAAGAGCCATGGCGTACCAAGCGACCGCTGCTCAGCCCTGTGGCCTTCAGATTATGAGGTGTCGTGTGGTTAGCAAGACGAATCCTCTCGGCCTAAAGTCACTCAAAAAGAGAATGAGCGCAAGGTATTGTATATTTTTCGCATTTGATACATTATTTGAATTAATCTTAGTATAAGTTATCTCCTATGTAAATACCAACCCTACGGATACCCACAACAATAAGTATATCTAAAGGATTAGTTATTCCTGAGGTAAGAGTACCTGTGAAAAATCTAACAATACAGTTACGTGTCAGCCCTGTGGTACACCCTTTCGGTACTTCCTGGAAGGGACTAGTGAGTCAGACGACTAGGGAGCTCCCAGCCGGCCTGGATGGCATGGCCGGCCTTTCCGTGTATTGTTCTCTTCGTCTGGTTTCCCCCTGCGTTTAGGGGAAGAAAACGAGAATGTTCCGTCTCTAGCCAGATCGCTAATTTTCCGCTACTTATCACCCACCCTATATAAAGGAGGCTAGCCGTGGTAAGTCAGTCAGAATTGGAATCAGTGTGTTGGGCTGAGTTTTGGAGTTCGGTGGCTGGACTGAGGACGTCTGTAGTAGTGTTGGCTGCCGTCAGCACCCCAACGAAGTGAGAGTATCGTCAAATACGGAACAGAATACTGTGCGTACTGCCTTGGAGTACTGTGTGTAGAACAATGAAGTGAAATCTTACTGTCTGGTTGTCAGTACTAAGTAACTTACTGGACTGTCTCTGGAATCGAACCAAGGAACAGTCATCGTGTGTTGTGTGGCCAGTAGCACTGTGGTCAAACATAGCTGTCTGCACGCAGTTGCTGTGTGGGGTGACAGGGTTTGGAGGAAAAGTGGAAGTAAGGGGGGCGTGTCAATAAGGTTTATCCCCCGTCCAGGTATACCACCTAACTGGCCGCCTGCTGTGAAGAGGACGAAGACTTGTATATGACCAGCAAATAATGGAGTTCTATTTCTAGAAATATAGCCACCCATTCAATCACTCCTTTGTCCAGTTCTCCCATGATCTACCCTATCAAATGCCTTAGATACTTCAGTCCCGATAAAATTCATTTCACCCCCTGAATCTAAGATATCTGCTATACTCGCATCTTGCTGGAATACTGAAAATGGATTCTGGTCATTCATGGTTGAATTGAACTGTGTGTGAGCATTTAGAGGGTCATCCTGAAATTAATCAGAGTGATAGAAAGTCAGTGTTTTATTTGTAACAATACAATGCGGTTTATTTTTGAGCGACTATACATAAAAATCCACAGTTCTGGCACTTCAAGCAAGCAACTCAATGTTTAAAACAGCCTAGGGATGTGAGCTGCGAATTTTAGGAAAATATAATAAAGTATGAGAATATATTCTTCATTTATTCCTAAAAATTGCAATCTTTTTCTTAATCATCGTTATCCGATCGATCAGATCACGGCCGGCTTGATGCGTCGCTCTAGCTAGCTCCTTGAGCGCAGCGAGTGATCCAGTCGGTCGTGATCAGATTACAGTTTGCCTTTTTCTATTACTACGAGCGCCAATGTGAGTCAATGCACTATTTCACTTAAGCACCACTACGAGCGCTAATGTGAGTCAATGCACTGTTTCACTTAAGCACCACTACGAGCGCTAATGTGAGTCAATGCACTGTTTCACTTAAGCACCACTACGAGCGCTAATGTGAGTCGATGCACTGTTTCACTTAAGCACCACTACGAGCGCTAATGTGAGTCCATGCACTGTTTCACTTAAGCACCACTACGAGCATTTTTCAAAAATCTTAAAACACCTGAGGGTATTGAACCAAGGAAAACAGTACAGGAAGAAGTATGTAAATCAGTTAATTTGGCTAAGATCTGAATTCTTTTAAACAAGCGGTTTTAGGTAGTCATTCCGGAACTGCATTTAGGCTGAAAGTGATTTTCGAAATTTGGTTTGATAGAGATATCCAAGACTCACAATTTGAAACCTTCCGGACCCTTTAGCCCTTCAGTTTTCGGCACAACTGAGGAAACTGATTAATTTTACGTTTTTTCATAGTATGGTGACCCCTACTTTGGAAACGTTTTCAACGTTAAAAATAACACGGTCCATCACGGACAAAGAAAGTAATACTAATTTAACAGACCGTGGAAGGTTCAACTCTAAGACCAAGATTTATCTTCGACAGAAGGAAGTTTACGAACTTCCACCATAGTGACACTGACGTTCAAACTGCGGATGTATAAAATTTGTGTCGCCACTTCTAACGTCAACTGCTATAGAAGCGCTACTATTGTGTGTCACAACCACACACTTCAACTCCGATACGGCCGTTGTAAACATCAATCGCACAATAACAATTCCAGCGTGTCGATAGCACTCCGTGTCACTTACACTCTCATGATTCTATTCACACATGCAAATAAAACAATGCAAATGTGACGCTGAAAAACAAATCAATTCCTTTACATGTGCATTTCAAGATATTCAGTATTTTGTGAAATATTTGACGTGCTTTAATAGGTCTCCTCGGTAACCGGTTCGACAATTGTATTCCTGTCTGAAAGACAGTTCAGTGTTTTTGACGCCCGTCCATTCGAGAGTGATGTTGAGGCAGAATAATTTTCATCTACGATCTCGCGCCTGAAAACGGGTATTCATCAGCTGATAATATTTTTCTACTCTTATGATACGACAAAGTTACGCCGATTTCCTACATTTTTTCTGCTGTTAAAAATTCATTACGTATGGCAGCCCTTCCTAAGACTTCATTACTATAGTCTGTGCCAAATGGGAAGCCTTTTGGCCTCGGATTGTTAATCAGAATTGTCCAAGTAAGCAACTACTACAGTGCGTGTCAAAACTGTCTCCGCAGCGAGATGGCCTACTCATTTACACTACGATCAGTTGTGTTGGCAACGAATCCCGCTAAACTTAACTAATATTCAGGTTGGTCGGAAACAACGTAAACCGGGTATTTGAGCGTTGGAGGGTTGGTCACACTGATACTTTTTTTTAATAAGTCGATATCTCGCGGCGTTGTCTTTTTATCAGCAGTTGAAGTTAGCCAATCAGATCGCTTCCCGTTTCACATTGTTTCCGACCAACCATACACACATATTCGGCATGAAGATGTATTAAATGAATTAAACTGAGGTAGATTACTTGTCACTGTTACGTTACAGGAGATGCTGGGAATATCGTCCTCGCTGCTGAAGGTGGAGTTCGATTCTTTTGCACTGTTTTCGAACGCATTGTGCTGGGTTCCCCATATAATTGAGTTTAAGTACATGGTGATTTCTTTCTTAAGTTCATCAATCGTCTTGGGACTATTCTAAGCCTACAGCTCATCGGAGCGCCATTAATCTATTAATTAAATCTCTCACTCTGTCACGATTATGTCATATCGAATTGGGAAAAAGTTGAACGGACTGACTAGCCAGTTGGAATCGCGCATTATTAAGATGAGTTCCAGATTTCAAGTTCCTAAGTATTTAAACAGAAATAAACATAAATATTTATACATTTATTGTGATTATTGTGATTTGATAGAATACGATGATGTTCTTTGAAGAACGAACATGAATTCTATTTTAGCGAAGTTGTTTCTTTTTTTAAGTATAATGTTGTTACCATATATTTCTCAGGTAGTTTATAAAAGTATTTCTCAAAATCAGTTTCAGCAGACTGAAGAACCTAACAATTATAAATTAACCGAGTCGAAACAAAAAAGAAATGGCTTCAGATACTACAAAATATAAACCATCTTCGAGCAGCCCACAAGGGTTCCAGGCAGAGTAGAAAGTAAAAGGTTTCAACTTGTAACCCCGGTATTCGGTGGGAAACAGTGTTTAGCTGCCTTTGTCCAAAGAATTAACCTAAAGTGTGAGTCAGAAATATAACTTCACATTTAAGCTAAATGTCGTATATTACGGAATAGTACAGAAAGAAATGATAAATTGCATCAAAATTTGAAAATTCACTTTTTTATTCATGTTAGGTAAGAGTGGCGTGCCTTAGTTTACGTCATTAGGCAAGATGGTGCTGGACATATAAACTGCTGAAACTGACCCGCCAAGATGTAAGTGAGTTTGGTAACACTCAGTCCAATCTGCTTTGAGACAAAGCATTCTTTCGAATCGATTTCTGTTCACGAACTGAACTAGTATGGCCCTGATAGACTACTGGAACTGTGTGGATCCGTTTCGAGGGAATGTAAAAAAAGACGAACGTTGGTTTCACAAATTGCTCTTTTGCTGTGCTCCATATGAACGAAAATGTTAATCGACCTGACTGAAATTATTATTCTACAGAGAATCCTTCAGTTATTGAACAGTCACATTCAAAATGTAGATCATTCACAGCTTTGATAATGACTGGATGGGAATAGGAATGCGCATCTTGGAGTAGAGTGCATACCGATTATGCTTGGATGTGAACGGCGAGCAGTTTGAGGCAATACATTTGTGAATTGCTCGTTAGTTTGAAGAACTGCCTTTCCAATGACAACGTCTCATTTTTTCGTAGTCAGATTACTATCATCATCCGATGTGATCAAATGTGTAGCCATATGAACATTCAATTACCATCTGTAGTTAGAGCGGTTGCCCAGATGGCAGATTCCCTATCAGTTGATAACCTAAATTTTTCTTAACTAATTTTGAAAGAAACGTCTTCCTTGGCAAATTATTTTTCCATCCCCAATTCATCTTCCTATAAATTAATTCCTCAATTTGTCCTCTTGAATTCCAAATTTATCTTCGTATCCTGAACATGTTTTAACTTCCTTTCGGAGAATCGAACTCACGTCCTTTAGGATGAACCAAGTACACTTTTACTGCCTCGACTACGTATCCCTAGATGAGTAATATGCGGCAACAACATACAACACAGAATTCTAAGTACAGACTAAGTTGTTCAAAATAGTCTCTTAATAGTCAAATTGGAATTTATAATCTTCTGACTGGCATTCCATCAATGTTACGAGTTCTATTCGAAAGTCTCAATCAATGCAAATTAAACGTGAATAAGAAAACTAAAGTAATGAGTGTAGTAAAGAAAACAACCGACATCAAACCGAATATAAAGATTGATGGATTTAAATATACCGGGTTAAACAGTTCTGTTATCTCGAAAGTATGACCATAGAAGACAACGGATTCTTGGTGGATGTGAAGAGTAGAACAGCCGTAGCAAAACATGCATTAATGTCAAAATATATATATATATATTCTACCTTGTAACCATGTCAACATAGAAACTAGGAAATCTTCTGCAAAAGCAATTGCCTGGAGTACCCTGTTTAATGGAAGTGAAAACTGGACATTAGAAAAGTAGGAAAAGACTCATCTTGAAGCAAATGAGATGCGGGTTTGGAGGAAAATGACAAGAACAGCGCGTCTGTGAAGATGGTCCCTGCCTAGAAAGAAATGTAATGTGGAAGACCGCACAAATATCCCGTCCTCCAGCCAGAACCAATGATTTAAAATCCGCGACCCGATCGGGAACTGAACAAAGATAAGCATGCTAACCAGTCAACCATAGAGCAGCGCGGTATGCAGATAAAGAGAAGTGTGATTACATGAACACAAACTGAAAGAAAAACAAATGTTGAAGTACTAAGATAAGTCAAAAAGAAGGAGAAGCTGTTAAAAGAAATCAAATTTACAGGACATACCATTAGACACAACACCTTCATCACCAACACATGTTAAGCAAAAGTATTAGGGAAGAAAAGAAGATGCCGGCCCAGGAAAAAATACTTGGAAGAGATCAAGGAATAAAATGGGATTCAGAAGTTACGTGACGACGAAAAGAGCTGCGCAAAATAGAGACGAATGGTAATGAATGTAAGACAGGCTTTTATCGCACGGCGGTATTTTCAGCAGGAAATGAGGAACACTTACTAATTAGTTCTTTCTGTTATTGGTTTTACTCAGAGAGGGATAAGACTGGGAAGAAAGCGATCCTGACATTGATATTTTAGGTACAGCTCTAGCATATTTCCTGGTCTGAAAATGGTAAACCATGGAAAAAGCATCTTAGCCAGCCGACAGAGTGACTCTTACCCACCCTCTCCCGAATGTAATTTCACAACTACCTTATCAAAATTTAGGACGCTACAAAAATCAATTAATACTGCACTAATTGATGAAATTAAGAGCTACCGGTACCATGGTATTTCAGCAACACCGGAAGTAGAACCTCTCCTATATTATTAGAACTGCAGTCAAGGTACGGGAGAATCTATTATTAAGTCTAAATAAACTTGGGTTATCTGATACGACTTTACTGGCTCCCAAAAAGGGATATACCATCTTCCTTGCGTGCACTGCCAGGAAAATTGTTTATTATCTTTCGATTAAGAGTATTTATCTCTCACAGACAAGAAGTTTAATAAAATTCCGTTTCTTTTCTGCAAAATGATGCATCGCATGGCTAGTTCTGATTTCTAAGTACTACAGAGGAAAAAATGGCTGCCAACTTAACAAGGTAAAGCAGGACGTTACACTCAACTTATGCCTATTCTCAGGAGGTAATTTTCGTCGCTTTATGAGCAGTTAGAAGGGAGGAGAAGAGTGTGAATGTGCTGCATACATTTATAAAAAGAAAGGACACAGTAGGTAGTAATTAAAAGCTATTGTGCCAGCCTAACTAGCTGATGATGAATGAGGTTCGTTGTTAAAAGGGAACAACGTTCTACTCTCATCGTACACTCAAACAACATTCGCACGTAAGTCAAAATTACGTTAAACTTTTATCAGAGTGTAGGGGGAGCGTGCTTGTCTCTTCCCGACTAATCCAAGGATTTTAAACCTAAAAACAATTACTAAATGCTAACTCAAGTATTTCAACATTCAATTATACTAGTGACTTAACGCAATATTTATTTTGTGAACGTGCCCACTGACGGTTTTGTCTAAACGAAAAGCTAAGTTCGCAGTTTTACGCACGACGGGACCTGCAGCAAGACACGAAATCCGAATTTGAAGAATATCCTTAAGTATTTCTATATATGTCCACCTCTGTGGTGTAGTAGTTGGTGTGATTAGCTGCCACCTCCGGACGCCCGGGGTCGATTCCCGGCTCTGTCACGAAAATATGAAATGCGGTACGAGAGCTGGAATAGGGTCCACTCAGCCTCGGGAGGTCAACTGAGTAGAGGTGGTTTCGATTCCCACCTCAGCCATCCTCGAAGTGGATTTCCGTGGTTTCCCACTTATCCTCCAGGCAAATGCTGGAATGGTACCTAACTTAAGGCCATGGCCGCTTCCTTCCCTCTTCCTTGTCTATCCCTTCCTATCTTTCCATCCGGCCCACAAGGCCCCTGTTCAGCATAGCGGGTGAGGCCCCCTGGGCGAGGTATTGGTCCTCCTCTTCAGTTGTATGCTCCGACCCAAAGTCTGACGCTCCAGGATACTGCCCTTGAAGTGGTAGAAGTGGGATCCCTCGCTGAGTCCGAGGGAGAAACCAACACTGGAGGGTACAGTAAAATAACACCCACGGTATCCCCTGCTTGTCGTAAGAGGCGACTAAAAGGGGCCCCAAGGTATCTTAAGTTGGGAGCGTGGAATGAGGATCACGGGACGTTTATCTAAGTCCTGGCTTTGTTTCCACTTGTGTCAGGTTTCTCACTTTCGCTCTGTCCTATCGACCTCACTTGGTCAACTCTTGCTCTTTTCTGACCCCTACGATGTTTGTTCTAGGGAGTTTTTCATTTTCACGCCCTCTGTGGGCCCTTGTCCTGCTTTGGTCGATACCTTCATTTCTCGAAGTGTCGGACCCCTCTGATTAGTGTTAATAGTTGATGAAATTAATAGCTGCCATGATAGTTCAGTAACAACATAATTCGATCCTCCCCTAGGATAGTTAATTAGTTAATAAATAATATTAGCAGGCCCATATTATAATAAAATAATTAAAATCTTAATGTCTTTATTCCTCAAACAATAACCATAAACTGATTATTCTTATTTATTCTCGGTAACATCCCGCCGTGGCTCAACTGCAGCGTGCCGGCCTCTCACCACTGGGTTCTGTAGTTCAAATCCCGGTCACTCTATGTGAGATTTGTGCTGGACAAAGCGGAGAAGGGACAGGTTTTTCTCCGGGTACTATTTGCAAGTATAAATTATTGCATTTTCAATTATAGTATTCCAACACTGACTGATAAGCCCTCACTTTAAACTAAGCTGCCTCTGTGGATCAATAGTAGAGTGTCGGCCTCCGGATCCCAAGAGCGGATTCAAACCCGGCAGAGATAGTCGAATTTTTTAAGGGCGGAAAAAGTCCTTTCGACACTCCATGTCATACGATGTCGGTGACACATTTGGTGTTTACCCGACAAAATTCATTAAAACTCAGCCATAAACGCCCAAGAGAGTTCCGGTTTACTTGGTCTGCCATCTAGTGGGCCTAGAGTAAAACGGAACGTCGAAATTGACGAGCAGACAGCCAGATGGCGTCAACTTGAAATGCCTGCATACAGTAGCTGAGGCCATACGATTACTGAAAATCTATTATTACTTTATACTAAGTGCTTAAGTTATAAATAATATGTTTTTCAATTTTCGATGAACTGGAGTCAAGGTATGGGGGAATCGAAGTTACTAGTGAATAAATTTAGATTACTTCCTACTACTTCCTACTAATTTCAAGTATTTAGGTTGTGTGTTCTCCCAGGATGGTAGTATAGTAAGTGAGATTGAATCAAGGTGTAGTAAAGCTAATGCAGTGAGCTCGCAGTTGCGATCAGCAGTATTCTGTAAGAAGGAAGTCAGCTCCCAGACGAAACTATCTTTACATCGGTCTGTTTTCAGACCAACTTTGCTTTACGGGAGCGAAAGCTGGGTGAACTCAGGATATCTTATTCATAAGTTAGAAGTAACAGACATGAAAGTAGCAAGAATGATTGCTGGTACAAACAGGTGGCAACAATGGCAGGAGGGTACTCGGACTGATGAGATAAAAGCTAATTTAGGAATGAACTCGATGGATGAAGCTGTACGCATAAACCGGCTTCGGTGGTGGGATCTTGTGAGGCGAATGGAGGAGGATAGGTTACCCAGGAAAATAATGGACTCTGCTATGGAGGGTAAGAGAATTAGAGGGAGAACAAGACGACAATGGTTAGACTCGGTTTCTAACGATTTAAAGATAAGAGGTATAGAACTAAATGAGGCCACAACACTAGTTGCAGATCGAGGATTGTGGCGACGTTTAGTAAATTCAGAGGCTTACAGACTGAACGCTGAAAGGCATAACAGTCTATAATTATTATGTATGTATGTATGTATGTATGTATGTATGTATGTATGTATGTATGTATGTATGTATGTATGTATGTATGTATGTATGTATGTGTAATCGGCAGATAGTGGGTTCGAGCCCCACTGTCGGCAGCCCTGAAGATGGTTTTCCGTGGTTTCCCATTTTCACACCAGGCAAATGCCGGGGCTGTACCTTAATTAAGTCCACGGCTGCTTCCTTCCACTTCCTAGGCCTTTCCTATCCCATCGTCGCCATAAGACATATCTGTGTCGGTGTGACGTAAAGCAAATAGCAAAAAAAAAAAAATGTATGTATGTATGTATGTATGTATGTGCTTCCTCTTAAAATAACAATCACCTCCACCATCATTCCTATATATAGCCTCACTTGAAGCACGAACGACGGCACAAAAACTGACATGAATTAATTATTCAGTTGTTGAAGTAGTTGCAAGCAATATTCTGATACAACTAATTTATTTTAGGATTTGCTGTGTCCCCAACGAACAGTCAGTGCAAGTCGTAAGCAGAAAGCATCTAACGGATATCGTGTTGACTTTTATGCACATCCAAGACTGAAGATGGAGAAGACTATCAAAGAAGCATTTTGATCATATCCAGGACGGAGAATTTCGCACCGAATCCAGAGCGGAAAACACGTGCAGATGTACAAGGCACTGGATACTTCAACGAGCGAAATCCAGCTCTTCGAGAACGAAGCTTGGCTGAATACCTTTTGCCAAGTTGGAAGCTCCGATCGTTCAAAAGGAGGTCGCATGTTCTAATACTTACTTTCATGTGAAACAGAGATAAATGCAAACACCCAAGCCGGGAATCACTATAACTACAACCTCAGTCATTTCTCACGTTGCGCAATCCACCAAGAAAACTCAAACTCAAGCTATACAATACACCTGCTTAGGTCTCGGAGAGTACAAACGGCACTGGACTCTGGGTTTATAAGAAAGACCCTGTACTTGTAATTATACAGGATAAATACATTAAAAGTTCCCAAATGTCCATAATTCATAGCGTATCACTGTTCTGAAAGTAACTTACTATCAAAGACATCAGTGGAACTTAAAAGAACGTTCTTGCAAACAGGACCTTAGTCTTAAGCTAAAACTGTAAGACTTTTGTCACTTGAAATCTCCCTTATGTTTCCGTGGGATTCACTTTCATCCTGACATTCATCTTTTCTGAGTCCTTGGAAGTAATTCTACAGCTAAACACAGAAAAGAAGGGGGGACAAATGACAACCATGTGGTACATCTCTTCGGTCTCACGTAACCAGTATTCTTCGCGTAATAACCATTTCAAGATGCCAACTGGACTTCCATATTTCAGAATAAGGACAATTTACTTTCGAATGTTGGTCATACTGTGTTATGAATGCGGCTGATAGTGTCTTAGTCTCACACGACAACAAACACGGAAAGGGAAGCATGCAAATGAATTCTAAAGAACATACACTGAGCGTTAACGGTAGAGAATTATACAGTAATTCAAATACCAACCTCAATTAAGAAAACAAAACACAGCACACGCATGCAATCCTTCAAGAACAAATCTGCGGTGCGTGCCGCCCTTCACGCACATTTTACTATCTTGATCTCCTGAGAATTAGAGAACCGTATATCCTGACCAAGAATATAATTTGCTTGGATCACACATGAAAGGAAAATATATGCTAAGTACTCGGGGCTTTAAAGAGGTTCAAAACTGGTTAGCGACAGCTAAGGGCTGACAGGTTCACTCATCAACAAAGCCAGGAACCCGATTAGCAAGTCCGCATTTTGATGACATGTCATCTTTTAACTCGTGCGTCATACACGTTCCTCGCTTAAGAGGGGTCCGCATACAACGGCTTCTTCTTCTTCTTCTTCTTCTTCTTCTTCTTCTTCTTATTATTATTATTATTATTATTATTATTATTATTATTATTATTATTATTATTATTATTAAGATCTTTTGCTACCATGTTTTTCCTTCATTTCCACCTAGATATAACTGCTCCCTTACATAAAGATGCAGGTTGTTCTTATTGGGTCTTCTTGGATTTTTTTCTCTCTCCTCACCTGGTAGTCCTAGAGTGGAGAGTCTGATTCTACCCAGCGCCTCACATTCGAAAAGTATGAGTTCAGCTGATTCCTCTGCTTCATTGCATTTCCTACCTATGTTGTCTCTTATTACTCCAATTCTATGTAGGCGTTTTTTTCAGATGGCAGTGTCCTGTCAACAGTCCTGCTACCCATCTTATATACGTTTTTTTCTCTGCTGAGTTTCAACAGTTCTTTGGTATGGTTCTTGTTTGGTCCTTTTATCAGTTTCTTTGCAAGCCTGCATCCTGGAGTATTTTTCCAGTTTTCCATTTGTTTCTTTTGTACCCATTTTCCTATGAGTATCGGGCTTGTCCATAGGAAATCCCGCATACAGGTTCTGGGCCTACAACATATGTTTCTGCCCCTTTCCTGGCCAGTTTATCTGCCTTTTCATTTCCTTCTATACCTACATGCCCTGGTACCCATATTATTTTAACAATGTTGTACTTTGAGAGCTTCAGGAGAAGTGAGTGGCAATACCAGACAATTCTGGATATTATCCGTACTACCTCTAGTGCCTTAATGGCCGCTTGGCAGTCCGTAAAAATGAAAATGTTCTCATTCCTATAGTTCATTTTCAGATTTTCTTCAAGACATGTTAGGATAGCTATCATTTCAGCTTGAAAGACTGTAGTATGTCTGCCCAATCTCATCTGGATTGATCTCTCGGGTCTTCCCCCGTTGATCCCTCCTCCTGTGCCATCCACAGTCTTTGAGCCATCAGTCCACCGCACTATATCTTCTTTTTCAGTATTCCATTTGTTGATACCCCAGTGTTCTTTTTTTATTATCTGGGTCTCATACGGTTTTTCAAAATTGTACTTTGGTATCATATGATCAGAAGGTATGTGTAGAACTTCCTCTGTTATTACTCTGTTAATTTTACAGTGTCCTAGATTGGGTTTTTGTGCATTCCAGCACTCTGATTGTGCCACACAACGACTTGTCTGCGCAAATCAGATTGTTGCAAACCAAATATAGGTCCGCATGGTACAGTTGTCAAGCACCAGTTTTGCTACTCAGTTTTCTAGAAATAACTGAAGCTCTCCCCGAAGTAGAATGTAACCAACAAATTTTTGAACAGTGGGATTTCAGTGGAAATAGACAGGGTGTATCATCACACCACCACGCTCAACAGCGAGGAGGGGGGGGGGGGGGTATATACATCGAAACTGAAAAAAGCTACAAAGTGGTAAGCTTTTTTATGCTCTCTGAGCGAATTTCGACACAACTTAAGTGTGGTAATAATAGTTTTTTGAGATTTTGATTCAATACTATACCCTACAACTTTCACCAAAGGATCAATATTACACATGTACTACAATTAAACATAAGTACGGCGTAGTTATACAATTACAAATCGTTTAGTATTTGACTACACGCTAAGAAACTAACAGACACTAAAGAGATTGCCAGACTGATGAATGCGCGCGGCAAGCGGGTGAATCATATCTCAGTGTTCATAACCTTGGTAAAAAATAATATACCCCTGTTACCCTTCCTCACAGCATATGCAAAGTGTCCACTACTTGCTGTGGTGCTACACAAATCGGTTAATCGGGATTTATGGCATTTTGTGCGTATTTCTGCTAATAATTTTGTTAATAATTAAAGAAAATAAAGCAAAGAATTGCGCTGATGTCCGCTTCTGTGGTGTAGGGGTTAGTGTGATTAGCTGCCACCGCCGGAGGCCCGGGTTCGATTCCCGGCTCAGACACGAAATCTGAAAAGTGGTACGAGGGCTGGAACGGGGGGTTCACTCAGCTTCGGGAGATCAACTGAGTAGAGGTGGGTTCGATTCCCACCTCAGCCATCCTGGAAGTGGTTTTCTGTGGTTTCCCGCTTCTCCTCCAGGCAAATGCCGGGATGGTACCTAACTTAAGGCCACGGCCAATTCCTTCTCTCTTCCTTGTCTATCCCTTCCAATCTTCCCATCCCCCGACAACGCCCCCGTTCAGCATAGCAGGTCAGGCCGCCTTCGCGAGGTACTGGTCATTCTCCCCAGTTGTAACCCCCGACCCAAAGTCTCACGCTCCAGGACACTGCCCTTGGGGTGGTAGAAGTGGGATCCCTCGCTGAGTCCGAGGGAAAATCCAATCCTGGAAGGTAAACAGATTAAGAAAGAAAGAAAGAAAGAAGAAAATACTATCTTTCAGTGAACTTAATCTTTTTTTCTTTGTTATCCAGTCTGGGATTTATCTTTATCGGTAAGCACCAAGGTCAGTCTAGACTCTAGACAGACCTTGGTAAGCACGAGATAGATCAGCCCGCCTGGTGGCTGTGAAGTCTATATGGTCTAACAGCGTGGTTAGCCGCCTCGAGTTCCGTTCGTCGAAAATATTTTTACCATCAGAAAGTTGGCCGGTAAGGTAGGGAAGGTGGTGTTACAGAATTTCTAATCACTAGAATGCGTGCCAAAAGCCTGAATTAAATTCCGAAACTTTCCGCAGTGCTCATGAGGGCATACAATGCTGTTGGAGGTGATTCGTTTTGGAGAGTTGTTTGTAGCCTTCTCAAGAGTACGCGTATCTTTAGACGTCAAACTACTACTCCGAGCTACATTTGCACTCAATATGGTTTGCGAGAAAATACTACAGTACAATACCCATTTTAATTCCTTTCTAATGCTGTATAAAACCTGGAAAGTGCAACATTTACTCATAAGAATTTCCACTTACTTTAGAGATAGTAATGTCGACTGTCCACGACAGGCTTATGTACTAGTTTGGTAATAAAACATTTCTATGCAAAACCCTAGACACAACAAACTTACATAGAATAAGAATGAAGAATTGGACTATGTTGTATCATACCAGTCCAGGTCAAGTCAGCCCACTCCTTCTAGCCACAGCTGGTATTCCCTGTTTCAGTTTCTGGCCGGTCGCCATTTCAAGAGTGGCGTCACATGACCTGCGAGTAATCTCCCGGGATCTCACTACTCGCTTTACCTAAACCTACCTTGCACCTACTACCTACAATAACGGCTCTTCTAATTCCGCCAGTCTGAGTAGCGCTGGCCTTCTGACCCCAACTTGACAGGTTCGATCGTGATGGTATTTGACAAATACGTCAGCCTCGTGTCAGTAGATTTACTGGCGCGTAAAAGAACTCCTGTGGGACTAAATTCTGACACCTCGGCGTCTCCGAAAACCGTAAGAGAAGTTAGTGGGATGTAAAGCAAATTTGCATTATTATTATTATTATTATTATTATTATTATTATTATTATTATTATTATTATTATTATTTCGAATGGGCCACCAGAGGACCACGTGCCAATTTCAATTCCTTCTTCTTTGTTCTTTCCTTTTCTTCCAGTACGCTTTCATCTGTTCACTATGTTTCTTCTTTCTGTCTTCAGACCACTTTGAACCAGTCTTTTTTTACTTTCCTACCTTGGAATTCTTCTATTTTCAATACTTTTTCCCGAAAGCCTTCTCTATTATTTATTTCTTCTGTTGTTATATTGTTTTTTTTCTAAATCCTTTCTTACTTCATTGACCCAGCTTGTCGTTGATTTCTTACCCCACAAATATCTGAAAATCTTACTGGTTAATCTACTATCTTGCATTCGATATAAATGTCCAAAAAAACGTAAGTCTCCTTTTCCTCATTACATCTGATATATTTTCTAATTTTTTTTATATATTTCAGCATTACTTCGTAATTTCCAACCTTCTGCTGTGTTTTGTGGGCCTAATATTTTCCTCATGATTCGCCTTTCTAGTATTTCTAGTTTATCTAAATTATAGTTTAATGCCAGACATTCGCTTGCATATAGGCATTCTGGCTTCACTACTGTGTTGTAATGCCTTATTTTTGCATTTTTGGATAGGCATCTTTTATTGTAGATATCTTTGGTGACACCATAAGCTCTCTCCATTTTATGTACCCTCTCCTCTACTGCAGATTTTTCTAAACCATTTTCTTGGATTATTTCTCCTAGATATTTGAATTTTTTTACCCTCTCTATTTGGCCAATATCTATTTTCAGAAATTTTGGTGCATCCCAAATATTTGTTAAAAATTTTGTTTTTTCTGCAGAAATTCTTAAGCCAGTTCTGCTGGCGATTCTTTCCAAGACATTTACTTGGGTTATAGCAGATGTCACATTTTCAGAAAGTATTGCAAAGTCATCTGCAAATGCAAGACAATTTATTATTATTATTATTATTATTATTATTATTATTATTATTATTATTATTATTATTATTATTATCTTGTCATTCCTATTTTGTTCCAGCTTCTCCATGCACTGGCCCAACACTTAATGCACAGTTGGACCTTCCATGCCAAACGTTCGGTCAAGGGAGTGTCTCGTATATTGCATCAGTTTCGTCGAAACTTGCCTTATCTTCCTTTTTCGGTGAGAAAGATGTTGATCCAAACAATAACATTTTTACACAACGAGTCTGGAATTTACACCGATATCTCATGTAATACCAAACTAGAGCGACTTCAGAATGCCTGTGCGCGTTTCGTTTTCAAAATTCGTAAAGATTGTCATGTATCATCTTACTACAAGGCCCCAGATTGATTGAAACTCAGGGATACACGATCATATTCATCTGCTTGTTTACTGCTGAGAATTTTAAATCTAATGCTCCCTTATATTTGGCCAAGTCCATTGTTCATTGAGTCAAGTGCATGATCGGGATAATAGGTTTACAGTTTCAAGTTCCGCAGCATCGTACAATAATGTGTATTAAGTCGTTTATTGTCACTGCCTCTCAATTATACAATAACCACGAACTAAACGAAATACAGCAAAGTAGTATCAAAACTCAGAAAAAATGCCTTTTTATACCACTACCTTTCCTCTTGTTAAGCTACGTAAGTAAAGTTTCATCAAATTAAATTTTAAATTAAGAAATCTCATGATCTCCAAGATATAATTTTTAATTTTTATCCATCCTCAGCATTAAAATGTGTCTTAGGTTTCTCTCATGTGTTCTCATCCTTGGTAGTATAATCTACGTTTCTGAAATGTTAAAAGTAAGTTTAATAATCTCCTAGATGTTCAGTTTCTTATCTTTATTTATTCTCAATATGAAAATGTATCTTACACTCTTTTATGTAATAGATTTTGTATATCTATATAAATAAATCGTAAGAGTCGCGTTTATGTACATTTGTTATTTCAACAACATTTTTTGACAATTACTCTTTTTATACGTAACACTGATGACACGAGGCTGACGTATTTGAGCTCCTTCAAATACCACCGGACTGAGCCATGATCGAACCAGCCATGGTACACACAGAATTCATCAGCCTCGTGTCGGTGGATTTAATGGCACGTAAAACAACTCCTGCTGGACTAAATTCCGGCATTTCAGCGTCTCCGAAAACCGTAAAAGTAGTTAGTGGGACGTAAAACTAATAACATTATTAATCCTTTTGTGTGTAGGTGGGGGTAGGGGGGTTCTAAAACTGGTAAACGGCTGGACATATGCCAACCAAACTCCGATCTGGAATCTGCTTATTCAGGGTTGTGTTAAAAGGTGTATTCTGCCCGAAGGCAGGTCCGAACCTCCGCAGAGGTGTGCCTGATCCGGAGTTTACGTGGGCTATACTGCTAATAATAAGAGTTGGCGTCTGACATTTCTTAGAGGGAGGTCCGTTTACTGCCTGCCGAGGCGGGATAAAGGGAGTGGCTGTGTGGTTGCCATGGAAACGAGGGTGGGGCGACTGCGGTTACCATGGAGATAAAACTTCAGGGCAGCTCGTCTTGTTGGGAGTTGCCAAACCTGTCACTGATAAGAACCTGATTGTTTGTATAAGAGTGATCGCAATGGAACGACACCGCCTGGCCAGGTAGTCTACAACAGATCACGGCGGTCTGAATGAAGGAGGGAACAAGTGAGCCGGAAGCGAGGGGTAAGAGTATGTAGAAAGGAATGCTGGAATGTGGCAACATCGTGAAATGGCACGTGCAGTGCTCCTCCCTCCAACCTTATCTGTCAGACGCGAACTTTAGTTAAGTCTAGTATAGCTTAGCCGGTTCCTTTCCGCTCCTCCATTCCCTTACGCCCCACCAACAGCGCGTGGCAACCCATGCAGATCTTGTTGCCACGTTGCTTAACTTCGGAGATCTCACGGGAATCGGTGTTTCAACACGGCTACGGCCATTGGCCAGAGTTGTGTTATCAGATGCATACAGCCTCATGGTTTTTCGATAGAGGAGGGATTTGTAGGAAGATGAAAACAGTTATTCTTAAATTTATATTTACAGAAAATGAGTTTTAATGTGAGTCCTGTAGGACTACGGTATGTAACTGAGAAGCAGATTCATTTTCTCAGAACTTCGGTCAAGGAACTGTACCGTACTATGCATTCGGAAATCGTCCTCATTCTGTCTCGAATCGGTTCAACGTTATTGTACTCCATATTACTTTTAGACTACATGCTTCCGGAGAAAATATCAGTTTAACGTCCCGTAATTAATGTGTAAATTGAGTGACGGAACTTGGCATGAATTCACGGAGAAAACAAATATTTCATTCCAAATTTCCGTTCGAAGAACGGCTAGGTACAAACACTAGTTAAATGAAATATTTAAGTTACAGTGGCAGTTAGGTACAGCCGAAGAGACCTCTGGTCCTACTTGTAATTAACTTTAAATAAATGCAATTTTACATTTCTAGTTAGCGTAAATTATGGCGCGTAATTTGAGTAATGCTAGGGGCTTTACGTCGCGCCGACACAGATAGGTCTTATGGCGACGATGGGAGAGGAAATGCCTAGGAGTCGGAAGGAAGCGGCCGTGGCCTTAATTAAGGTACAGCCCCAGCATTTGCCTGGTGTGAAAATGGGAAACGACGGAAAACCAGTTTCAGGGCTGCCGATAGTGGGATTCGAACCTACTATCTCCCGGATGCAAGCTCACAGCCGCGTGCCTCTACGCGCACGGCCAACTTGCCCGGTATTTGAGTAATAAAACATTTCGCTGTATGTAGAACTGTTCGAAGGTGAGCCCACAATTTGGAATCCGCTAGATAAAATGACGGCACCAGCCGTAACATTTTCGACGTCCAGTTCATCGTCGACTACCGCAATGGACCAGCGTGTGGACGGTAGCCTATTGCTTATTCAAAAGACTTGCCCATTTATTTGTTTATCGCAGTCGCGTAGAGGACAGCACAGCGAGCAATGTGCTTGCTATTTGACCGAGTACATTCACTACATGAGTCTCGCATTACTGACAGATGAAGATGAATTTGTCAGAAGAATTTGTGAGTGCTACAATTCCAAAAACAACAGCGCGAATTCAGAATGGATCGTGCGTTGGTCGTTCAGGAACTTGTGACGTTAGAGTGAAATGTTAGTATTTCACAAAATACTAATTAAATGACTACTCACGGATTTAGCGCGCTACTGTATTTGGCAACAGAGCCGGATTACAGATCACTCGACGTAAACATACAGTAGTTCCTCGCATAGATTTTTTTCAATTGGCTTTAAGTCGCACCGATGCAGATAGGTCTTATGGCAATGATGGGATAGGAAAGGGATAGGAGTGGGAAGGAAGCGGCCATAGCCTTAATTAAGATTCAGCCCCAGCATTTGCCTGGTGTGAAAATGAGAAACGACGGAAAACCATTTTCAGGGCTGTCGACAATGGGGTTCGAACCCACTATCTCCCAATGCAAGCTCACAGCTGCGCGCCCCTAACCGCACGGCCAACTCGCTCGGTAATCGAATTTTAAATACGTAAGGTGGTGGTGGTGATGATGATTGTTTTAAGAGAAAGTACAACTACGCAACCACCCTCTATTAACACTTATCAAAGAGAAAAAATGGAAGGGATCCGACACTTCGGAAAATGGAGGTATCGGCCAAAGAAAGACAAGGGCCACGAAGGGCGTGAAAGTAAAAGACTCCCTAGGCCTCGATACCCAATACCGTCGTGGTCGAAAAAAAACGAGAGTTGACCAAGAGAGGTCGGATAGGATAGATGAAAGTGAGGAGCCTAACACAAGTAAGTGGAAGGACTCAGCTAAGTGCCGCGTGTTCGCTAACCCACGTTCCCAAAATAAAAGCCCCTGGGTCCCCTTTTAGTCGCCTCTTACGACAAGCAGAGGATACCGTGGGTGTTATTGTATCGCTCCCACCCACAGTGTCATTTAAACACGTAATAGTTTCGAGGTGTTCAATGGCCGATGTTGATCCATCGTGTACAAGGGCCAGACGTTGTGCATAAACACGCCCTAGGCATCGGCCTCCATAGCGTAACGGGGGCCCGGGTTCGACTCCCGGTACTGCCAGAAATTTAAGATTGGCAAAAGGTTAAATAGGTACACGCAGCTCACATCCATTGGGGGTGTACGTGAAATGAGCTGCACCACCTCGGGACGTGGCACGAATTTATTATTCGGCTCTATGGATAAAGTGGGGGTTCGATTCCCAGCCGGGTTAGGAAGTTTAACTTTCATTCGTTAATTTCTCTGCCTCGTGGGCTGCGTCATTGTGCAGTATTCAGCATTATGAATCACTTCAGGTAGGGCCCATCCTAACAGACGCAAAGGTCGCCTATAGGCCGTCAAATGGAAAGAGCATCACCAGTCCACTACGGAGACCACACCCTATTAAAGATGTAAAATCTTTGGAGGTCAGTGAGAAAAGCAATGGTAAACTACCGCACTTCTCATGTTGTTTAATGCGCCTCCACTCTCTCGTTTCCTTATAGGCTTATAAACACAGCACCTTCGACGCTGCTAACAAGGGATCCAACTAACCTTCAGGCGGGTGAATTGACAAACGACAGTAAAAGTTGTTATTTTATTCCTATTCTACACTAATCGCATTCGTCCTCGGAAGACCATGCAGCCAGTATTTACACCGTGAGAGAGCATACATTTATAAATCTTCTTGGTTGAAAAGGAATCATAACTTATAACTTAAAACTGCAGTCTGATAAATATTCTGAAATTACAGCGTATAACTGTTATATTTAATAAGAGGATGGCAATTGAGGTTGAGAAAACTAAAAGTTATTAAACCACACCTGACGGACACCATCTGGATAGATAGAGTTCACCATGGCAGGTCACGGGTCCGTTGAAGTCTACAGAAAACAAAGCACAGTAATTGAATCTACATCCAATGATAATCGAACTGAATACTATAACAGGTTAAAACTGAGATCGAGAGTCACAGCAACATGAGAAGCATGAACATAGAATCAGACAGATATTTACTGTGCTTCAGAAATCACTTCCTCTGCGAGATAAAGTAGTTAAAATGCATCGAACTTTCCTCCAGTCTGTTACACAAACACGTTATGTGTTGCCCAAGTCAGCCGGAAAAGAAATCCGGAAGAGCAAGTTATGTGGTCTAACTGAGGAGAAAGAATGATCGAATGCATTGGTTAGATAACTTCGTTGTTACGAGAAGTACAGTATATCATTGAACGGCTCTCTGAACAGCAAACACTTTCCTTTTGTAAAAAAAAAAAAAAAGTCGTATGGCTTTTAGTGCCGGGATATCCCAAGACGGGTTCGACTCGCCAGGTGCAGGTCTTTCTATTTGACTCCCGTTGGCGACCTGCGCGTCGTGAGGAGGATGAAAATGATGATGAAGACAACACATGCACCCAGCCCCCGTGCCACTGGAATTAACCAATTAAGGTTAAAATCCCCGACTCGGCCGGGAATTGAACCCGGAACCCTCTGAACTGAAGGCCAGTACGCTGACCGTTCAGCCAACGAGTCGGACTTCCTTTTGTAGACTTTATCAAATACCGCAGTTAGAACTTTGGACGATGACACTGTTGGTATTTGAAGCGGGAAAACGAAACTAAGTCACAGAGAAAACTTTTCCCGTGGTTTCCCATTTTCACACCATGAAATGCAATGACTGTACCTTAATTAAGGCCACGGCCACTTTCCTACCCCATCGTCGCCATAAAACCCATCGGTGTCGGTGCGGCGTAAAGCAACTTGTAAAAAAAAAAAAAAAAAAAAAAAAAAAAAAAAAAAAAAAAAAAAAAAAAGAAAAGAAAGAAAGAAAGAAAAAGAAAAAAACTTTGGTTTCCGATAATTCATGGAAACAGCTTCATTATTTACGTTGGTAGTACAGACATAAAATATGCCTAGAGTAAGGAGATTGTTTTGTTTTTCAACGCTTCACTGTGCTTCACACTACAGAATGTAGGATACAGAGGTGTGAACATAATCAGACTCAACACTAATTATTGGATATTTCCATTGTCCCACAACCTATTACTTGCCTGTACATAAAAACGTTTTTGTCCTGCATTGGAGCTGCTTTACGTGTTATCTTTAAAGCAAATTATAGAACAAAAGTTACATTTCCTTTCAATTACTTTTCTTTTTCTTTTTTTTTTTTTTTTTTTTTTGCTACTTGCTTTACGTCGCACCGACACAGATAGGTCTTATGGCGACGATGGGACAGGAGAGGGCCAGGAGTGGGAAGGAAGCGTCCGTGGCCTTAATGAAGGTACAGCTCCAGCATTTGCCTGGTGTGAAAATGGGAAACCACAGAAAACCATCTTCAGGGCTGCCGACAGTGGGGTTCGAACCCACTATCTCCCGAATACTGGATACTGGCCGCACTTAAGCGACTGCAGCTATCGAGCTCGATGCTTTCAATTACATTAGTGATGATATTGCAGTTAACAGACTCCTCTAACAATATTAAACTCCGATGTTGGGGATCTTAAATTTTTCTTATGAGTGTAATTAGTAAAAATGGAATTGCATGAAGTGGTTCCGTGATACTTTACTTGAGCGCTGGTATCATTCGATGTGCTTTGTAGGGCTACTATTTCCTATCCAAGCTCTTGGAAACTGCTGTTGTAGAATTGGCAACAAACCAAACAGAAATATTTAATCTCATCGTAATATTTTAAAAAATACGAATAATACAGTACTTCAAAAAGTTTAGTGAGTCGGACAAATATTTGACTGAAATATAGGGAGTTCCACTGAACAAGTGAGGGCAAAATCTAAAACTAATTAATTAATTTTCGTATGGCTATTTCTAGCCGGGTGCAGCCCTTTTAAGGCAGACCCTCCGATGAGGGTGGGCGGCATCTGCCATGTCTAGGTAACTGCGTGTTATTGTGGTGGAGGGTAGTGTTATGTGTGATGTGTGAGTTGCAGGGATGTTGGGGACAGCACAAACACCCAGCCCCCGGGCCAATGGAATTCACCAATGAAGGTTAAAATCCCCGACCCAGCCGGGAATCGAACCCGGGACCTCCTGAACGGAAGGCCAGTACGCTGACCATTCAGCCAACGAGTTGGACAATCTAAAATTAAAACTAAGGCAATATAATTTATTGACTTCTCCTTTGAGTTTAATAATTTTCACATCCATGTAAAATACAACTTCATCAATGATTTAAACTACAAAACCGGTAACTCAACCAACATCGTACCAAAGTTTGTTCTTTTTCTCAATTACATATAATTACGTAACATGGACTCTCAGGAAAAAATAACAGAAATACATGGAGAGTTCTGAAATGTGGTGCTGGAGGGGAGAAGCCTTCTCTTACATGTATGTGTATGTTCAGTCCTCAGCCCTAAGGCTGGTTGCTTCCTCACCAGCTCTGCCATCAGCTGTCATAGATGGTCTAGGCATCACTGAAGAGGCGTACTATGGAAATGAGGAGTGAGGTAGTTTCCCGTAGCTTTCCTCACCGAGGCAGAAGTTGCCATTACATATCAGTCTGCCAAGCCCACTGAAATGCATGCAGCAACCGACCCTATAAGCAACATTTTCACACCATTCATAACAGGGACTGGCTGCATAAGGAATGGCATTACTAGCATCGCTCATACCTCAGTCTCTTTCACATTGTCAGAGCCAAGGATAAGACTGAGACAGATCAATGAAAGTAACAAAATTGAAGCCACCTCATCAGAGGTCCCGAGGGACCAATGATGTTTTTTAGCCCATCGACCAATTAAAGGCCTTGAGTGCTATTTCTTGGTAAGATTAGACTGGAACTGCATTGTTGTGACGTTGTGTGGATTGTTGATAAGGGATCTAATTGACCAGGGTATGGCCTGTACCCCGAGGGGTAGGATGATGTTGACTTACATTATGTTGGATGTCCGTGGGACCACGACAGCGCCGAACCTAGTGTGGTTTGTTTAAGATATCTTTAGGTCTGCGGTATCGCAGCCCCACGGTGTCGTAATTCCCCAGATTGGAGATGAGAGGGTTAGTGCTCATATGGAGCTTATTGTAGAATTTAGTGGCTGCGTGATAGATCCTGCCAAGGATGGTAGTTAGCTGGTATCTATCATGCAGATCGGTGTTCCTCTCAAACCATTGGGCACCTGTTAAGGAGCGCAGGGCACGGTTTTGTACACGCTGCACTGCTTCCAGGTGTGTCTTAGCTGCGCCTCCCCAGATAGGACTGGCATACTCTAGGATGGGCCTAACCATTGATTTATATAATAGGAGCCTGTTTTCTATTGTAAGCCCATTATCGGCTTTAATCATGGGAATAATTTGAAAAAGGCGCACTTTAGCTTGCGCAACTATAGTTTTAATGTGGTCCGCGAAGGTAAGTCCTCTGTCTAGGGTGACACCTAGGTATTTGGTTTTATTGGTCCACCTGATGACTTCGCCAAAAAACATCAGGGGCTGTGGGGGGTCAGGACGGCGTTTAGTGAATAGTGTAGCACTACTTTTGTCTACATTGATTTTGATTCTCCACTTTTCGAGCCAAGGCTCTAAAGTGGAGAGCGCGTCTTGGAGATAGTCTTTTGCTTTAGATGCCTGCCACGAGACAGAGGAAATAGCTGTGTCGTCAGCATATAAGTATAATTTCCCGTGCGTAGGTTTTGGCATGTCGGTCATAAAAAGGTTGAAAATCACTGGTGAGATCACGCTGCCCTGCGGAACGCCTGCCTCAATTGGGCGAGGGCTCGACAGCGCAGCGCCGACCTGGACCTGAAATTTTCGGTCAGCTAGGTAGCTCGTCAGTAATCGTAGAACGTAAGGAGGGAAGCCTAAAGTCCTTAGTTTGTAGATGAGTCCATCGTGCCAAACTTTGTCAAACGCACGGGAAATATCTAGAAAACAGACTCCGGTGTGGCGACGGTCATTATAGCCTTTGGTGATTTCTTCAGTTAGGCGAGTTAATTGATGGACAGTGGAATGGCCTCGCCTGAAGCCGAACTGTTCCTCGTTCATAAGTTTCTTGTCGTCAATAATAGTATTAAGTCTGCTTAAGAACAGTACTTCGAATAGTTTAGAAATAATGCTGAGGAGGGAGATAGGTCGATAATTTTGCGGAAAAGTTTTGTCTTTCTGTGGTTTTGGTAACATGATGACTTTCGCTGTCTTCCAGCACGTAGGGAAATGGCCGAAACGGAAAATCGCGTTAAAAAGCTTGGTTAGACATGTCAGCGCCTTTCGGGGAAGGTTCTTAAGGAAAGACGCTGACACGCTATCAAGGCCAGGGGATTTCCTGTTCTTAAGTCGTTTTATGGCGGCGAACAGTTCGGTAGGCGATATGAACTTAAAGTCAGGGGGAAGGTCAGTCTCGTCAGTGGCGTGAAGTTCGTTGTCGTTTTCGACGATCTCTACGAAATTGTCGTCGCAAGGCTCGACGTTGGGGGTGCATGCGCTTTCGAATGTATCCGCCAGGGCGTCGGCCTTGTCTTGGTCAGTGTAGGCCATTCCATTTCTGCCATGGAGGGCGGGTATGCCAGTCCTATTTTTCGTAAATTTGCGAGCCAACCTATGGAGGGAGTTATCTGCCACGCTCAAACTCGCAAGCCTGGAGCGCCACGTGTCCCGTCTGTGATTTTGTATTAGTATTTGTAAATTTCTTTTGGAGTGGTTCCACCTTCTCCTAAGGGCAGGGTCCCTGGTTAGACGCCACAATCTTCTTATTCTATTCTTAAATTTGATCTGCGCCAGGATTGCTGAGGGGAGCGTGTCCTTCCTATGGTGGACCACGCTGGGGCCCTCAGCTGCAGCCTGGGCAGCGTTAACAATAGTGGTGGAAATCAGAAGTGCTAGATTGTCTATATCATCAGGGCCTTTCACACTGGGATTGCCATTTAAATGATCAGTAAGATGGGTGCGGAAAACGGTCCAATTGATTTTGCGGCTGTAAATAGGAATATGAATGGGGGTGTATTCAGGAGAGGAGTCTATAGTCATAAGTACTGGTTTATGGTCCGAATCAAAAAGATCAAGGGTGTTTAATTCTAGAAATTGACGTACTTTATAGGAAATAGCAATGTCCAGTGTGTCTGGCCGGATGTTGGGGTTGTGTGAGAAGAAGGTGGGTCTGTCAGGGCCGTGGGTTGTAATATGGTGATAATCACAGTAACGGGCGAGAAGTTTGCCTCTGGGGGTGGTTAAGCGGCTGTTCCAGCGGGGGTTTTTGGCATTAAAGTCCCCAGCCAGAACAGTGGGCACGTTCCAGTCGATGATATGGTCCAAGTCTTGAAAATTGACCCTGTATTTCTCTTAGTCCCACTAACTGATCTGCTGTGTCGTCATGACTTACCTTCATTATCGCGGGGGATACAACGTGTCCGCTGTGTCTATGTGACTTTAGTCAACATAATGTAGTTTACCGTCTTTCATGGCTTCAAGAATACCATTCTCCACCGGTACTTGATAAGAACTTTGCGATTATATGTATGTGAAAGTGTGGGAAACGCCAAGTAAGGCTCTGGGAAAAAAAATTATCTAAAAATCACGTGGCTCCGCGATCATGTTAACGAGTATGGCCTACTTTCTAGTCTCTTCTCCTTGGACGAACAGTAGGCTAATTAAATAAGAATACAGCATGTTTAAATGTTTCGTGGATGTGACCTGCCTGGCGGATATCATTTAGGAAACTTTCCATAACCTGAAATATATTGGTATGTCGTCCTCCCCTTAATAATTTTCAAATCCATGTAAATTACAATTTCGTCAATGATTTAAACTACAAAACCGTCAACTCAAACCAAAATCGTACCAAGGATTTTTCTCTTACTCAATTACATATTATTATGTAACATGGACTTTCAGGAAAAAAATAACAGAAATACATGGGGAGTTCTGAAATGTGGTGTTGGAGGGGAGTAGACAAAATTAAGTGGATAGCATGCACAGCACGCACCAACTTTCTGTCTCAAAAAAAAAAAACTGGAGACTCAAAATAAACACAGTCTAACCATGTACGGATAGTTCTAATGAAAAAATTAGCTTGTTCACACTACACTGCTGTACACAGTCAATCAATTAATCAATCAATCCAATAATCTGCTGGCGCCCACGTGGTAGATTTCCTATCAATTGTTTACCTAGCTTTTTCTTACACGATTTAAGAGAACTTGGAAAGTTTCCTTCCATTTTCCTGGATAATTTATTCCAATCAAGTCTTCCTAGCCCAAAGACTGCAACATTTTCGTAGCAATGTTTTGTCAGAAATCACCCAGAACAACTCGTGCGACTTTCCTTTGGATCTTTTCCAGTTCTCGTATCAAGTAATCCTGTTGTGAATCCCATACACTGGAACCACACCCTAACTGGGGTCTTACCAAAGACTTATACGCCCTCTCCTTCACATCCTTATTACAATCCCTAAATACTCCCATAAAGATGTGAACAGATATGTGACCTTTCTTAACAAGCTCGTTAATATTGTTATCCCAATGAAGATCATTCCTTATATTAACACCTGGGTATTTACAGTGTTCCCCATGAGATACTCTCACCCCATCAACACAGTAATTAAAACTGAGAGGACTTTTCCTCCAAACTACATATTAAAATATTCCTTTGAAAAAATAAATCGCAGCAAACAATAACACTAGTTTCTAACACAGAATACTTTTTTTTTTTCTATTTTCGGTCAAACTCTACACACGCACAGAGTTATTAAGAACCGTACAGCGCATGCGTAGTCATGGTTTCCATAAAAAATATTTCCTCTTCACTCTTAGCATTTGTCCCGTTCCACAGGGCTTTGTTTTGAACGTCTTCGGAGTTGAGATCCACCTCGCGTATGACATCGCTGATGTTATCTATATATCTCTTCAGCGGTCTACCACGGGGTCGACGTCCTCCAGGATCGAGTTTGAGTGCGGTTTTGGCCACAGAATAGTCGGTGTTTTTTGTTTTTGTTTTTTTACTTATGACGTGACCGTATCACTTGAGTCGGGCTTCTCTTGCTTTCTCCATAATTTATTGGGACAACACCAAGACTTTGACGAATAGTGTTATTTGTTGCAGCGATTCAGTTCAAGAAATCGTCGCAGCATTTTCTTCTCCGTCGTGTGAAGAGCATGGCCCTGTTTTCTTTTCAAAGATCGATATTCTATCCCCTATAAAGCTGCCGGGCGCACCACAGCTTTATAATAATTTTTAAAGTTTTCAGTCTGCCAGACAATAATATAACACTAAGAACACTATAAATATCTCTAAAGAAATGAAAAATTAAAATTATAAGTGGAATGACATATTTCGTTCTACTTGAACATCCTAATATTATAAACGAAGAGACACTGTTTCGCAGTATTGCAATGCTATGTTCTACAAGACCTTTCCCAAACCATTTTTATAGATGAAGCAAATGTTTTTAAGAATATGCATACAAACTTACAATATTTTAGTTTTAAGATTTCCGTGGTGATTAAATGGCATGATTGGCCAAAGGTAACCCTTTCCAAGATATAAATATTTTTTTTAAACACTCTTTCGTAACCTTCATAATCCGAAGTGTATGCAAACTGTGACGGAGGATCGTGTACCTGGTTAAGGAGTCTTTGCTGTGAGAAAGTTAAACTTCAATTAAAGACGATACGTCGAGCTGGTAGCGTAAAGGGCGTAGACTACCTTTCCTGGGGAGGAAATCAGAACTCCCCAATTGATACCTTCAACTACAAGATTAAGTGGAGTTCCCCCCTCCACATTTCGTTGAATGTTATTTTAGCTCAGTGCTCGAATTTCACAATTTTTAGTTTGTTAATAACAGAAAAGAGTGGCATAAACGGTTGTTACCAAGCTGTAGCCCGCTTTGTGGCCATGATCGTTAAGCATCAAGTCTGTACACCGGTTCTCGTCCTATCACCGCAGTTAAGCAACATCGGGCGTCGTCAATACCTGGATGAATAATCACTTGGGTACAGCCAAAGGCCATACTATGTTGAATACATTGGTTCTGGACAATGTTGATGATGATGATGGTGAGTGGTCCGTCAGATGGAGACGTTAAGCCTAGAAGAGACATATTTGTGTTATTCCACAGGAGAAAGCTTTGTGTCGACACTTCTTCCCACTTCATCATCATCATCTCACATCCACACGCTCAGGTCGCCTATGGGAGTCAAACAGACAAGTCCTGCACCAGGCGAGCCGAACATGTCCTCGAACACTCCTGGCACTAAAATCCATCAAATCAAACCCTATTGCAGAACAGTCTCGAAGGACCTTGGCACACCACGCGACCGCTGCTCAGCCCGAAGGCCTGCAGATTACGAGGTGCCGTGTGGTCGGCACGACGAATCCTCTCGGCCGGTATTTTTAGATTTCTAGGCCAGGCCCGCTATCTCACCGTCAATAACTAGTCGTTTGTAATCACGTAGGCTGAGTGAACCTCGAACCAGCCCTCATATCCAGGTAATAATCCCTGAACTGACCCGGAACGAACCGGGACCTCCAGGTAAGAGGCAGGCGTACTACCCCCTACACCACCGGACCAGAGTGAAAACAATACGCTGAATTAATTTGTTAATTAGTTAATATTACCAAGGAGAATAACTGACTATGTTATAAGAGCAATAGAGGGAGACCAAGACGACAATGATCAGATTCAGTTTCTAACGATTTAAAAATAAAAGGTATAGAACTAAACAAGGCCAAAGAACTAGTTACAAATAGAGGATTGTTCCAGCAATTAGTAAGTTCACAGAGGATTGGTGACTGAATACTGAAAGGCCTAAAAGTCTATAATGAAGATACATGTATAAGTACAATGCAGTAGCCGCATCCTGTTAATGCCGAAGTTTCGAATAATAAATTCATTACTCTCCACTCCTGCAGGGGCCTTCATGGCCTGTAAAAAGAAAGCTTCGGTTTGCTTTACTTTTGCAGGATGAAGAGGTTGGCAATGCAGAGTTCCATCAAGGAGTTACGGTCTGACTTCTCAAACATCAAGTCTTCCATGCCAGGAATAAAGAGTGTAAGTCAGAAGTAGCTGCATTTCAGGACAAAAGTTTGAATTTTTAAAAACAGACAACCGGTTCAGTTGGCCGTGCGTTTAGGAGTGCACAACTGTGAGCTTGCATCTGGTAGATAGTGGGTTCGAACCCCACTGTCGGGAGCCCTAAATGTGGTTTTCCGTGGTTTCCCATTTTCACATCAGAGAAATGCTGGGGTTGTAGCTTAATTAAGGCCACGGCCGATTCCTTTCCCACTCCTAGGCCTTTCCTATCCCATCGTCGCCGTAAGACCTATCTGTGTCGGTGCGACGTAAAGCAAAATTATTTTAAAAACCATGAAAACAGAGACAGTATTATTTTTAGAGGAGAGGTTTTCAAATGGCCGCATACGACCCACAAAGCAATATTTTGTGGCCCGCGAGAGCTTTCAAAATATATATTTTAAGAAATGTGAACAAAATTTACAAAAAATATTTCACAGCTCGTTCAAGAACGTATTAATTGTTATATTTATAGACCCAAGTCAGAAGTAATTCATTGTTTAATATTATTTCCTGTTCTCAAGTATCCACATGGTCTGAATAGATTACTTTTGATTTGAAACAATTAAAATCCAAACTTCGGTGGAGAATAAGCTCTCACAAATGCTAGGTCTTAGCCATTATAAAAATAGCTATAGGATCCGTACCAAATCTTGGAACTCCATGCCAATCTCACAGAGGACATTTTGTGCAACGTAGCGTGCAGTGAATACAAAGATGCAGTTTCGTTTCTTCTCTTGTTGGTAGTACTGGCTGCACACTCGAAGAAATTTTCAGGGTAATACATTGCTGAGATTTTAGGCTCTTCATCATCATCATCATCATCTGTTTACCCTCCAGGTTCGGCTTTTCCCTCGGACTCAGCGAGGGATCCCACCTCTACCGCCTCAAGGGCAGTGTTCTGGAGCTTCAGACTCTTGGTCGGGGATACAACTGGGGAGTATGACCAGTACCTCGCCCAGGCGGCCTCACCTGCTATGGTGAACAGGGGCCTTGTAGGGGGATGGGAAGATTGGAAGGGATAGGCAGGGATGAGGGAAGGAAGCGGCCGTGGCCTTAAGTTAGGTACCATCCCGGCATTCGCCTGGAGGTGAAGTGGGAAACCACGGAAAACCACTTCGAGGATGGCTGAGGTGGGAATCGAACCCACCTCTACTCAATTGACCTCCCGAGGCTGAGTGGACCCCGTTCCAGCCCTCGTACCACTTTTCAAAATTCGTGGCAGAGCCGGGAATCGAACCCGGACCTCCGGGGGTGGCAGCTAATCACGCTAACCACTACACCACAGAGGCGGCTTTTAGGCTCTTACAACTGTATATCATCGCTCCCTTCACACTACTCCCACTAAAGTGTCCTTCTTTAAGTTTTGTTATGACTACACTATTAATTTCAGTTTGTCTTTAGGTATTTTGTTTTCCTATTTGTCAAATATTAATTCAAATGAACTGACATGTTGCGTGCTCTTCTTCCAAATTCAACTGTACAGGGTATAATAGTGTTTATTTTTAATTTCACTCTTTTATACCAGTGTTAAACAGTGTTTTAAGCAATTAACATTATTAAACCTTGCTTTCAACTGAAGTATTTCATACTGGTACCTCTGTTCTATTTGCAAAATTTTACGAAAATTAACTGGTTATCAAAATGCGACCTGTGACCATGACGAAGGTATCTAATGCGGCCCTCGACTCCTTACAAATTGGAAACTCCTGTTGTGAAGGGTTTGAAATGAATAGGTCTACATCAAGATGAAAAATGAAAATGAAAACCTACAACCTGTTTTCCAGTCATTGACCGGGTCAGGGATGTAATGAATGAAACATATATAGGCTGTTATTACAATGGGGTCGCCACTCCCAAGGTGATTTATATTAATGAGTGATAAATGCTATGAAATGATAATGGAGAGTGTTGCTGGAATGAAAGATGACAGGGAAAACCGGAGTACCCGGAGAAAAACCTGTCCCGCCTCCGCTTTGTCCAGCACAAATCTCACATGGAGTCACCGGGATTTGAACCACGGTATCCAGCGGTGAGAGGCCGACGCGCTGCCGCCTGAGCAACGGAGGCTCTCTACATCAAGATATTTCAGAAAATTATATTTTCACTTTTTAACAATCTTTTTCTTCTGTTGGAAATTAAATCAATGACTTGTACTATGAGGACACGATATAACAGGACTTTCTACCTGGCACGAAAGATTTGTCAGTGCCGGAATGCGAACTTGTAACCTTGGACATAATAGGAGAATGTATAATCCAACAGGCAGCCGGACTTCCGAGAAAGTAGTTAGACAAGGTTAGGTTTGATACCAGACAACAGTCTGTTCAAGTCGCAAATGGAGACTTAAACAATCACGATCAACGTTTTTCATTCTTATTAGGAGACTGATTCTGAGAGTTATATATTTGGCAAACCACGTGTAGACAGATAAAGATGAATTGTAAAGGATTATATTGGCGAAAGTGCCCGTTTGTCTGCTAGCCGGAACGCGCTAGTAAAAAGTACTTTTAAACCAAACAGCTGAGTTGACTCACCGTTGTGCGGAAGTCCTGCCGTGTCCTTGTGATGCTCAACACAATGGCGACGAACCTTAGGCTTACTGCTAGCTGTGCGCCACTCATCTCTGCGAGACTGAACACACGGACTCACGTACCAACAGGTTCTCTGTCTCCCTCCCTTTCTACCTGGTTCCCTCACTCTTTCTCTCTCGAACGGGAGAAAACATAGAGTACACCCACCAGTTCTAATTACCCGGTACCCACAAACAGAGAACAGTTAGGTATTTCGTCACTCGAGTATGATATCAGGAATGAGAAAGAAAGGCATGCAAGGAATTTCTGGAGGCGGTTCAAGAAAACCGGTATCTCGACTCGTTTTTGGTAACTTCAGTACGTGTTGATGAGCTCAAAGGAAAGTGGGATAATCAAACAAGTGTTTCTTTTTCTGTTAAATAATAACTTTATTTGTCGTTCAAGAGTGCCTGGGAGAGGTTATGGTGCGATGATTTCGTGTGAGGCTATTTCCAGCCTAGTGCAGCAGCCCTTGTAAGGCAGACCCTCCGTCAAGGGTGGGTGGCATCTGCCATGTATGGAAACTGCGTGTTATTGTAGTGGAGGATAGTGTTGTGTGTGGTGTGTGAGTTGCAGACATGCTGGGGACAGTACATACACGCAGTCCCTGGGCTATTGGGAATTAACCATTTAAACGACGGGAATCGAAGCCGGAGTCTTCTGAAGCGACGAGCACTACGCTGACCATTCAGCCAAGAAGCCCGACATACCTGTAAAAGGCGCATTATTAAACAAGGATTAAAAATGAACACTCTTAAACAGAGAATCGTCAGACTCTATCAAATCACACTCAAAATATTTCAGAATCTGATGATGTTCTTTCCAGAACGAAACATGTCATTCTCTGTTTAAGAGTGTCTATTTTTAATCCTTGTTTAATAATGTGCTTTTTACAGGTATGTTTTAGTGTGATATTTAACTTGTGTGTTCAACAGACTGAAAAGGTTTTAAGTTACAGATGCTTCTGTGTTCAATTTTCAGCTTTGAATCCCGCAAGTTGGTACCATGCTTATATGTTTCATAGGATTGACAGGTTGGTAAAGCAGCCGGAAACAGTTGAATTCACCTTCCCATTGTTTCCAATGTCAGGCTATAAGTTGTATATCCGCTCTGCAACATTCAGGTGTTCGCGTGAGTTTTGAATAAGTCTACTGTGAGTTAAATCGGTGCTATCATTGTTCGAAACGAGTAAAATAAGTACAGTCAAAACCGTTTATTGCGAGTTCGCTTTTAACCCTCCTTTAGTCGCTCACGGAGATTTCCTCCGGGCCGATTACATTTTGCACGGTACTGAACTTCTCAGTTGAACTTCTGGTCTCCCCACCCCTATACCTTTCTCCTTGTTCATTTGGACTCGTCCTGTCAGCATTTCGGTGCGATCGTGCATCCTGTGAGCGAGTGTGGGATTATTGTTGTGACAAGTGGCATCACCTGGACGTTTTCTCCGTGTGCAAATAAGCAAAAAAAACTTATATTTTAGTGCATATTATTTATTTTCTAGGTCGATGACTTTGTTGTTCTGCTCTTCTAAACGTATTTTAGAAAAATATTATTTCATATTTCATATGATGTGATCGTCGTAGGTAATATCATAAGACCATTCGTCTACAGTATTCTGATTTTAGATCAAACAAACTGTGTAAGAATAGCCTACTAATACTTAAAAGGGTTTCTTTTAATTATACCGACGAATACTGCAAACGAACATGCCAAAACAACATCTCAAAGGACGAAAATTACGCACATTTTTAGCCCCGGAGGTTTCCTCCGTGCGCGACTAGTAACGTAATAATTTTCGCGCGACTAAAGAAGGGTTAAGGAGGTATTGGATATAACGGTCCCGTCTAATCCTATATAAACACTGTATTTTTAAAAAAATCTTTTAGTACGATATCACTTAATTGGCCTATAACATATAGTATAAAACTGCGTATCTTTATCACATTATCAGGGAAATGTTTCGACTATAACGTCCAATGTTGATTTTTATCCGTTACACGTTTGGGGATTGCTGACAAGAATGTAATTCTTCTTTTCAAACTCTTCTTTTCAGTACATTGTAGATTTAAAATCAGTCTCTGTGCTAAATAGCCAAGAAAAGCATCACTGTGAAGATGCCACACAAGGAAGGAAAAGTTTTTAATATTGAAGCAAAGTCAGAAATAATATGACGATAACAAAATGGGAAATCCAACGTCAGGCTCGCGAAGGAAATGGGTGTATCACACTCAACGATTTCTAGTTTGAATGGACACAGAGAACATCTCATTTATTAGCGAAGACCGTGTGCGACATTGTTGATCAATTTACATTGTTGCTTCTTCTTTCCTAACTTAAAATTCACAGTCATTCGACCGGGTCAGGAATGGAATGAATGAAGCCCCCATCTAGAGGCGATGGTAGGAATTGTGCCGGCTGCCGAAGCCTGTCGCACTCCTCTGGGGCAATGATTAATGAATGACAGACGAAATGATATTGGAGAGTGTTGCTGGCATGAAATATGACAGGAAAAACCGGAGTACACGGAGAAAAACCTGTCCCGCCTCCGCTTTGTCCAGCACAAATCTCACATGAAGTAACCGGGATTTGAACCACGGAACCCAGCGGGGAGAGGCCGGCGCACTACCGGCTGAGCCACGGATCTTTCCTCACTTATTATTTTATATTTTGCTGTCATATTGTTGCTGTACGTAGGTACTGTGTAAACGCTAGAAGTAAAATTCCTCTCAACCTTACTCCACAAAATAACACTGTGTTGCAAATGCAATCTTGAAGTTTAATCTTCATTGTGTTAATTATCCATTTAACTTAAATTTACAGCCTAAAACTTGCAATATGACATTTTTAGCACAAAAAAAAAAAAGCCGGTTTGTGTGACAATTGCCTATAACTACCGAGTGGTTCCTTCGGAGACGTTAAAACCGATTTCGACTGTAGTTACTTTATGTCAATGAATAAAATAAAGAAGACTGAGGAAGTAGAAATTGTGATATCTACTTGTGATCCTGTAAAACACAAACCTAGCACCGAAAATATACGTGGTGAAGAGGATCACAAAACCAAGACCGAAGATTCACGGGGTTAAAAGGAAACAGATTTTGACAGTGACTGACCAGAGCAGTGGTTTCCAATTTGTAAGGGCTCGAGAGCCACATTTGAAACCTTAGGCATGATCGCAGGCCGAACTCTAATAATAGACCAATTTTCATAAAATTCCGTAAACAGAACAGAGGTACCAAAACCAAACCCAAACCAAACCCCATGGTACTACAGCCCTTGAAGGGCGTTGGCCTACCAAGCGACCGCTGCTCAGCCCGAAGGCCTGCAGGTTACGAGGTGTCGTGTGGTCAGCACGACGAATCCTCTCGGCCGTTATTCTTGGCTTTCGAGACCTGGGCCACTATCTCACCGTCAGATAGCTCCTCAGTTCTAATCACGTAGGCTGAGTGGACCTCGAACCAGTCCTCAGGTCCAGGTAAAAATCCCTGACCTGGTCGGGAATCGAACCCGGGGCCGCCGGGTAAGAGGCAGGCACGCTACCCCTAGACCACGGGGCCGGCTCGAACAGAGGTACCAGTATGACATAATCTGCATGGTTCAATTAAAATGAAGGTTTCATCATTTTAATTGTTTAAAACACTATTTTACAATTGCATAAAAGAGTGAGATGAAACATAAACACAATTATGCCCAGGACAACTTAATTTGGAAGAAGAGCGCCCTGCAATGTGAATAGGGATGTATCACGCAAAACTTGTCCGCTAGGCAGCGTAATGGTAGTACCCGGTATGCGCTTTCCGCTGCTCGACTGTTTTACATGAGACTTATATGGAGTATTCCTACATTTGCGATCATCGAAACGAAACTTTTGCTTTAAATGCATTAAAATGGAGTTACCATATTCTGCTAATGTTTTCAACAAGACGCGAAATGGTATAGGTGCAATGACGATTGCGGATTTGGAAGCAGAATTGAAGAAAAGGGGCGAAAAAATATCCGGAAAAATGCAAGAGTTGATTGAAAGGTACCAGTAAGGAATAAATGCAGCAACTCCTTCTTTTAGCGTTTTTGTCAAGATTGAATTCTTAAAGTACAAATAGCATTTTGAAAACATTCCTAATATGGTATGTTTTCTTTTCTTTGCCGGTTATAGGCGTACATAAGGCACGACATTGCTATGACAGCAGTGCCTGGGGCTACATCCAGTACGACTGAACTTCATTTCCGTGTAGCGCACGAGTTTCAGGATTATTGTTTCGGACCATAAGACAAATACCGGTATATACATTTCAAATTTGGAAGTAATGTTCAGGAAGTCTGAAAATGATGGTGCTCCAGTGTCAAATTATAGGTCACTGTGTGATTTAGGTTCCGTACCGCACACGGTGTTATGGCTGTTTTTCTACTTCTATACCTTCTTGCTCTCGGAGTTATTTCGAAGGTACCGGTGCCATACCATGACAATATCGAAGGTACAACGTTCTCCTTAAGTCTTCGTCGTTCGCCTAAAATTATTGAAATAGGTCATATTAACTTTTCAGAATGTACTATATTATTATAAAATTATTCCTTAATTAGTACTAATTAGCTTACTTGCCAGTTTCAGTAATGACATAATCTTCAACTATAAAATGTTTCGTGCAGACTTTGATATTAGGAGTCACTCCTAGGTCCTGCCTACGAATCGCATGCAACCACTTTTTACGGATAGCATCTTGCTTAGGAAACTGATGGTATGAATACGGTCGACCTTGATTTTGGGACATTGGGACACAGCAATAGTCAGACATCACAATTTTCTTGTCATCTTCGTTGTCGTAAAGATATATTAAATCTTTAATTTCAGCATTTAACTAGGTAACTTCCATTAAAAACACATACAAACAAATGACGATCGACAAGCGCATACCGGGTACTACACGTGAGACATCTATCGGTAGTGTTTCAGTACATCCCTATTCATTCGAATTATTTGAAAAGTGGAATTTAAAAAAAAAAAACCTAAAGACAAACTGAGATTAATAATGCAGTCAAAACAAAACGTAAAGAAGGACAATTTCGTGGGAGCAGTGTGAAGGGAGCGATGATATACAGTTGTACGAGCCTAGAATCCCAGCAATGTACTTCCAGGAGTACTTTCCTGAAAATATCTTTGAGTGCGCAGCACTATGTTACCAGCCACTACTACTAATAAGAGAAGATCGAAAAATGTAAACCGCTTCTTACACGAATGTGCCGGCCCCGTCGTGTAGAGGAAGCGTGCCTTCCTCTCACCCGGAGGCTGCGAGTTCGATTCCCGGCCAGAACAGGGAATTTTACCTGGACCTGAGGACTGGTTCGAGGTCCACTCAGCCTACGTGATTAGAACTGAGGAGCTATCTGACGGTGAGATAGCGGCCCAGGTCTCGAAAGCCAAGAATAACGGCCGAGAGGATTCGTCGTGCTGACCACATGACACCTCGCAATCTGCAGGCCTTCGGGCTGAGCAACGGTCGCTTGGTTGGTAGGCCAAGGTCCTTCAAGGGCTGTAGTGCCATGGGCTTTGGTTTGGTTTGGTTCTTATACCAATGACAATTAAAGTATTCATTGTATTTCTTGGCATTCATTGCTTGCTACTCTCCATAAAATGTCCACACTAAGGTTGGCATGGAGTTCAAGAATTGGTATGGATCCTATAACCATTTTTTATATAGGTTTAGACCCAGCACTGACATTTGTGAGGGCTCATTTGGTACCGAAGTTTTTTATGTATTTATTTATTTATTTATTTATTATGACTTCTTTCACGTGGCGAAGTTAGGGCACACGGCCCTCTCTTACACTTAACCACAATACAATAAATAATATTAAGGTTACCTATTACTGATTATACTAATTACACTACTTATACTATTTCCTAAATTAAGCTTAAGTTACACATCCACACAATATGCAGCTTATTAGCTTATTAGCTCGTTACTTCAGTCCTCTTTTCTATCTCACACAGACACTTGCACATACACTTACAATGTACACACTTATCAACTACCCTTACGTTTATATTATATAAAACTAACAGAAACCATTTTTAATTTTACAATTACCAATCACACGCACACAATACACACCAATACACACTTCAATCGGTATCTCTCAACAGGAAGTCTTGGCAAGATATTTTAAATTTGAGGAAGGAGTCAATGCTCCTGACACTTACTGGCAGGGAATTCCAAAGCCTGGATCCGGTTACAATGAAAGATAAGTTTATGTTTTCGTTCTTTTATTTCAAAAATAATCTATTCAGACTAAGTGAATACCTCTTTTTTTTTTTTTTGCTTTACGTCGCACCGACACAGATAGGTCTTATGGCGACGATGGGATAGGGAAGGCCTAGTAGTGGGAAGGAAGCGGCTGTGGCCTTAAGCTACAGCCCCAGCAATTGCCTGGTGTGAAAATGGGAAACCACGGAAAACCATCTTCAGGGCTGCCGGCAGTGGGATTCGAACCCACTATTTCCCGGATGCAAGCTCACAGCTGCGCGCCCCTAACCGCACCGCCAACTCGCCCGGTGGAGTTTATGTTAGAAGTGTGGAAGTTGCTGTAATACCACCTTCATGGTGAGAACCGGCATCTTTTTTACCAAAAATTAAACTGTATGTATGTATGTATGTATGTATGTATGTATGTATGTATGTATGTATGTATGTATGTATGTATGTACGTATGTATGTATGTATGTACGTCCACGAAAAGGAATATTTCAGCACATGAGAAAGAGAAGGGAAGCAGAGGCAGGAAACTTGTTAAAAGACTTGAGAACCTCTTGCGAATTCCCAGACAATTCAAATACTGATCCTCAGCTACTGCGAGTTCCAATGTTTACTCTCTAGTTTGTTCTCTCAAGCAAAGGAGGTGAACTATACCGTTGTGGAACTCGTTCTGGAGCTGAACTACATTCTTCACGATGCGTAGAATAGCATTAAGTGGGGCAATGCTACAGTAGGTTGGTGCGAATCATTTCGACACATAACATTCTAAACGGGGAAGTTAAAAATAAAATTTGGATTTCGGTATAATCGCTGATAAACCATTTGTTGTAGTGGCAGTTGATGAATTAAGAGAGACGGAACGCGGCTGACAGGCTTCTATTTACAAGTGCCAAGTGATACGTTCACCTTCGGAGAGTTGTGAGGTTGATAGAAAAAAACGAAGCAAAGATCTGGTAACTCCAGAGCTCTATTTTCGGAAGCTCTATTTCAAATGGCATACACACATTTTCATTTTATAAAGAGGGCAACTAGCCTCCATGGCTCAGACGACAGCGCGTCGGCCTCTCACCGCTGGATACCGTGGTACGAATCCCGGTCACTCCATATGAGATTTTTGCTGGACAAAGTGGAGGCGGGACAGGTTTTTCTCCGGCTACTCCGCTTTTCCCTGTCATCTTTCATTCCAGCAACACTCTACATTCTCATTTCGTAGCATCTATCAGTCATTCTTATATCACTTTGGGAGTGGTGACCCCATCGTACTAATAGCCTACCGGTATATAAGATTCACTCATTCCATCCCTGACCCGGTCAATGACTGGAAAACAGATTGTAGGTTTTCATTTTCAAAGAGAGAAATTAAACTGGACATGAATTTAATAATAATAATAATAATAATAATAATAATAATAATAATAATAATAATAATAATAATAATAAAATAATAATAATAATAGAGTCCGGATTTTTATGCGTTAGCTGGTTAGAATGCAAACTTTATAAAACAATTAACACGTTCACTCTATACTGCAAAAAAGCTTTGCTATGAGATTTGCATAAACTTCAGGGGTACGGACAATTAGAACCCCTGGAGATTATGTTACTCTCGCTACATTACAGAAGAGCGGGCTAGACTATACTTTCTACCGGCCAAATTAGTTTACCTTCTAACCTATTACTGTCTAAACTGTATGTAAACTCTAATTATTACTGGTTGGTCTTTTGAGTTGAAGCTGGCGGGCTCGATATCGGCTCAGTCCGGTGCTGTTGGAGCATTCTCAGATACGACAGCCTCCTGTCGGTAGACCGACTGTCACGTAAATGAAGTCATGAGGGACAAAATTCCAGCAGCTCGGAGTCTCCGAAAATCATAAAGGAATCTAGTGGAACTTATTATTATTATTATTATTATTATTATTATTATTATTATTATTATTATTATTATTATTATTATTTAGCGAATGGCTTTCAGTGCAAGGAGTGTCCCAGGACATGTTCGTCTCACTTGGTGCAGCCCTTGTAAGGCAGACCCTGCCAACGATGGTGGTTTGGGGGGGGGGGGGTGTATGGTAACTGGGTGTTTTTTTTTTTGTGGAGGACAGTGTTTAGTGAGTTGCAGGGATGTTGGAGACAGTACATTTACCCAGTCCCCGAACCAGATGAAAAAGCCATTTAATGTTATAATCTCCGGCCCGGCCGGGAATCGAACCGAGGTCAACTGAACTACGATGAATATTCAGCCAGGGAGTCGGACCCTGCACGGCAATAAATTCAAGTTTCCCACATCTGGAAGACGGCGTAATCGGAGGGTCTGTCCTTCAAGGGTTGCATCTAGCTGTAATATAAACCTAAACAAATCCGATGGTGGTGCAGTCCTGACTGGACTTGGCCTAACAAGTGACCGCCGTTCAGACTAAAAGCCTGAAGATTACGAGGTGATGCGTGGTCAGCGAAGCCTCCTGGACATTATTCTTAACTCTTTAGACATGGGACGCTATCACACCATCACACAGCTTTTCAGTTGTTTCACGAAGGCTGATCGGACCTCGAACCAACCCTCAGATGTAGTAAAAATCCTTGACCTTGTCAAGAATCGAATCAGCGGCCTCCGAGTAAGAGCGTGTCGTCTCAAATATCCGAGTCTCAAAATATACGAATTTACAATGGCTGTACTGTTTCGAAACACCCTGTGTGAACACAGCATTATCATAATAAGCACAAAGTAATACGAAAAGGTGCGAAAAGGTTCACTGTAGCACCAACCGGACTGCGTGTCCTCTTCTAAAAATGGTACTTAAGTCTTGAGGTGGGCCTGCCGTACAGGCTCGCAAAACCACACACCACAGGCGTCAGTAGACCCACGATCGCCACGAACCTTATTATTGGACTTTTATGTTTTCTTATATATATAAATGATACGAGTAAAGAAGTGGAATCAGAGGTAAGGCTTTTGGCGGATGATGTTATTCTGTACAGAATAATGAATAAGTTACAAGAATGCGAGCAATTGCAACACGACCTCGATAATCTTGTTAGATGGACAGCAAGCAATGGTATAATGATAAACGGGGTTAAAAGTCCGGTTGTGAGTTTCATAAATAGGAAAAGTCCTCTCAGTTTTAATCACTGCGTTGATGGGGTGAAAGTTCCTTTTGGGGATCATTGTAAGTATCTAGGTGTTAGTATAAGGAAATAAATTAATTGGGGTAATCACATAAATGGCATTGTAAAAAAAAAGGGGGGTACAGATCTCTGCACATGGTTATGAGGGTGTTTAGGGGTTGTAATAAGGATGTAAAAAAGAGGGCATATAAGTCCCTGGTAAGACCCCAACTAGAGTATGGTTACAGTGTATGGGACTCTCACCAGGATTAGCCTACTTGATTTAAGAACTGGAAAAAATCCAAAGAAAAGCAGCTCGATTTGTTCTGGGTGATTTGCGACAAAAGAGTAGCGTTACAAAAATGTTGCGAAGTTTGGGCTGGGAAGAATTGGGAGAAAGACGACAAGCTGCTCGACTAAGTGGTATGTTCCGAGCTATCAGCGGAGAGATGGTGTGGAATGACATTAGTAGACGATTAAGTTTGAGTGGCGCCTTTAAAAGTAGGAAAGATCACAATATAAAGATAAAGTTGGAATTCAAGAGGACAAATTGGGGCAAATATTAATTTATAGGAAGGGGAGTTAGGTATTAGAATAACTTACCAAGAGAGATGTTCAATAAATTTCCAATTTCTTTGAAATCATTTAAGAATAGGCCAGGAAAACAACAGATAGGGAATCTGCCACCTGGGCGACTGCCCTAAATGCAGATCAGGATTGATTGATTGATTGATTGATTGATTGCTTGATTGATTGATTGATTGATTGATTGATTGATTGATTGATTGATTGATTGATTGATTGATTGATTGATTGATTGATTGATTGATTGATTGATTGATTGATTGATTGATTGATTGAACCCGGGCACATTTATGCCCAGTTCCATTTTTCAAAATGCAGCTATTGCTTTGTCAGATATGAACAACCTTGGTTATGTACAAATTTTAATCCATTTTGACGGCGTAAGAGATAATTCTGAAAAAAAAAACTCTGTCTCCAGTTTTCTTGGATTTAGCTGTAGCCCTTTTAATTCTTTCCTCTAGTTGACTTCTTCGGACCTTGTTTAGTTAGAGGCACGCAACTGTGAGCTTGCATCCGGGAGATAATGGGTTCGAGCCCCGCTTTCGGCAGCCCTGAAGATGGTTTTCCGTGGTTTCCCATTTTCACACCAGGTTATTGCTGGGGCTGGACCTTGATTATGGTCACGGCCGATTCTTCCCACTCCTGGGCCTTTCCTATTCCATCGTCGCCATAAGACCTACCTGTGTCGGTGGGACGTAAAGCAAGTTGTAAAAATTAATTGGAAACACAGTGCGTCATAATAACTTTCTAACCAATCTACTAGAAGGAAAGATCTAAGGAAAGAAGCGTAGAGGTAGACCTGGGAAGCAATTCCTTCAAGTATCGGTGCAAAACATTGGATGTAGTTCCTAATAATAATAATGTTATTTGTTTTACGTCCCGCTAACTACTCTTTTACGGTTTTCGGAGACGCCGAGGTGCCGGAATTTTGTCGCGCAGGAGTTCTTTTACGTGCCAGTAAATCTACCGACACGAGGCTGACGTATTTGAGCACCTTCAAATACCACCGGACTGAACCAGGATCGAACCTGCCAAGTTGGGGTCAGAAGGCCAGCGCCTCAACCGTCTGAGCCACTCAGTCCGGCGGATGTAGTTCCTACTGTGAGATGAAACGGCAAGCTGAAGACAGAAGACAATGGTTGAATCGACAAGGCATTGCCTTTAGATATTTATTGATTGACTTATTTCTTGCTGATATTTTGATACTGTGTTCCGTCACTTCATGTTCAGATATTTTGAGACGGCGCCAGTAAAGGAGAGGGTCGCTACCCTCACCAGCTACCTACCGTCCCACCTGCTTGGTCTGTAATAGTAACACGAAATAATTCATTCATTCACTTTCATTCATCGAATTAACATATTAAGATTATACAACACTTCCCAAGTAGTACATGTATACAACGAGAAGTGATAAACTTTTACTTCCGCGTGTTACTTCTAAAAGACATTACAAGAACTTGAACAATGGCTGGCTAATCTGTTGATGTTACTCTCCCAACGCCGTCTGGACTTTCTTCCCTTCTTATCGCATCTTGAAGGTGTAATGGTGTTCAGGGAAGTGAAAAGCTACGAACATCTGTTCCCGGTGAGTAGCGTGGAGTAGTGAAGAATGACAGAGCGTTTTCCTTTGAGACCGGCAAGTGGTGCAAGGAGAAAGGCAATTGCCCTCAAGACATAGTTCTCACAGGTTTTTCTTTCGTGGACAATGGCGTCTTACGCGAGATGACATCAGCGTCTGATGACGTCAATTTCTTCCTTTCATTGTAGCAAGTATTTAAGAATTGAATTACAGGATATATATAAAAGGTCTTTCTAGCCATCCCCCCCCCCCCCCCCGGTCACTCTTCCACTCACAAGAGCAGAAAACTTATTGTACAGTCCCTCTCTCACACACACATACACATTAACTCCTTATCTACAAGAGCCAAACCGTTCCTTCCAATACAGCATCTCGGGTTTCTTTAGATTGGTAGCAGAGCTAAGCGGTGCACAGCGTCATAAAATGGTACTCAAACTTTTTGGTTGGCGTAACCCCAAAATCCAATTGTGGTACCTTCGTACCCCCGACGTTCCGGCAGTAGCGGCGACTGGGAATTAAAGTTGCGGCGGGGGGGGGGGGGGGAGAAGTATAAATATATGTTTTGACTCAATTATCTACGATAAAACTTTCACCAAAGGAACAATATTACACAACCATGACAATTACGGTGTGATTATACAATTAAAAATATTTTACCATTTGACTACACACTGTTATGTTTGAGTCATCGGTCCATGAACTGGTTTGATGCAGTCCTCCATGCCACCCTATCATGTGCTAACCTTTTCATTTCTACGTAACTACTGCATCCTACATCTGCTCTAATCTGCTTGTCATATTCATACCTTGGTCTACCCCTACCGTTCTTACCACCTACACTTCCTTCAAAAACCAACTGAACAAGTCCTGGGTGTCTTAAGATGTGTCCTATCATTCTATCTCTTCTTCTCGTCAAATTTAGCCAAATCGATCTCCTCTCACCAATTCGATTCAGTATCTCTTCATTCGTGATTCGATCTATCCATCTCACCTTCAGCATTCTTCTGTAACACCACATTTCAAAAGCTTCTATTCTCTTTCTTTCTGAGCTAGTTATCGTCCATGTTTCACTTCCATACAATGCCACGCTCGACACGAAAGTCTTCAAAAACATCTTTCTGATTCCGATATCAGACTACACACTAAGAAACTGATACTAAAGACTCTGCCACCGGGCGAGTTGGCCGTGCGGTTAGAGGCGCGCGGCTGTGGGCTTGCATCCGGGAGATAGTGGGTTCGAATCGCACTGTCGGCAGCCCTGAAAATGATTTTCCGTGGTTTCCCATTTTCACACCACGCAAATGCTCGGGCTGAACCTTAATTAAGGCCATGGCCGTTTCCTTCCTATCCCATCGTCGCCATAAGACCTATCTGTGTCGGTGCGACGTAAAGCCACTAGAAAAAAACAACCGCGCTCGCGGCAAGCAGATGAATCATACCTCAGTGTCCATAACCTTCACAAGAGATATACAGTCGGACGCTAAAGTCTACATGCGCCCTAAAAATAACACCTCAAGACAAAAGCAATCAAGAAAATATTTTGTATTAACTTTCTGTGTCATAAACAGACGTGTTAAAAACTGAAGAAAAACATATATACTGCATAATTAATAACACTTCCATATACTGACATCTTGAGCATACAAATGAAACGCCGGTCAGGTACAAAAGACAACATACACTGTGATGTTGTTCACTTTCATGCACGATTTAATATTTTGTATTGCCGCCTTTTGCCTCGACCACAGCTTCCAAACATCGAGGCATAGGTTCCACCAACTTTTTTGTGTCCGCAGATGTAAAGTTACTCCACTATTTCACTAAGGCCGTTTTCAGATCATCGTTACTTTTGCTGTTGTATTTTTATCCTTCGCTTTAGTTCTCCCCAAAGATTTTCAATTGGGTTAATGTCTGGTGACTGGGGAGGCGAATGCAACTCTTTTGGTACACTGTAAAGTAGCCATTCTTTTACGACGATGGCCGCATGCCTGGGGACATTGTCTTGCTGAAACATCCAGTCTATCCCTAGTCCCGGCTTCTCCACAGATCGTATCAAATTCTCCTTTAAGATAGTGATATACTTCCATTTATCCATAATGTCTTCAATAAATATTAAATTCCCAACCCAGCTCCAGACATGCAAACCCACACAAGAATATTTCCACCACTATGCTTCACGGATGGGACAAGACGTTACTTCTTTAAACTTCCATTCCTTCTTCGCCCCAACTTTTGCTTCCAGCACACTGGAAGATGTCGAACTTCCTCTCACCCGTGAAAATCACTGTATTCCAAAATATGGAATCTTTACTTCAATGCAAAATTGCAAATTCTAGGCGCTTCTGTTCATTTACAGTGCTTGGTTTCTTCCTTGCTGTTCTACTGTCAAACTCATGATTGTGCAGAAGTCTTCGTACTGTGATGGGATGAACAATATTGCGACTAGTATTTGTGACATCTACCGCCAACTCCGCAGCTGTAATTCTGGAATCGGCATTCACTTTTCTAATGATGTGTCGGCGCTCCCAGTTAGTAAACTTTGGTGGTCGTCCACATCTAGCTTTGTTTTCTACACGTCCTCGATCATTGTAGTTTCTTATTACGGTTTGGACAACTGCATGGCTCCTTCTAATAATTTCCCCAATTTTTCGCAATAACAAGACCTTTTTACTGAGCTCAATGATATTTTTCCTCACCTCCATTGGCATTTCAGTTCTTTTTAGGTCCATGTTACGCGATCGAATTCTGCATTGCAATACAAGTCTACTGTATCAACAAACCGCACAACTGTCACTGTATTCACTGCAACATCTCTCCCACAACTGACGACAGACTCCAAGTGTATGTTGACTTCTGTACCGCAGTAAACATACACTGTTGCATCTTGTCGTACACGATACTGGTCTGACGACCTTGGTTTAAGTTGTTGTGGACGTGGACACGGATATAGAGTTGCACGTATTCAAGCTTGCCAATTAGGTCTTTAATGTGGGCCGGTATCTCGATGTTAGTGTGTTGTTTAGGCTTGTGTACTCGGATACTCGCTGCTGTAGCTACCTGGATCACGTCTACTGGTGTTTTGACTGCCTCGTCAATTTGGGCTGGGCTTTCTATTAGTCCGTCCTTAGTCCTCTGTAGAAGTGCGTCCAGTTTTCGTTTGAATTAATCCCATTTGTCTACTTTATAGTTGAGCCGGCGCTTGGGATTCGTCTCATATTCCTCTGGGTTTGGATTCAGCGTAAATAGCACTGGTTGGTGCCTCGACCCTAGGTCGTTTATTACTGTTATGCTATGCCCTTGATGAATATGTCGCAGTAAGGCTGTGTCTAATATGTCCAAGACCTGCCCTTTTGGTGCTAGAAACGTGGGCTCGCTGGGGGCTGTTACCATATAATCCTGGGATATTGTATGGTTTTACAGCCTTGTGCCTGCTGAATTAGGGCATTCTTCTGTAACACCACAATTCAAAAGCTCCTATTCTCTTTCTCCATTAACTAGGTATCGTCCATGTTTCACTTCCATACAATCACACGCTCCAGACGAAAGTTTTCAAAAATATCTTTCTGATTCCTATATCAATGTTCGAAGTGAGCAAATTTCTTTTCTTAAGAAAGACCTTCCTTGCTTGTGCTAGTCTGTATTTTATCTCCTCCTTGCTTCTGCCATCGTTAGTTATTTTACTACCCAAGTAACAATATTCATCTACTCCTTTAAGACTTAATTTCCTAATCTATTACATCCTGCATTACCTGACGTCGTTCGACTGTACTCCATTACCTCTGTTTTGGACTTATTTATTTTCATCTTGTACTCCTTCCCCAAGGCTCTGCCCATACCATTCAGCAATTTCTCCAGATCTTCCGCAGTCTCAGACAAAATAACAATGTCATCAACTAATCTTAGAGTCTTGATTTCCTCTCCTTGTATAGTGATTTCCTTTCCAAATTCCTCCTTGATTTCCTTCAATACCTGGCGTTTATGTAAATATTGAAAAGGTGGGCGGAGAGGCAAAAATTGCAGCCCTGGGAATGATTTATATATTATTTTAAATTGGAAGGATGAATGAATACGATGAAACCACGGTAGCTGAACTACTGCGCATGACATCCTTGGGGATTATAATAAACAACATGATACATTGCGGGTGGAGTCCTCGGGAAACTGCTACCGAATGGCCATAGGGTTATTAGCTCTATGTTGGCATGTACAAAACTCTGGTGACACATTTTGTGTCTACCCGACAAAATTAAATTAAAATCAGCCACAGATCATTCATGATTAGTTTCTCTGCCATCTGGTAGAGAAAAATCGAAAGCGGAATTAACACAGAGATAGGTTAGATGACATCAACTCATAATGCTAGCACACATAAAAGCAAAGGCCATAAGATTATTACATACAACTTGTGACAATAAAATTTGGTGAATGAATTCAGAACGGTCGATCCGGCAACACTGGCGACACGCAACGCTGCACCTGCGTAGCAGCAGGTTTCGACCACCTGCTCCCAACGTTGTTCAGTTAACCATCGTATCTGTGCCATGTAAGACTTGTTTGACACAGTGCGTGTTTAGTGTGTTGGTTCTGAACTGCGAACAGGAACATGAACGACCAAAAGATCAATGTACAGTTTTGTTTTAAGACGCCGAAAGAAACGCATGCGATGCTGGTACATGTTTATGAAGATCACTGTTCTTGAGATTTGTGTAAGAGTGGTTCACCCGTTTTTGAGGAGGACGGAAAAGTGTTTCTGACAACCGCCGTAGCGGAAGACCGGCGATCGCCGTCAGTGACGAAAACACTGAGAAGATGAAGACATTAATCACGAACGATCGGCAATTAACTGTGCGCATGATATCGGATGAAATGCAGATTAACCGTGAATCCGTGCGACAAATCGTTACCCAGAAGTTAGGGATGAGGAAAACGTCTTATCGTCTTGTGCCACATCACTTGACTGACGATCAGAAGCAGACATGTTTAGAGGCTTCACAGGCGAAACGACGGATGCGACACCAACTTTCTTGAACTGTATTGTCACTGAGGATGAAACCTGGTGTCTCACATACGACCCTGAAACGAAACGGCAAATCATGGATTGACGTTCTCCTGGATCCCCTCGTCGGAAAAAGGTCAGAGCCGAAAAATCACGCATCAAACTCGCTTTGAAAGGAAAGAGATTTGACGATATTCCTGACATCCAACGAAACGTGACGAGGCTTTTGAACACCATCGCAAAGGAAGCCTTCTTGCAAAGTTTCCAGGACATGTATCGCCGATCTCAGCAGTGCATAGTTAGGCGAGGGGACTATTTCGAAGGACAGTAAGGTCACAGTCGTGCATTGTTCATGTATGTTGATAGTACAAGACTATTTACCGAACCTTATTGTCACAGGTTGTAATACATCGTCATTATAGACAGCTATGCCTTTCAGCGTTCAGTCTGCAAGCATCTGTGAATTTACTAAACGTTGACACAATCCTCTATTTGTAACTAGTGCTGTCGTCAGAAACCCAGTCTAACCATCGTCGTCCTAGTCTCCCTGTACTTCTCTTACCCTCCACAACAGAGTCCATTATTCTCCTAGGTCACTTATACATAAGATTATTATTAACACCAAATGTGTCGCCGAAAATCTTTTACGCGTCGACATGGAGTTATTTCCGCACTTCAAAAATCTGACCTCCTCCACCGGCTTCGAACTCGCGACCTTGGAATCTGGAGGCCGGCGTTCTAACATTGATCTGCAGAAGGAGCTAACTATGTTTGAAAACGAGAGCGACCTTCTTGTAGTAAGAGCACTGAAGTGTATCTAGACTATTACCTCTATCGCCAGGCAAGATCAATATACAGCGTCAGGGAAACACCACACTCATAATTTAAGGCCGTATAACTAATGAATTATTGAACAGGTTACATGTAATAGCAGCTGCACGCGCCATCAAAGTCTTGGCTTGGACTATGTGAAGATATCGTCCAATATGTAAACGGTCACATTATCATCGCCTTTGAGAGATACGCTACCATGAGGCTATTTAAATATAATAGAAGTGTCTTGGTAGATCTCTTCTACGGTATATTCCTCTATTGAAATAAACACTGGCAAACTTTCTGGGTTCATGCACCTTTGCTGAAGAACTGAGGAACTTCCACCACCATCAAATCCACAGACAAGCAACTCAGTGTTGAAAACATCCTAGGGATATGAGCTACGAATTGTAGGTAAAATTAAATATAATGAAGTATAAGAATATGTAGAAAATTTTACATATCTGGGTAGCATTATTAAAGGAAGTAATGAAATCGACCCTGAAATTAATAACAGACTAAGTACAGCTACAGCATTTTATCATCAAGTCAGAGAGCTTTTATGGGATGACAGAGTGCCCAAGAAAACGAAATTAACATTATATAAAGAGTATTTCATACCAATTGTGACATACGGACTAGAATCGCTGGTAACTAATAAGAGACAAAATAGTAAGCTCCAAGCAGTAGAAATAACTTTCTAAGAACATCGGTTAAAAATACAAGAAGAGATATAATTCAAAATATTAAAATCGGAGAAGAGCTAAATATAGAACCGTTAGTACAGAAGATACAGAAAGCAAGACTGAGATGTTTGGGTCATGTAAAAAGAATGGGAAAGGAACGGGTAGCAAGAAGGGAATTGGAAAGAGAAGTTAAGGGAAAGAGACCAGTTAGAAGACTGAGAAGAAGGTGGATGGATCAGATTTGGAAAGCATTAGAGAAGCTGGATTGAATGTAGCGGAAGTAATGGAGCAGGAAAAGTGGAAGGACAGAAGGGAGTGGAGGAGGCTTGTTAACCACACCCGGACGACTGGAGTGGGACATTGATGATGTTGATGATGATGATGATGATGATGATGATGAATATATACTTTATTTATTCCTAAAAATTACAGTCCTTTTCTTAACCATCGTTATCTGGTCGATTTTCCTTTTTCTACCATTACGAGCGCTAATGTGAGTCAAAGAGTTTAACTTAAGCCCTTATAACTACATTTGGTGTGAACATTTTTCAAAAAATCAAAAACTGGCCTGAGGGTATTGAACCAGGGAACACACGAGACAGAAAGAATTATGTAAATAAGTTAATTTGGCTGGAATTTGAATCAAGAAGAAAACGAGTAAAGAAACAAGCGATTTTAGGCTGCTTTTCCGCAACTGCGTTTAGGCCAGAAGTGATTTTTGAATATTTTTTGTAATAGTTTGATAGAGCTGTCCAAGACTCACAAGTTTAAACCTTGCCGAGCCCCTTAGCCTTTCAACTTTCGGCACAATTAAGGATATTGCTTAATTTTACGTTTTTTCGTAGTATCGGGGCCCTGCTAAGAAATGTCTTTGACATTAGAATTAAAAAAAAATTGATTGCAGAAGAGCTCCGAAAGAAAAACTTTAATATGGATAAAGAAGTTCCCGGCATTTCTTCGATTAGCAGTTTACGGCGAATCGACATGAGATAGCCTGATTCACTACATCCCACTGTGCGATTCGAGCACCACACAGGACAGCCGCAGGACGTGGAACTCAAGAGACAAAACATCTACGAGCCGGCATTGCCTTTCTACAAAGCAGAAGTACCAGCTTGACAATGTCAAAGTAATGGAGTGCCGGGAGTATCCGAGGACACTTTCTGTATAACGCCCATGGGCGACTGCGCGTCTCGATGTGGAATGATGATAATGATCCTGTCGAATAACACTAAGGGCTGTGCTCAAAGCTTTACGTCTCCATCCGACGGACGGATCCCCATCACCGGCGTCATATGCCCTCGCTCCATATGAACACTCCGAAGAGGTTTGGAATTGAATGGAGGCTTTGTCACGCAATCTAGTGACTGGAAATTGTCACCATCTCCCCTACCCTTCCACCCAACATTCTAGTGGTGACAATTTTTCAATCAATCACCACTGACATTGAGGGAAGCCGCACAGGTGGCAGATTCCCTGTCTGTTGTTTATTTAGTCTTCTCTTAAATAACTGCAAAGAATTTGGAAATTTATTGAACATCTCGCTTGGTAAATTATTCCAATCGCTAACTCCACTTCCTATAAACGAATATTTTCGACCAACGGGACTCGAACCGGGTAACCACGGTGTGAGACCATATGGACTTCATATAGACGATCTTAGCCACGTATAAATTAAATATTATAATAATAATAATTATCATTATTATTATTATTTTGCTATTTGCTTTACGACACGGATACGTCTTATGGCAACGATGGGACAGGAAAGGCCTACGAATGGGAAGGAAGCGGCCGTGGCCTTAATTAAGGTACAGCCCCAGCATTTGCCTGGTGTGAAATGGGAAACCACGGAAAACCATCTTCAGAACTACCGACAGTGGGATTCGAACCCACTATCTCCCGGATGCAAGCTCACAGCTGCGCGCCCTTAACCGCACGGCCAACTCGCCCGGTAAATATAATTTATTGAAAAACCTGCACTAAAATAATAATAATAATAATGAACATTTCTTTCGAAATCAGATACACTACGATTCATATGACTGAGACGAAAGTCAAGTCAAGTACTTACATGCCATAAAGACCTTGGGAGAGTGAACAGTTTCCACCTCCCATAACCCCGTCGTTAAGTGTGATAGAGTGATTAACTGTATCCCGTGATACCTTTGTCTCCAGTAGTACTAATTTCTGATGTGGACGCAGTGAACCCCAAAGCAATACGCCTCCACAAGTGGAAGTCTCATCACTGCACTCATCGAGTCCGTAACAGAGAATCAGACTCTCATCCATCCCGGTAAACCGATCACACCTTTTCCGTCTCGACTAGGGAACATCAATTCTGGTCTTTATTTCTACATGCTGATTCCATTATTCTGCACCTGAGGCTCTCCATTTAGGTGTATTAACTGATTCTGCTAAGGCTGTCAAAATATGAGAAAGAAAGAAAGAAAGAAAGAAAGAAAGAAAGAAAGAAAGAAAGAAAGAAAAAAAGAATCGAACCACGGGAGGAAGAGAAACATTTAGATCTTCTTCGGAGAGAAAGTTCTGAGTGTACTGGTAGTACACAAACACTTCCAGAAAAGCTATCAACTATTTCTAAGCAAGTAGTGTTTTGTATGCTATTAGGCGATATGTGCCTTCACCCATAACATAATGCCGCTGTAACCTACTTTCACTTCCATGTTGTTCTCACTCCCACAATCATTTTACTGAATCTCTTCGGAAACATATAAAGAAAGCTTGACTGTATTTACACACTCTTTAATAGAACAAGACGCGTTGTTTACTTCTGAGGAAAAAAACAAGCTAACGGGAAAAGCAAGCCGGAGAAGCGTTGACAGCCAATGCACGCACGATGTGCGGAATCAACCTGAGAGTCATGTTTCCAGGACACGGAACTGTTACGTCATGCTGATCTGAGGGCAACAAACCCATGCGCGCTTTAACCTCGTGCCTTGAATTCCGAAGGTCGCTGGATCACATCCAGAATCCTTGACATTCCAGCTGACTTGCAGGTATTGCATTCCTGGACGTATGACCACGCTTATAACGGAGATCACGACACTAGGTCGGGCACTGGCAATATATTTCCGAAGTCTTCACTGAAGTAATTGGTCTGTCCTTGTTTTATTCAGCTCGACTTTGTTGAATTCAAGTGCACAATAAATCGGGGACTCTCATTTACTTGCCCGCACTTAAAAAAAAAAAAAAAGAATTTGGACCCCTTAACTCAATTGACCTAAATGAAAATTTCTCCAATTTTATACACGATAATTAGTACGATGTGTCAAATGATTTCGTGAAAATCAACGTTAATATTACTGTATCAACGGCCGCAGCCCTGTTGAAACACCGGATCCCGTGAGATCTCCGAAGTTAAGCAACATTGGGCGTGGTCAGGAGTTGGATGGGTTGCCACGCGCTGTTGGTGAGGGGTAAGGGAATAGAGGTGCGGAAAGGAACTGGCCACCCTACCGCACGTAAACTCCGGCTCAGGAACACCTCTGCGGAGGTTCGGACCTGCCTTCGGGCAGAATAACCCTTACCTTTACCTTACTGTATCTTTAGGATATGTTTAAAAGTAATATTTTTTATTCTAAAATCCCTTATCGTGTAATTTGGACTGGTAAATAAAAACATTTATACGTTATTTAATGTATTTATAATTAAATACTAAGCAATATAATACGACACTATGAATTGTGGTCCTTACTGTTGGCGTGTGGGGCAATGACAAAACAATTTATCCTGAATTTTAACGTAGTTTTCATTAGCCCACTTTTTGCAACTAATGCACTGAATCCTATCGTCAACATACTGTAATACTTGTCACTTACAAAGCCGTCAGATAGCCCCTCAATTTCAATCTCGTAGGCCAAGTGAACCTCGAACCACTTCTCAGATCCACGTAATAATACATGACCAGGTTGGGAAACGAACTCGGGGCCTCCGATTAAGAGGCAGACATGCTGCCCCTTGCACAACGGGGCCGGCCTCAAGTTATAAAATAACTTATTTTAGAATCACCAGTAAAGCTATGAGGAAACGCAATTATCACAATTGTTTCAACGGTCCAAATTTCACGACATGCAAAAATTGTATAAAAAACTAAATAATATGCGAAGTCTTTAAAATTTATTAATAAAACTATGTTAAAACTTACCTAGATATTTCATCAGTACTTGTGTCTGACTCGTTGGCTGAATGGTCAGCGTACTGGCCTTCGGTTCAGAGGGTTCTGGGTTCGATTCCCGGCCGGGTCGGGGATTTTAACCTTCATTGGTTATTTCCAATTGCCCGGGAGCTGGGTGTTTGTGCTGTCCCCAACATCCCTGCAACTCACACACCACACATAACACTATCCTCCACCACAATAACACGCAGTTACCTACACATGGCAGATGCCGCCCACCCTCATCGGAGGGTCTGCCTTACAAGGGCTGCACCCGGCTAGAAATAGCCACACGAAATTTATATATATCAGTACTTGTAAAAGCTAAAAGTTGAAATAACTACTTCACAGTACACTTACTTGTCACCGTATAAGCTTACAAGGAATGTGAGTATTAAAATTGTTTTCCTCTTCTCCCTTAAGTCCATTAGCAAAACAATTTCCAGCTAAAAAGCTACCCTCGGCTGTCTTGCTGACCTTGCCTCGGACAGAGGGTGAACAAACATGCAAATACCTTACATTACCTTACCTATGGCGCGACGGCCCGTTTTCGGGTCATGGCCTCCCCAGTTGCTCTCCGCCAAACTTGTCGATCTCGTGCAGCTACTCTCCAATTCCGGATCTTGAGGATATGTGCTGCGTCCTGATGTACACCATCTTCCCATCTGTTACGTGGCCTTCCCACAGGCCTTCCTCCTCCAAAGTCTCCTAAGAATACCTTCTTTGGGATTCGGTGTTCTTCCATCCTAATTAGATGACCTGCCCATTTAAGTCTCTTCATTCGAATGGCATGCGACAGGGGTGCCTCCCCATACAGGGAATATAGTTCATTGTTATATCTAATTCTCCATTCCCCTTGTACGCACATGGGTCCATAAATTCTCCTCAGGATTTTCCTTTCGAAGGAATCTATCTTCTCCACGGCTTTCTTTGGGAGGGTCCACGTAGCACTTCCATACATCACTATATTGCGAATGAGGGTTTTGTATAGCAAAAACATGCAAATAGCAAAAACATTATCGGTCCAAAATACACGGACTTTCCCTATTGTTTACGGTTACCAATACCAAGAATTAATAATACGCTTTACGTCGCACCGACAAAGAGAGGTCTTATGTCGACGATGGGATAGGAAAGGCTAGGAGTGGGAAGGAAGTGGCCGTGGCCTTAATGTACAGCCCCAGCATTTTCCTGATGTGCAAATGGGAAACCACGCAAGACCATATTCAGGGCTGCCAACAGTAGGGTTCGAAATCACTATCTCCCGAATACTGGTTACTAGAAGCAGTTAAGCGACTGCAGCTACCGAGCTTGGTGTTACCAGTACCAATTAATGCTTGAGACTAATCAGAATTTATGCTTAGAACAAGAATAAATACTTTAAATATTCAAAGGAAATACAAAGCATGTTTTTTAAGTAAGTACTGTTTTTAAATATGACCGCTGCAGCGCTTCGGTCGTCGTACAGAGCATGCGCGCTTAGAGCATACATCTGTGGGCTAGCCACAAATTTACAGGAATTTACAGGTTCAGACACAGAAGCGCTGGCCTTATGAATCCATTACGGGTTCGATCCCAGCTCATTTGATGGTATCTAAACACACCAGCCTCCATGCCGTACAGAGTAGCCAGGTCTCCCGAAATTTCAGGAGATCTCCCAGGTTTTTTTAAAATTTTTTGCAACACACCAGAAAACTAGAAAAAACAAAAAAAAGTCTTGAATTCTTTTCTTATCCAAATTTAAGGAAAATGAATAAGAATGATTAATGGCGCATAATATATTTGTGCCGAATATCTCTTTCTTCGTCTCACTGCGAGACGTTTTATCGATAACACCACTCGTTAGATACTTCTCCGCATTCATTTTAGGTTCGAATTACGTAATCTCTCCCCTCTTATTGAACTCAAAAGTCACGCTTGACTCCATCATTCGAAGGGAAATCACCGATCCGCATGTAGAATACAAATACATCATCCTGCTACGTCCGACTCGTTGGCTGAACGGTCAGCGTACTGGCCTTCGGTTCAGAGGATCCCGGGTTCGATTCCCGGCCAGGTCGGGGATTTTAACCTTAATTGGGTAATTCCAACGGCACGAGGGCTGGGTGTATGTGTTGTCTTCATCATCATTTCATCCTCATCACGACGCGCAGGTCGCCTACGGCCGTCAAATAGAAAGACCTGCACCTGGTGAACCTGGGATATCCCGGCACTATATAAAAGCCATTCGACATTTCATCCTGTTACCACTTAAAAAATTGGCACACATTTTCTACGCCTGATGAATTACAACATCTACAGGAAGAGTGGGAAGAAGAAGAAGAAGAAGAAGAAGAAGAAGAAGAAGCATAGAGTGGCCAGAGTGTACGGACGAGTAAAATTGTATATTTTTCTCACAATAAATTCAAATACCGCCTCTGTGGTGTAGTGGTTAGAGTGATTAGCTGCCACCCCTGGAGGTCCGGGTTCGATTCCCGGCTCTGCCACGAAATTTGAAAAGTGGTACGAGGGCTGGAACGGGGTCCACTCAGCCTCGGGAGGTCAACTGAGTAGAGGTGGGTTCGATTCCCACCTCAGCCATCCTGGAAGTGGTTTTCCGTGGTTTCCCACTTATCCTCCAGGCGAATGCCGGGATGGTACCTAACTTAAGGCCACGGCCGTTTCCTTCCCTCTTCCTTGACTATCCCTTCCAATCTTCCCATCCCTCCACAAGGCCCCTGTTCAGCATAGCAGGTGAGGTCGCCTGGGCGAGGTACTGGTCATTCTCCCCAGTTTTATCCCCCGACCAAGAGTCTGAATCTCCGGGACACTGCCCTTGAGGCGGTAGAGGTGGGATCCCTCGCTGAGTCCGACGGAAAAAGCCGAACCTGGATGGTAAACACATGATGATGATGACATTCAAATAACTATTGCATTATTTAATTTAGTTATATTATAACATTTCAATGCACGAGAAACTACCGACATTATCATTAAAACTCCCGAAGTTTTTACGTTTAATCTACCGATTTTCTATTTGTAGACCTGGCAACACTGATGCCGTACAATGCTGGAATTCCCAAATTTCGGCACCTCGACATTTCCAGAAACCGTAAAAGTAGTTATTGGTGTATAATGAGTAGCATTATTATTATTATTATTATTACTGTATTATTATTATTATTATTATTATTATTTCCATCATCATCATCCGCCTCAGTGGTATAGTGCTTAGTGTGATTATCTCCCACCCCCGGTGGCCCGGATTCCATTCCCGGCTCTGCCACGAAATTTGAAAAGTGGTACGAGAGCTGGAAAATGCCTCGGGAGGTGAACTGAGTAGAGGGGGTTCGATTCCCCCCTCAGCCATCCTCGAAGCGGTTTTCTGCGGTTTCCTATTATCCGCACACTTTATCTTGCTGCATTTACACCCTAGTGCTGAATCGGTCGACCTCGGCGAACTTCGAGATTCGTACTGGCAACCTTTGAAACACAAACTATGAATCGCTTAAGCATCGTTGTGCGACATCTGGCGTACACTTTACGCACTAGTACTGTTATTGTTTACACAACAAAGCCAAAGTATAGAATTCATGCTAGGAACAAGATTCGCATCGAGAAATGTTTTATAATGTTATATAATGTGTATGTGACATAGTTGTTGGCTTAAGATGATAACGGTTTAGAAATTTCATATCGATCGATCATATTCTCGATTCAATTCGGATTTCATTTTCATTCAGTTGGCAGCACCAGGCAGCACTATCGATACCGGGACAGCTCCCTCCTTACTCCTCACCCCCGTACACAAATGCACCAAGATAAAGTGTGCGGATAATACTTCTTCTCCAGGCAAATGTCAGATGTCCTTCCAGTTGAGGAGTTAATCAATATGAAATTAATGACGGTGAATGAAACTGGAGGTGGAAGGAATCGCTTATGAACAGGAACAGTCCTGGCATTTGCCTGGGAGTGAACGTGGGAAAACATAGAAGAAAAACATTCTCAGGACAGCCGATAGTGGGATTCGAACTCACTCAGCACCAACATACAGAATTTCATTCCATAGCCGTAGCACGTTAACACGCGCGGTCACTCCACTCTTCTGCTGCTTCCTTGTTTCGGCCGGATATGGACCGCGTTATTTCAACCGTTTGCATGTTTCAACTTTAATTCTTCCGCAGTATTCCCACATTTGCTTTCTGTGAGCCTCATTTCCTTCATCAGTCCACTTCGTACCTGTTTTCAACTTCGGCTTCTCTTAGAAACGCTAGTGTGCTCGAAATTTCTACTGAAGAGGAACACTTTCGTGAATGTTTTCATGTATGATCCCTATTTCTCGTAAGCCTTTTTCAACTTTGGTGAACCAGGCTGCCTTGATTTTCTTGTTTACAAAGTAGGAAAAGATCCGTTTTGTCAGCTTCTGCGAGCTCGTAAGAGTTATGTGGCCATAAACATTAGTCTAATCCTCCTTTTCCGAATGGTGTACGTTACCCTTTCCACATGCAGGTACAGTTCGTTGATCAGGGATATCCTTTCTTTGGTTTCTAACTTTTGAATCGGACTCTTCCTATTCAATGCAAGACATTCAGCTGTACGCAGGGCCTCTGGGCGAATGACTGAACAATACGCGCAATGCTTGAGCTTGGCGCTGAAACACTGATCTTTGGTTAGCTGGTATGCCTCTTCTATCTTGTTGATCCCAGGTGTGAATGATTATTTTTCAGATTTATTTATTTATTTATTTATTTATTTATTTACTTATTTATTTATTTATTACTCACTAATCAGCCAACTACGGACCGCGATAATCTGACCCCATTGCACTACAGCCCTTGAAGTGCCTAGGCCTACCAAGCGACCGCTGCTCAGCCCGAAGACTTGCAGATTATGAAGTATCGTGTAGTTAGCACGACGAATCCTCTCGGCCGTTATTCTTGGCTTTACCGAGCTCTATAGCTGCAGTCGCTTAAGTGCGGCCAGTATCCAGTATTCGGGAGATAGTGGGTTCGAACCCCACTGTCGGCAGCCCTGAAGATGGTTTTCCGTGGTTTCCCATTTTCACACCAGGCAAATGCTGGGGCTGTACCTTAATTAAGGCCACGGCCGCTTCCTTTCCATTCCTAGCCCTTCCCTGTCCCATCGTCGCCATAAGACTTATCTGTGTCGGTGCGACGTAAAGCCAATAGCAAAAAAATTATATATATATTCTTGGCTTTCTAGACCGGGGTCACCAGCTCCTCAATTCTAATTACGTAGGCTGAGTGGACCTCAAAACCAACCCTCAGATCCAGGTGAAAATCCCTGACCTGGCCGGTAATTGAACTCGGGGCCTCCGGGTAAGAGGCAGTCACGCTACCCCTACACCACGGAGCCGGCACGGACCACGATAAGTTTCATTATACTATACATTCTGGCGTTTACTCGGTTTTCGATTGATTCAGTAGGTTTTCCAGTAGGAAATCACGTTGTGGATGGCTGAGGTGGGAATCGAACCCTCCTTTATTCAGTTGACCTCCCGAGACTGAGTGGACCCCGTTCCGGCCCTCGTACCACTTTTCAAATTTCGTGGCAGGGCCGGGAATCGCGTCCGGGGTTGGCAGCTAATTACACTAACCACTACACCACAGAGGCGGACATTATGATTCTTATGATTTCTATTTTCCTATTCGGTTCCTATTCATAGGCCACGGTCGATTTGTTCCACCTCCTTACCTAATTTCATTCACCATTATTCGTGTCATCTTCATTAGCTCCTCAACCTAGGTTGGCGTCACGAAGGGCATCCGGCCGTAAAATCATGCTGTTTAATTTTATCTCACCTCATCCTCGACCCTCAATCAGAAAACGGAACTAAGACATAGATGTGCATACGATGAATTCTTTCCATTTTGATATGAATTTCAACCAATAGCAGCTCGCACCTACCTTCGCGAGAGACGAAAGAAATTCGAGGAAGTCCAGAGCTCACGTAGCAGGTTACCTTTCCTCACTCTTTGCTTTCATCACCGCGCAGGTACCTTCCTCCAAGCCTCTCGTCTTTTCCCCTCTCGACCCGCCAATACTCGCGCGCAAGTGAGCTGAATATGTGTGATCCGACCTGAATATGTGTGATCCGACCACTTCCGATAAACATTCAGTGCCTTCTCGCTTCAACACAAAAAAGTGTGGATATGAAATTTCGAATAGGAGGGAGAATATCAAGACCAGGCCAGTTTATTTCTGGGAACTCGTCCATTGAAACTGTAAAATCATTCAAGTATTATTTCATTTTATTCAACTATTTGATTATATTTTCCATGCGATTATTTTTCGATCATTCATTACAATGAATGAGGCAATCAAATAGTGAATATTTTTTCCATCCGATTATTTTTACGATCATTCATTACAATGAATGAGGCAATCAAATAGTGAATATTTTTTCCATCCGATTATTTTTCGATCATTCATTACAATGAATGAGGCAATCAAATAGTGAGTATTTTTTCCATCCGATTATTTTTTGACCATTCATTACAATGAATGAGGCAATCAAATAGTGAATATTTTTCCATCCGATTATTTTTCGATCATTCAATACAATGAAGGAGGCAATCGAATAGTGAATATTTTCCCATCCGATTATTTTTCGATCATTCATTACAATGAATGAAGCAATCAAATAGTGAATATGTCTTCCATCCGATTATTTTTTGATCATTCATTGCAATGAATGAGGCAATCAAATAGTGAATATTTTTTCCATCCGATTATTTTTCGATCATTCATTACAATGAATGAGGCAATCGAACAGTGAATATTTTTTCCATCCGATTATTTTTCGATCATTCATTACAATGAATGAGGCAATCAAATATTGAATATTTTTTCCATCCGATTATTTTCCGATCATGCATTACGATGAATGAGGCAATCAAATAGTGAATATTTTTTCCATCCGATTACTTTTCGTTTACAATGAATGAGGCAATCAAATAGTGAATATTTTTTTCCATCCTATTATTTTTCGATTTTTTTATATTCATCCGAAACTCCATTAGAATCAACGAGACAATCGAATAGTGAATTATTCCATTCGATAATTTTTTCGATTATTCATTCGGAACTGCACTCGAATGAATGGGGCAATTGAATAGTGAATCATTTCGAAATCAATCGAATAAAAAGTGATGTTATTAAGACAGTTAATTCACTCATTTAGTTTCAACATTCGGAGATACATTTAGAAAAAGGCGTAGGACTATTTCTATTTTTCATAAGAGTTCATCTATTCGCTTATTTCGATCGATTATCCATCTGACACATTTAAAGCGAAAAATTGATTCATGACGCATCCGAATATTCTATGCGATACAACTGAATGATATTTGAAACTCATTCGATTATTTTATTATCTTATTTGTTAGATTATTTAAATAAATGGAAGGAGGTTATTCGATTATTAAAAATATTCGATTATGCCATCACTAACACAGCAGCAATATGTGGCATCCCGAAACTTAACCACGGCGATGACACTCTTCAAAATCAAAGTAGCAACAGCAGTAACCTATGGAATTCAATCAATATTGAGTAGTCTCACGCTCACAAACCTAAGGAAAGTACAAAAAGAAGTTAAAAGTCAGGTACATCAAATGCGCACAACAGTTCTCAAAACGTAAAGAACACAGCATTTTGTACATTATAGCCAGACAGACCTTCTTCATAGATGACATCAAAGCTGTATTTGGACTACAAGACAATAATACAGGGAGAAAAGATGACAGGAAACGAAAGCAATGCAAGTCAACCCAGAAATATATGACGCTGACACGATGAAGACTGAGGAATGAAAAGGACCCAGTTTCACTGTGCGGTAAGTTTTCACAAAAATCATCCATGGAAATATCTGCAGATCGTCTGACCTGGGCGGGAATCGAACCAGAAACCTCCGTGTAAATGGTAGGCTAGCTACTCCTGACCAGCATGGTCGACGTCTGGTACTACATCACAAGCTGTAAAGCCAAAGTTATTGTCCTTAGCTACAGTTCACACTCAAGCAAAGGAGTAATTAAATGAGGAATTCCTCAGCATTTGAATCTTTGACGAGAGTAACTCTTGAATCAGCGTACGGTGCTGTACTTTCTGGGAGTTTCTATCTAACCCTGAGAGAAGCAGGGAAACAGCCTATTCATTGATATAATTAGCTTACCTTAGGTACCTTTGTTATAAGTTTGCTTCATTGGTAGCTGACGCTGTGTTGAGACCTTAATTTAATCTCCGCATGACATCAACTTGTTCCATACTTGCACAAAACACAATTACCAAACTATGGAACTGAGCAAGGAACACAAGAAAGTTCGTAACAAGACGGAGCAAGGCACGGTCAAGAACATACGTACACAGCACGTATGATGGTGGTCTAGCCAAGCTCTTACTTGTGCAGTTGAATATTCTGACGGATATTTTTCTTATTGTATCCTGCCTTTAAGAAGACCTAAGGGTTTGCCCAGTAAAAGTAAGGAATACTTTTAGAATATAATTTAGAAAATCTCACAATGAAAGGGAATAGAAGCTTTTGAAACGTGGTGTTACTGAAAGCGGGGTGGGATGATCGAAGAACGAATGAAGAGTTACTTAGTCGAATTGGTGAGGGGAGAACGATTTTTCATAATTTGGCAAGACGAAGACAGAAATCAATAGGACACATCTTAAGACACCCAGGACTTGTTCAGTAAGTTTTCAAAGAAAGTGCAGGTGGTAAGAACGGTAGAGGTAGACCAAGACATGAATATGACAAACAGATTAGAGCAGATGAAGGATGTAGCTGTTACGTACAAATGAAAAGTTTAGTACAGGATGGGGTAGCATAAAGAGCTGCATCAAATACGTTTAATGGACTCATGACCAAAACGACAGCTTTCAGAAAATACAATTCGTGGTAATCGACAGCTAGAAAATCACCAATACTGTTATCAGTATTACTATGGAAAGATGGCACATTTCAAGTACCTACGATTCTGGCTAATACAGACAAAAATAAAGATACCATACACATAAATAAAATCTGTATGGGGTTTATTATACGCATAGTATGTTATAAGGTGTCTCAAACCTTTCGCGTCAAATTGAAACAGGTGATAGTGAGATAAGGAACCAAGGGTCGGAAATGCATATTAATTGTGTTTTGGTCATACACCGCATAACAACAACGTAGCTCATAGTAATGTTCAAAATGACGACTGCCAGTCACAATGTGGCGTCTGTTGTACCAGGAGAGAGGCAGCTTGTACCCTAGCAAGCAGATCTTCATCCGTTTCTACGGGGGTTTCATAGACCAACGACTTGATGTAACTCCAGAGGAAAAAGTCCAGAGGTGTGAGATTCGGTGATCGCGCTGGCCATGGGACAAGACATCATCTTCCAATCCATAGATGAGGGTACGTGTTGCTCAGGTGTTCGCGGACATTAACATCGAAGTGGGCTGGTGCACCGTCGTGCTGAAACCATATCCTTTCGTGGACAACAAGGGGTACAGTCTCCAGAAACTCTGGCAGCACATCTCGCAGGAACAGCTGGTTACGTGGACTGTAAAACGGGGAAGCAAGTAATGTCCTATTAGGTGATCTTGGATAATGGCCTTCCATATGTTGACAGAAAATCGTTGCTGGTGGCCATCGATGTGGGTGACGTGGGGATTGTCCTCACCCCAGACATGGCTGCTGCGGCTGTTGAAAACACCATCACAGGTGAATGAGGCCTCATCCGTGAACAAAGCAAACTGTACAAAGTTCGGGACTACAGCACTGCGGTGGATAATCCATTGACAGAAGTGAACGCGGGGCTCAAAATCCGTTGCTCTCGGCGCTTGCACATGTTTTTTATGGTAAGGGTGTAATACCTGTTCCGCCAGTAGGCTACTCTCTACACTGTATCCTTCGAAGTGTGCATTCCAGGGCAAGTTGGCGGGTGCTTATTGCTGGTTAGTCAGCCACAAGATCCAACACCATCTCCTCAAAATTTGGTGTTCGGACATGTCTTTGGCGAGAGCCTCGGGGCGTGAACGACGCCGTATCCACGGAGATAAACTTATTTCAGTTAGGATGACGTCTGTTGGGGAAGTATCTCTGTACATTCGTCCTGCTTTACGGGCACTACATCCTTCCGCACAGTACATTAAATGCATGTCTGCCAACTCTCGTGACGAGTAACGTTCCATCTTTGACTACACGTCATGCACTGTTCACAGTAACACACCTCACCATGGACAAATCACAAGCTGTCTTTTGCAATGGACATCGGACACCAGTGATAGTGGTGTGCTTGCAGCACAGTTTAATGCATGTGGTCATCACATGACATAAGTGCTAAAACCTAAGTTGTGTACCGTACGTCTGTTTGTTGGTCAGTGGTGTACGATGTTTACCACCCGCTGCCTGTTCCAGTGTACAACAGACACCCGAAATCTTTGTGCGAGAGTGCGTCGTTGCAATACACGCATTGAGACTGGCGGTCGTCACTTTGAACAGTTACTAAGAGGTACGTTGTTGTTATGCGGTGCACGCTGTGTATGACCATAACACAATAAATATGAATTTTCGACCATTGGTTCCCTATCTCAATGCAATCGGTTGTGGACCCACTCCCACCCGTTTCATTTGGACCCAAAAGGATTGAAACATCCTGTATTTTAAACATTTACTTTACGTCGCACCGACGCACATAGGTCTTCTGGCAAAAATGGGATAGGAAAGGTCTACGATCGTGAAGTGAGCGACGGTAGCCTTAATTAGAGGTACAGACCCTGCATTTGGCTGGTATGAAAATCTGAGAAACTACGGAAAACTATCTTGAGAGCTGCCCACAGTGGGGTTCGAACCCACTATCTCCCGAATGCGTGCCCCAAACTACGCAGCCACTTGCTTGGTGGGTGAGATATAAATGAGTGAAACCGTAGAGGAAAAAAAGCAATTAACTTCCTAAACTTTAGTTTTAATTAACTGTCTGCAAGTCGAAGCTTGGTGATGAGGATTCGGACCGAGATCCGCCAATTGGTAAAAAATGAAATGGCGTATGGCTTTTAGTGCCGGGAGTGTCCGAGGACAAGTTCGGCTCGCCAGGTGCAAGTCCTTAGATTTGACTCCGTAGGCGACCTGCACGTCGTGATGAGGATGAAATGATGACGAAGACAACACTTACACCCAGCCCACGTGCCAGGGAAATTAACCAATGATGGTTAAAATTCCAGACCCTGCCGCGAATCGAACCCGGGACCCCTGTGACCACAGGCCAGCACAGCAACCATTTAGTCATGGAGCCGGACCGCCAATTGGTGGCTGTTGCTCTAGCCTAGTATGCTTCTAAGTGAAGAGGTGACATGAGCGTTAGCAGGATCGATTGAGCTCAACGCTGGATGAAAGAAGAAAATATGCACGTGCTTCTGGAACAGACAAGAAACACATCTCCCTCTAAAGCTCGGAGAGAGAGAGATTAATATTTGCTGACACTACGTAACGCCATCTCAATGACGCACAGACTTGCCTACACGAGCAGCAATTGCGGAGGCGTGCATTAATTCAGCTTTCAAGTACGTTGCGATGTAGACGACATTTCAATGCCTGAGAGTGGGATTGCACATTGACCAGGTGTTCGTTGGCTGGGTTTATGTGTTGGTCGCCTTCAGTTCGCTACATCACCTACACCTCATCAAGGCTTATATTACACTATCGTTCCTAACATTTTTCGTATTCAGCACAAGTGATAGGGAATCTGCCACTTGCACATCATTGATTGAATATTTATCTATTTATTTCTTCTTCTTCTTCTTTCGAATGGGCCACCAGAGGACCACGTGCCAATTTCAATTCCTTCTTCTTTGTTCTTTCCTTTTCTTCCAGTACGCTTTCATCTGTTCACTATGTTTCTTCTTTCTGTCTTCAGACCACTTTGAACCAGTCTTTTTTACTTTCCTACCTTGGAATCCTTCTATTTTCAATACTTTTTCCCGAAAGCCTTCTCTATTATTTATTTCTTCTGTTGTTATATTGTTTTTTTTTCTAAATCCTTTCTTAGTTCATTGACCCAGCTTGTCGTTGATTTCTTACCCCACAAATATCTGAAAATCTTACTGGTTAATCTACTATCTTGCATTCGATATAAATGTCCAAAAAACATAAGTCTCCTTTTTCTCATTACATCTGATATATTTTCTATTTTTTGATATATTTCAGCATTACTTCGTAATTTCCAACCTTCTGCTGTGTTTTGTGGGCCTAATATTTTCCTCATGATTCGCCTTTCTAGTATTTTAGTTTATCTAAATTATAGTTTAATGCCAGACATTCGCTTGCATATAGGTATTCTGGCTTTACTACTGTGTTGTAATGCCTTATTTTTGCATTTTTGGATAGGCATATTTTATTGTAGATATCTTTGGTGACACCATAAGCTCTCTCCATTTTATGTACCCTCTCCTCTACTGCAGATTTTTCTAAACCATTTTCTTGGATTATTTCCCCTAGATATTTGAATTTTTTACCCTCTCTATTTGGCCAATATCTGTTTTCAGAAATTTTGGTGCTTTCCAAATATTGGTTAAAAATTTTGTTTTTTTCTGCAGAAATTCTTAAGCCAGTTCTGCTGGCGATTCTTTCCAAGACATTTACTTGGGTTATAGCAGATGTCACATTTTATTATTTTTATGTTTTTGTGAGGAATCTGCGGGGCCCTTTGAAGGCCTGAAATGCCTCTGAACATAGGGCATTTTCCTCCGAAATCTTTTGGGGTTGATGAACCCTCAAACGTTTCTTGAAGTAACTCTCGTCTGTTATGCCAAGTTTTTCCTTCACTGATATAATTGGTGACGAGGTTACTGATTTTGTTGACCAGGCACGGACGAGATTTCTCCAAAGTACAGTCGAAACTCGATATCTCGAACCTCCATTAGTCGATTTTTCTGTATCTCGAAGTAAATTTCGCGGCGATTTGCTCTATTCTTCACGTGTATTTATTTCTCTATTACTCGAAATTCAGTTACATGAATTTCTCGATTTCTAGAAGCAAAGCTTTCTTCACTTGAAGCAAAAAATACTCTATAACTCAAATTCTGTGCAACATTAACTGTGCAATATGACATTTGTGGTTTATGAGGGACAGTTAACAAGTAAAGAAAGGGTTGCAGTGATGCTGGGAGCAAATATGACGGGAACCGAAAAACTAAAACTTCTAATGATCAGAAAATCGGCCAAATCTGTCTGTTTCTTGGGTGTGAATTAATTACCGGTCATGCACGAAAGCAACCCCCAAAGTTGCGGATGACAAGCTTCATTTACGAATATCGGCGTGGTGAGAAGTTTCAACGTGAAGTGGGGGGGGGGGGGGAAGATTAACAGTAACAAACAGAAGAGACTAGGGGATTTCTTCCAAGGGTGTTAACGGAGGTTTGTTTCTTGTTTCACTACTGTACGTACTGTATCCTGTCTTCTAAAAAGGGTTCTAATTAAGGTGATGCCGTAAAATAGTTCGTGTATTTTTAAATTATGTTAAACGAACACGTAGACACATACGATTCAATTATGAGCTATACTGTATTCTCTACATCTCGTAATTTCGATAACTCGAAGGTAGGTCCACTTGGAAGCAGTTTATTCCCAACTAACATACCCAGCAGGTCACCTAGCGACAAGGATGCCCGAGCGTATTTTTCAATACATTAACCCTTTACTGCATACTGTTGCCATTAGGAAACAAATAACTTTTCACCTGTGTAAATGGATAAACATTATAGACAGAGGTAGTTTTACAGCACACTCTACAGTCAATTAAACACTGGGCCTTGTTTTTTTTTTTACATAACATAAGACAAAACAGCCAAAGGTACTCCTTCCACCCCGTCTACATCCGCGCGAACCAACCACCGTTTATTTTCCGTGCGCCCTCCCCATGATATTACCACAAGCTTCAGGAGTACCTCTGGCTCAACCTCAAAGTATACTTGCGCCTTGCAATACGTACCCATGGCCAGTAGGCAGTAATGTTCGGTCTTTGAATGTTAAAAGCTTAGCGTAAAATCGTGGAAAATCGTATATATATTCCAATATGGCAATCCACATCACATACGAGTGTTAAGCTATTAGGCCCAGTTAAGAATTGCTGGTATAACTAAACACCACTGAGCGTATGTTGAATATTAAAGCTTGACATTTTCTTCACCAAACGGAAACGAAAAATAATTCATGCAGTAGAGGGTTAATACTAAGTTTCAAATTATCGTTTTCATCCAGTTTTAATCTCGCGGTGAAATTCAGAAACGCGTAAAAACATCTCCAGCAGATCAGGGAGCAGAGTATTGCCTGAAATCAAGGTTAGCTACACAACTGAAATATCACATGCGATAAGAAAGGTTACTCGATGTTAAGCAACCCCGAATAAAATAAAAAATTAGTCATAAATTCTAGCGAATCTTGGAGGAGAATTTTAACTTGAAATACAACGTGACGTCAGAAAACACATCTGGTCTCAATCTTCCGATCAAACTCCAAAATTAGCCAAACATTCCGGTGAATCATACGGTCGAATATTCGTTTGGAATTTCTCGAGGAATAACAAGGGACTCTCGGTTTTAAACTCCCGGTTAAACCTCCAAATGCCCTCCATGACTCCAGAAATGAATAATCTGAAGAGGGAAGTGAATATAAGCGTAGATAATGCAGCACTTGAATTTTTGAGTGAATTTTCATATTGAAATCAATAAACACGGGAACCTACAGCTTTACGTGAATATAAACCACAGGGAGAAAATTTATTTCAAAACTCTTACGGGAATTGCTGAGATATGAAGCGTGGCCACTTTGGTGACAAACCATTCGCAATATTACTTAGCCGTCATGCCAGTCTATATGCACTCCTATCCTCTTTAGCAATTGTCTAGCTGAGGCGATGGTCATGCTCGGTCAAGGTTACCGCCTTTTGCCGAACGAAATAAGGGACATGTTACTGAAAATACGGATCAGTTTATGGAAATAATGGACACTTCTGATTTGAGAACAGGATTAAATTACACTATTCCTTTCACGTGTATTTTCTTTCTTTCTTTCTTTCTTAGTCTCTTTACCGTCCAGGTTTGTTTCTTTTTCCCTCGGACTAAGCGAGGGATCCTTCCTCTACCGCCTTAAGGGCAGTGTCCTGGAGCGTGAGACATTTGGTTGGGGATAGAACTTGGAAGGAGGACCAGTACCGCGCCCAGTCGGCCTCACCTGCTATGCTGAACAGGGGTCTTATGGGGGATGGGGAAATTGGAAGGGATAGCCATGGACGAGGGAACGAAGCGGTCATGGCCTTAAGTTAGGTACCACCCCAACATTTGCCTAGAGAAGAAGTGAGTAATCACGGTCAGTATTGCCGGGTCTCACGAAATTTCAGAAGTTCTCCCGATTTTTTGCAACACACCAGAAAACCCGAAAACAAAAATCTTCCGAAATTTCTTCTATTTAAAATTTTAGGAAAATGATCAACATAGATTAATGGTGCATAATATATATGTGCCGAAAAACTCTTTCCTTGCCTCACTGTGTGACATTTTATCGAAAACATCACTCGTTAGGTACTGCCCCGCATTCATTTTAGGCTCGAATGACGTAATCTCTCCCCTCTTATTGAACTCAAAACTCACGCTTGACAGGATCTATCGAAGGGAAATCACCGACCCGCACACATAATACAAAATCTGCATCCTGCTGCGACTTCAAAATTGGCACATAATTTCTATGCCTGATGAATGACTACATCTGCAGGAAGATTGGGGAGAATAATAATAATAAGAAAAAGAAGAAGAAAATCACCCCAGTGTGTACGAGTGAGGGAAACTGTATTCTTTCCTCATAATAACTTCAAATAATTAATGGATTCTTTAATTTAGTTGTATTATAATATTTCAGTGCTCGAGAAACTTCCAAAATTTTCATTAAAACTCCCGAAATGTTTACGTACAATCTACTGATTTTTTATTTGTAGCCCTGGCAAGACTGATCACGGGAAACCACTTCGAGGATGGCTGAGTTGGGAATCGAACCCCCTCTAATCAGCTGACGTCCGAAGGCTGAGTGGACCCCGTTCTAATCTTCGTATCAATCGCACGGTGTCTCACGAGTGAACAAGCATGGTTTTGACATAAAGGAACAGTCAAATCAATGACTTCTTTTATTAAACTGGTGACAGTTATCTTGCTGCTGATTCAGACAGCTGGTCGCAGTGGCAAGCCAGATACGTTTTATTTATTTCCATCAACACAGACCGCTTTTCTATAACTGTAACTGGAGAGCTATGATTCATAAGCACTCCAGCCGTCAACTTCCTTTCCGATAACACAGGATGTGTTGCGTCATGCGTGGTACAAGACTGGACCTGCAGCTTGCTTGATATCAACACTGACTCACCGCGCCCACGGATTACGGGATGGCACACAAACAAAGAGAGACGCAAGCCTAGTCGGGCTCAAACAACCCACAATTTATTGTAATATTCATGTAGGAAAGGAAAAAGAGAAAACCTTCGCAATTATCGCAAGATTATATTTTAATGAATTTGCTGTAAGTCCCTCCGACACAGATAGGTGGTATTTTACGGCGACGATGGGGTACAGCACCAGCATTTGCTTGGTGTGGAAATGGGAAACCATGGAAAAGTACATTCATGGCTGCCGACAGTGGAGTTCGAACCCACTATCTTCCGAATGCAAGCTGATAGCTGCGTGACCCAAGCCGCGCGCCATTTGCTCGGTAATATCGTAAGATAATATTGTATAGCCTACTTTGTTGTTGTTGTTGCTGCTGCTGCTGCTGCTGCTGCTGCTGCTGCTGATGATGATGATGATGATGCTTGTCGTTTTATATGGCCTATCATCTAGGTCACCAGCCCCTATTGTATGCTTTAAAGGGACATGCACACCTTCCATTATTTTAAAATCATGACAGTTCACTACTTCAAAAGTTACTTAAACAAAATTTTGCATTTTTTGGCCCTCAAATGGCGAGGTGAAATTATGCACGTAACTGGTGAGGTGATGATGATGATGCCAGTTGTTTAAAGGGGTCTAAGATCTAATGGTAGGAAATGAGACGAAATGAAATGACAAATTAAAAGCCCCAAAACATCCACTGACCACAATTGAAAACGTGAGGACGGACGGATGAATGGATGTGAATTTAAAACTATCAGTGGAACCGACCCACAGTGCCTCACATGCACAGAAGCTGGCGTAGAACAATAATATTACTGACCAAGGGACTGCTTCTATAGCACAATACTGAATCGATGATGCTTGTAGTCGAAAGGGGTCTAAAATCCAAGTCAGCGGCCCCTCACAATCGCTCTTATCGCTAGGAAAGTACTGTAGAACCACGGTATTTGTCACGTTGCGGTACTAATTAAGAGTAGCGTAGACTCACTACTCACAGGTAATGAAACTCGCACATTTATTACACACCTACGCTGTTTCGCACAATGGGGCGCAGTTTAGAGGCAACGCAAACCTATGGTGTTCATCACATTAGGGTACTAACCACAGGGACTCGTACTATCCCGTGGTGTTCCTCATACAGTGGGTGCTAATCATAGGCAAGCCAGAACCGTGGGTTCCCACATCCCATGATGTCGCTCATACAGTGCTACTAATCACAGGTACTGTAAAAACCGTCGCGCTCTCATTTGCTACTAATCACAAACCTGTTTGGTACCCAACACAGTGGTAATACGCGCAAGTAAAAGCGACCCATGGTGTGTTCCCCGCGTGGTGGTACTAATCACAAGTAGTTTCATGGTTCTAATTTGATCATCCCTTGGTCGCCCCTTTTAGTCGCCTCTTACGACAGGCAGGGGATCCCGTGGGTGAATTCGTCTGCGTCCCCCACCCACAGGGGGTTGTGTGTTTGTTCCGCGAGAGGCATTTTATTTCCCTCAAGTCCGCCGGCAAGCCTGTTAGGAACCCCCACCCCTATCCGCCACCTGGGACGCGGCACGTGGGAGTATCACCTCTCCCCCACTGCTTCGCCAGCGTAGTAGGTTCGTGGTGGTGAGGTGGGGTTTCAAAACTGACACCAACATCAAAATACTAATAAAATGTACATATTCTGTACGTGAAAAGACCAAAGAAACATTTACAGTGACACTCTCAAAAGTTATTACATAGCCCATGTGAATTTGTTAATAATACTGGTATGATTAATGGGTAGAATAATACTCCTCCAAACTCGAGAAGGAATTGGAAGATCCTTAAAAAAATTCTAATTTTCATCATTAAAGAGACAGATGATTCCAAAATATCAATATCAAAGTTTATCAGCAAGGACCGGATTTCGATGCAGTAATAGATTAGATTTAAACAAGTGGAAAGGTCACGTATGCTCAGTAGTAGAAGTTGCATAAATGTTAGGGGTTTTAAAAGACCGTGTCCCTAATGCTTATGCAAGTCTTTAAACAGGAGCGTTGTGCGGCCTTGAAGAAACATTCCCCTCGTTGAAGTCTAACCTAATATTTTTCACAAGTCCGCTCCCTACCTGCCAGTCTAAATATACAGAAATGAAAAACAATTTTTCGACTTTCCTTTAACTCCGCAAGTGGTAAAAATACTTCACTATCTGTTCTTAGGACACTCGCATCAAGCAACGGAACGGCATTTCTGGTACACTGGACGGCTGCAAGTGACACAGTACAGTATTGCCTGTCCAATTCTGCTTCAGAACTTCCACATCGAAAGTCAGGATCTTTATATAGACTACCCATTTCTTGTATTGTTCATATCGTAATTATCATTTAGTATAGGCCTACTGTTCAAAAAGACCGAGGGATTTGGCCCTGAGGTTAGGGTCGCACAGCCGTGAGCTTGCATTCGGGAGATAGTGGGTTCGAATACCACCGTCGGTAGCCCTGAAGATGGTTTTCCGTGTTCTCCCATTTTCCCACCAGGCAAATGCTGGGTCTGTACCTTAAATATAAGGCCACGACCGCAATCTTCCCAATCCAAGTCCTTTCCATCCGTCGCCGAAAACCCTTGACGTGTTAGTGCTACGTTCAATAAGTAGAAAGAAAAGCTGTTCACAAAATCTGGAAGGTTATGGCCCCAAATTCATAAAATATGTATAAAAAAAGAATGTAAACAATTTTGCTTTACGTCGCACCGACACAGTCAGGTGCTTATAGCGATAATTGGATACGAAAGGGCTAGGAGTGAGAAGGAACCGACCGTGGCCTTAATTAAGATACAGCCCAAGCATTTACCTGGTGTGAAAATGAGAAACCACGGAAAACCATCTTCAGGGCTGCCGACATTGGGGTTTATAAACGATTATTTGCCCCATTTTAGCCTCTAGAATTCCAACTATATATTCACATTATGACCTTTGCTACCCTTAAAATCTCCACTGAAGCTTATTCATCTACTAATATCATTCAACGCCAACTCTCCACTGACAGCTCGGAACATACCGCTTAGTTGAGCATCTCGTCTCCTTACTCCCAAGTCTTACCAGCTCAAGCTTTGCAACATTTTCGTAACACTATTCTTTTATTGGAAATTACGCAGAACAAATCGTGCTGCTATCCTCTGGATCTTTTCCAATTCTCGAATCAAGTATTCCTTATGTGGATCCCATACACTGAAACTATGTTCTAATAGGGGTCTTACCAGAGACTTGCACAACCTCTTCTTTACATCCTTATTACAACCGTTAAAGACTCTGACAAGCATATGAAGATATCTGTAACCTTTCTTTACATTCTTTTTACAATGATTACATAAAAGCACAAGGAAGTACTTACAGTAAGGTGCTATCACCCTATCAACACAGTGATTAAAACTGACAGGACTTTAATCCTTGATGACTTACAACCTGACTTTGCATCCCATTTACCATCATCTGCTGTCCATCTCACAACACTGTAGAGGTCTTTTTTTGCAGTCGTTTAGAATCCAGTTAATAATTTACTACTCTATACAGCAGGGCCTCTCAAACGCTCAAAATCTCACGCGTGCAAATCGAGGCGCAGAGATTCCGTGCACTGTGCATCGGTCCGACTCGGCTCAACTCGGCTTGCCTCGGATGGTGTAGTGCGCTGAGAGCGACGAAGCGTTCGGTGATAGACGGCTTGTTTATCAGTGAAATAGATAAGCGCAAGACAACAACATAATAATGGAGCAACCTGTTTCTAAGGAAGCAAACACTTCCGAAAGTCCATTTCAATCGAACTGGGAACTTTCGTATTTCTTTGTCAGTCGTGACGATAAAGCCAAATGCTTAATCCGTGGGACAATAATTATGTGATAAGTTAATCAAAAATATCTATTTTCCAATACAAAGGCGTTGCTCAAATTCTACGAGAATTTTTCGAAGGAAGATTTTCTAAGCTGCATCGAGAAGCAGCGAAGATTATTTCTACGTTTGGTTCCACATGCATATGTGAAAGGTATTTTTTCCTGCTTTGATTTGTATGAAAACTACATTGCGTGCGAGTAGGCATATTTCTGATTGTAATTTAAAGAAGGCTCTCAAATTGCTGTCAGCCGGTCCCTTGTTGCAGGCATAACTGGTATCATTGCAAAGATAAAGGAAAAGAAGGGCTAGAGAAGATAAATTTTCTGCTCAAACCAAACTGAAAGAAGAGTGTTTTAACACCGGTAACGTTGTCCCATACAACAGTGTCACCGCTTACCGCACATAAACATTTCGCAGTGAGGGGAGAATCAGCGGGGAAGGTGGAGAAGGCGAAGACAGGCCGAACGGGTGAGACAGATGCAGGGGAAGTGGAGTGGCAGTTTGCACTCTGGTCAACCTAGTGAAGTCGTCTCCTGCACCTTGCGCCCGTGCACTGCACGGCGCATGCACCCTGAGAGGCCCTGCTATAGAGTATAACATCCACAAGAAGCCTTATCTGTGATTCCAATTTTTTACGCATTATCATTACATAAGACAACACACACCGGTCCAATAATACTGCCTTGCGCGACCCCCGCCCCCTCTTAATCATTACAGGATTAGATAATGCTTCAAGTACTCTAATTCTCTCAGTTCATTTTGGTAGAAACGTAGCCACCCATTCAACCACTCTTTTGTCTAGTTCAACAACGCCCATTTTCGTCAGCAATCTCATTATCTACGCCATCAAAAGTTGCTCTTTATTGCCAATCACTTAACAACTGCTGCTTATGAAGTCTGTAAAACACTAAAAGTGCTGACATTTAGATTAGTGTGTGGGCGATGACAGCTGAACTACGAGGAAGGTTAGCCATACTGTATTACTGGTCTCAAACGTGTAGTAGCCTACTTGAGAGAGCAACAGAGGTGTACTAATCGTGATTGCCAATATCTAGGGATTTGAGAGAGGCTAATGACTTGTAATTAGCAAGTTCTATTTAACAAATCCCTGTAGCTGGTACGACGTGTGCTACTCTTGGGGGGCTACGGTGATTATTGTCCATGGTTTGAGCCTTGACCTCAACACTCGATGCCGCAAATTCCGAGTTCAGTTTCCTCGCGAGATTTCATAGTATTGCACCACAATGTTGTGGAATTTTTTAATATAATAATAATACATTGGTGAACCCAGAACATCTTTACGCAAATGATTGTCTAGTTTTGAACTTATAGTTAGATAAACTGGCAATAGAAAGAAGAATCATGAAAAAATCTTAGGTCACATGAGAACAACAGAAGAATGGAAATTAGGAAGTAATAAGGAAATATACCAGAACATAGAAAATACGAGTACAACAGAAACAATAAGAAAAAGCTATTTTTTGGACATATCTATAGAATGGATGATAACAGATTGACAAACCGGATATTCAAGTACATTTGGGAGAAAAAGTCAACAACGAGCTGGATATAAGAGGTCAAGAAAGATTTAGGGAGGAAACTACGGAAAGAGACATGTTTTAAAAAGGAAGGTTTAAGAATGGGAGGATTCAAAGGAGGAATGAAAAGGAAGCCCGGTCCAAAGTGGTCTGTGAAGAGAAGAATAAAGCATAGTAGAATGGTGAAGGAATACTGGAAGATACGGAAGAGAAAACAAGGAAGGATGAATTGAAGTCTACGCGTGGTCCCTAGCAGGTGTCATCGTAAATAAGAACAGGGAGAGTGATAACTGAACAACATTGTCATTAACTTCTCACTACGGTGGCATTCCCTAAAAATCCGACAAAACTGGAGGTTCTGTAACAGTCACGCATCTTTAGTAAGTCGAGTTATTTACCGCCGCTCAACACTCGGCGTTGAGTCGCTGGCTGGCTGGTCTACTGCTTCACCACAGCAGCAAAGCTCTGATACAGTCACTCGACTGAACGGATGACATCATCATCATCATCTGATATTATTGCTACATGAAAATACTTCTTCTTCTTCTTCTTTTCCTGCCGCTTTTTCCCACACCTGTGGGGTCGCGGGTGCTAACTGCGTTGCACATGTGGATTTGGCCCTGTTTTACGGCCGGATGCCCTTCCTGACGCCAACCCTCTATGGAGGGATGTAAGCACTATTGCATGTTTCTGTGGTGGTTGGTAGTGTAGTGCTTTGTCTGAATATGATGAGGAGAGTTTGGGACGGACATATACACCCAGTCCCCGAGCCAGAAGAATTAATCAGAAGCGATTAAAATCCCCGACCCGGCCGGGAATCGAACCCGGGACCCTCTGAACCGAAGGCCAGTACGCTGACCATTCAGCCAACGAGTCGGGCATGAAAATACTTCTTCTGAAGGAAGAAAATAATATATCTATCTAGAACATAAGTTTGCGGACTCCCAGGAAGATGTTTGGTGTCCCTTGTACGCCCACAGACTATACTTTAAGAACCTCTGGTTTAAAGATTACTAATATGATTACTTTCCACTCTTCAGTAATCGACTACCTAAGCTACGTTTCAGTCCATGATCCCTGTGAATCGGGGCACTGACGTCCAAATACTGATGGTTAATTTAAAAAAAACAACGGAATATCATCATTCTCACAATGTTAGTACTAATCAGATATGGAACAGATGGGGTAGAACCCTCGGGAGAATGATGATAGCGGCAAAAAAAAAAAAAGGGCCACGGTTGGTGTGAAAAAGAAAAGTTCTTAAGGCCTCGCAAAGTAAACACCGTTCGGGTAGAAAAATAACAAAAGTCAAGCAAGCAAGGTTGGATATGAAATGTGAAAAAGATGAGCTTGGCTAGGTTTATCATCCGTTTGGCATATGCCGGACATGTCCTGAAATTTATTTATCTGTACGTCCGACAGGATAATATTACTTGCTTTACGTCGCCCTATCTACATTTACAGTTCTTGGAGACCCCGAGGTGCCAGAATGTTGTACCGCAGTAGTTCTTTTACGATCCAGTAGATCTACCGACGCGAGGCTGACGTATTTTAAGCACCTTGAAATACCACAGGACTGAGCCATGCTCGAACCTGCCTAGCTGGAGTCAGAAGGCCAGTTCCTCAACCATCTGAGCCACTCAGCCCGGCTGTTCGACAGGAATTAAAAATTATTTTTTATTATCCGGAATTAAATAGCAATACTCATGCTTACTGTGAGTTTTGAAATTCAAATTTTGCTCATGTTACTTTTTTTTTGCTTATGAGGAGGAGTATGTTGGGAAAAGCGTAAACGGCGAGCCTCTGAATCAGGGAAATTAATCAGACCTGATTAAAATCCCTACGCCGACGGGAATCGAGCCGTTGGTTCGCATTTCATCTCCAAGCAAATGTTGGTATGGTACCTTTCTCAAGGCCAGGCGAATTTCTTCTCATTCTTAGCTCGTACAATTACACCTACACACAAAAAAAATTACACCTCGGTAGCTCACCCACTGGTGTGTATCGGGAAAAGCAGCTACAGAAATGACGAGCCGAACTTGTCCTCACACACTTGCTGCGGTAGATGCCATGCGCTGAAAGAAACTTGCTGTTTGGAAGGTAGATTAAAAATATAGGTGGGGTACTACACTGCAGCGCAAAACTTATGGACGAAAGTAACTTTCGCATGTTGTGTCACTGCCAAGCAACATAGCTCGATGAATCATGAACCATACATAGGAAGATTTGCTTGAACCATACATAGGAAGATTTTCTACAGTACGGTAGGGTAATCAACTGGAATTATGCGATGAGACGAACAGAAATGACACTTTTATACAGAGACAATAAATTACACGTAAGTCACTGCGACTTGTGATGGTCCCCTGGACATCACAAAAGAAGAGACATAGCTCCTTAAAGGGTGTGTGATCAATCACCACGGACAGCGATGCTGCATGCTCTGCAACGTGTTCGCATGCTGTCCGCAAGATTGGTAAGGAGTTCTTGCGGTAGGGCGATCCATTCCTCCACCAACGCGGTTGACAACTCCTGGATTGTCGTTGGTGCATGTGGACGTGCTGCAATAGGTCTGTCCAATATTTCACACACATGCTCGATGGGATTTAAGTCGGAGAAACGGACAGGTCAGTCCATTTATGCCTCCCCATACCACAACACTTGGACCACCAAAATGATCATGTTCGACAATGTCTCTGGGTGTATTACGTGTTCCCATCTCTCGCCAGATTAGAGTACATCTAGAATCACCACCCATACTGAATCTGTTCTCATATGAGAAGAGCTCACTACCCCACTCCTCGTCGCTCTAGACCTGATGCTCTTTGCACCACTGCAAACGGCGCAGCCGATTTGCGGGTGTCAACGGAACACGACTTAATGGTCGCCGGGCAAACAGACCACCCCAATCCAATCTCCGTGTCACTGTGGAGGGTGAGGTTGGGTGCCTTGCAGTCCTGTTAAATGTGGTTGCGATTGCACCCGCTGTTTGATGTGAGTCCCTTCTTGGTGGTTGCACAATGCAGGGGTCATATTCTGCTGTAGTTGACTGTTTGTCGACCCCCTCCTCTTCTTCGGGCAGCAGTGCTTGTGGTTCGGGATACTCTCCATGCACGTGAAGCAATGCTGTGAGCAATACCAAACTCCTGGGCTACACTCGTCACACTTCGTCCTTCACCACTTTCCCGATTATTCTTCCCCATGTAAAGTCACCAAATGTTGTCCCCAGGCCATCTCGTATTGAATAACACCACCACAGCGCACCGTAACAACTCGCTGATTTACTCACACTGTCTTGTCCCGTTCCTTCAACTGCCTCATTGTGGGCCCAGACCCATCTGGCGCTATAGTCGCGCTGAACTCACCAGGTTTATATGCACGTGCGGGAGTCCTCTGGCAACATCTTAACTCACTTTCATTCATTTCCACCGAGTTATGTTGTTTTATCTATGTCGTCTTTAAGTTTTGCACAGCAGTGTAGTTCTCTTCGGGACGGAGCGGAGAGGCCGCGCGTGTTATAGCGCTGTGGACATGGAGTCACGCTTTGCATTTGGGAGAGGCGTAGGTTCGAAACCCACCGTCGGCTGTTGTGAGAAACATTTCCTCTAGTTTCACCACTTTCACTTTCAGGCAAATGCTGGGACTGTTCTTATTCACAGGCCACAGTTGATTCCTTCCACCTCCTTTTGACGTTAGGAAGGGAATCCAGCCGTAAAAAGATCCCACATAAATTTACCTCATCCCCAACCCCGTATCAATAAACGGATTAAGGGGCAGACAAAACATTTTTTTAAAAGAAAAATTAATTCCTTAGAACACTAGCTGCATGAGATGATTGACCGTCAATACCTGAATACAGTGATGCTGTGAGTCGCATTTAAAGCACGTTTAATCTGCCTCAGAAAAAGGTGCTTTCATAATACTGAAAGAAAAATGTCAGAACAATAACAGCGTATCATCGCCTTATACAATAGCTAATGCGTATATAATTGAAAGGTGTGAGCGGAGCAAAACAGTAGCGACTTCCAGCAAAGTATTGTGTTTATGAAGGAAGCAAAAAGGGAGCGCGAGTAATAACAAGGTCGTTACGAGTCCTCGAGTAGACTTCGCGTGTCGACAGTATGTTGATTACTTGTGTGCGACCAACTTCCTCTAACTAGCCTACCTAGTGGGCCAGATTTAGAAGTTATGATACTGTACTTTTCCCCGGCGGCTGAATGGTTAGCGTGCTGGCGTTTGATCCAAGAAGTCCCGGGTTCGATTCCGAGCCGCGGTTTATTCACCTAGCTCGGGGCTGGGTATTTCTGCCGTCTTCAAAATTGCAATTCATGTTAGATAGGGCCCCATCTTCACAGATAGGCATAAGTAGAGCCCTGCACAGATGCGGATATCGGCGGATTTTTATCCGCGGATATCGGCGAAGTTAGTATTTGGCGGATGCAAACTGTATGGCAAAGCGGATAATTTTGCTGATAATTTCTAAATAATGAAATTTATTAATTTTCACACAGGTATACTCTTGTTTGTTTGTTTTTTGCTACTGGCTTTACGTCGCACCGACACAGATAGGTCTTATGGCGACGATGGGATAGGAAAGGGCTAGGAGTCGGAAGTAAGGGCCGTGGCCTAACAGCACGGCCAACTCCCGCGTATACTCTTATTTTTGCCAGCCCCGCGGTGCAGGGGTAGCGTGCCTGCCTCTTACCCGGAGGCGCCGGGTTCGATTTCCGCCCACGTCAGGGATTGTTACCTGGTTATAAGGGCTGGTTCGAGGTCTACTCAGTTTACACTGAAATGAAATATCGTATGCCTTTTAGTGCCGGGAGTGTCCGAGGATAAGTTCGGCTCGCCCGATGCATGTGTTTTGATTTGACACCCATAGGAGGTGACCAGCACGTAATGATTAGGATGAAATGATTATGAACACGATACATACACCCAGCCCCGTGCCAGCGAAATTAATCAATTATGGTTAACATTTCCGAACCTGCCGGGAATCGGACCTGGGACCCCAGTGACCAAAAGCCAGCACGCTAACCATTTAGCCATGGGGCTGGACACTGCTAGGTCATCGGCTATTAATGGTACGAGGTGAACGAAATGAAAAGTAAAAATAAGAGTCTAAAACGAATGACGATGAAAAAATGAACGTGAAACAAAAACAACCAGTGGTTCCTATTCAGAATACCTTAAGTACTGGGGTGATATTTATTATCTGAAGGGATCCAAAATCCAGGTCACCGGTCCCTCATAATGGTACTAATTACTGGTAAAGCAAAACCGTGGTATTCTTCCTACAGTGGTACTAATCCCAGGTAAGATGGCACCACTCACAGGTACAACAAAACCTATGCTGTTTCGCACATACGGGAACCATTCACAAGCAACGCAGACGCATGACGTTCTTCAAACGGTGGGGCTAATCACGGGCGCCGGTATTCCCGTGGGGTTCCTCACTTAGTGGAACTAATCACAGGCCACATACACTCATAGTGTCGCTCACATAACAGGCCACTTATTCTCATGGTGTTGCTTACATAGTGCTACTAATCATAGGCAATGTTTACCCGCGGTGTATCACACATTATGGTAACGCCCACAGGCAACACAAACCCATGGTGTTCGTCATATAGTGGGACTGATTACGGGCGCCTGTATTCCCGTGGGGTTCCTCACTTAGGGCCGGTATTATAATGAGGGTTTAAACTGAAGATTGGGTTAAACTGTAAATGGAGTTTAAACTGATGTTGAGTCTTATAATGACCGGCCTAAGTTAAACTGAGGTGAAGAAGGAAATATACGATCTTGGTAGCAGTGACTTGCGAGAAAAGACGACTGTCGATAATGTTTTGTTACTTCTTGTAGGTAAAATGGCGGATAAAAGCAATAAACGTTGTCCTAATTTTACTTGTAAGGAAATAGAATTGCTTGTGCAATTAGTACAGAAATATTTATATAGTCCGTGAAACAGTGGCCTTAAGAATTCCTCCGAAATATCCCATTTTAATAAACATACCGCAATGCTATTAGTAGCTGACCGAGGGGCTCTACAGCATGATTTCTGAAATAGAAGGAAGTTACTTTATTTTCTAAAATTTACACTTTTGACATTCAAACTGTTCAGGAAGTCATTTTTACATTCTTACCTTTTCGTTGCATGTTTTATTCTAGCACCAATTTGCTGAAATAGGGTTATGGCAGTCTGTTTTGTAAGCCTAAACCTATTTAAAAACTATTTTTTATTCCACATACGAAAGTGACGTCCCCTTGCTCGGAAAACTCGTAGTGCTCGTGGTTGTTCAATAATTTGAACCACTTCTACCTCATCGCTTAGTATTTCTTCAAACACCTCAAAAATATATTCGAGATCCATTCGTTCTGCCATGTTATAAGGTTATGTATTCTTAAAGTTCAGTTTAAACGGTAGATGAGCGGCAGTAAAATTAATCTGTAGTTAAACTTAAGATTAAGTTTTGTAATACACGACTAACAGATAAACCGACGTTTAAACTGATCCAACAGTTTAAACCTGTATTATAATACCGGCCCTTAGTGGAACTAATCACAGGCCACGTATACTCATAGTGTTGCTCACATAGTGCTACTAATCATAGGCAATGTAGACCCACGATGTATCACACATTATGGTAATATACCCACAGGCAACACAAACTCATAGTGTTCCTCAAATAATGGTATTATTCTCAAGCAAGGTAGACTCATGGTGTTCCTTATAAAGTGGTACTATTCACAGGTGACGCAGACCCATTCTGAACACAGTGGAACCGACCGGTGGAATGTACATGACGACACTTATCACAAACAACGCCCAGACCAGTAGTGTTCCTCGCATTATGTTACTGCTCCTATGTAACGTTGACCCACGGTTTTCCTCGCAAGGTCGGAAGTAATGTCGACCCATGGTGTTCCGCACGCAATGATACTAATTACAAGTAATTACATGGTTCCAATATCATCCCTTGGTCGCCTCTTTTAGTCGCCTCTTACGACAAGCAGGGGATACCGTGCGTGTATTGTTCGTATACTTCCCCCAACCCACAGGGGGTCAGGTCATTCTTTGGTAGGTGATGACATCTCAAGTGAAGACGAATGAACACGTAATTATCATCTAAATGAACTAAAGATTACCTGTTTAAGAATCCATGTTCATTGGCCATAAATGGATGTTCTTCCCTCCAAAAGAGAATTGGTGCTAAAAGGGGGGAGGGGCTTAAATTTACACCACAAATGATTGTGATGAATCCTTTCCTCTCATACATTTTGTGACTTGTATAGATTAGTGTCATGAGGGTATTCAGCCCTTAAAATCCTCGTCTGATTACGACCAATGCCCAGCTGTAATAGAAAATCGTTAACCATGCAACCAATTTATTTTAAAGCTTGCCTCTTCAACGTTCGTTAGCCACTCGTAATTGGACGGCTTGACCTGATAAAGCTTGTCTTGATTTCACAAGAAAGTGGCCGAACTCTTTGATGCGTTAATGAGGGTTTTCTCCACCCTGTGTGATGTACGCTCAATGTATTATGGAAATTGACTAAGCTTTACTCAACCAGATTAGGATACAAAACTCAAAAGAAATTTTTTCAACCCCTCCACGCCATAATCCCTCTATACAGAGTGGGATTTAGATAAGATTTACTTAACGTCAAATACTCTACTAGAGGATACTTAACGCGAGTAACCTGCCCGGAATGTCATTGTGCCTAGGAAAACATTTCTTAGCAGATAAAGTAGGTGTCCCCATACTTCGAAAAGCGTAAAATTAAGCAATTTCCTCAATTGTGCCGAAAGGTGAAGGGCCCGGAAAAGTTTCAAATGTTGAGTATTGGATAGCTCTATCAAACTACAAAATAATTTTCGAAAATCACATCCGGCATAAATGCAGTTGCAGAAAAACAGCCCTCGTTTAAAAAAAATTCAAATCCTAGCCAAATTAACTTACTTACATAATTATTTCTGTAATGTGTTCCTTGGTTCAATACCCACAGGCATTTCTTTGATTTTTTGAAAAATGTCTACACCGAATGCAATTATAAGGGTTAGGCGGAACTCTGCATTGACTCACATTAGCGCTCGTAGTGGTAGAAAAAGGAAGATCGACCACATAACGATGATTAAGGAAAGGATCGTGATTATTAGGAATAAATAAGGAATATACTGTCGTACTTTATTACATTTCATATATCTAAAATTCGTAGCTCATATCCCTAGGTTGTTTTCAACATTGAGTTGCTTGCCGGAAGGGGTAAAAGTGTGGATTTATTTTTCGACAGGAAGTCCTTCTGTAAGTTTTCACGGAAACGAATGTTGGGAGGAGAATAATGATTAAAGATAGTTTCTAAGAAAGAACGTGCCTCATAAACAAAACATGGAAACGGCTGCGAACCAATACGACACTGAAACTCAAACAGTTCTTAGCACGTGGTTGTGGGGGATAGGCAATTTATAAATTTCGTTAGCCAGTAAATCCAGTATTTAAAACAGATGAGTCATGGGCCTTGAAAGTATCACAGCCAAGAAAATAATGACCAGATATAGGACGAGTTAACTGGTACGTGGTTCAGCCACGTAGATGTGAGCTTGCATTCGGGAGATGATGAGTTCGAATTCAACCATCGGTAGCCTTGAAGATAGTTTTCCGTCGTTTCCAATTTTCAAACTAGACAAAATAATGCTACATCTCAACCTTGGTTAAGAACACAGTCGCTACCTTCCAAATCCTTGCCCTTTACTGCTTTTGCACCGAACCAGAGGCTGCGCGATTTGGGTCATGTAGCTATCGGGAGATAGTGGGTTCGAACCCTACTGCAGGCAGTCCTGAAGACGGCTTTCCGTGGTTTCCCAATTTCACACCTCAATTAAAAGCACGGTCGCTTCCTTCCTACTTCCAGAACTTTTCTGTCCCAACGTCGCCATAAGAACTATCTGTGTCGGCGCGACGTAAAATAAAATGTAAAAAAACAAAAAAGAAAACCTCTCCTTGCGTCATCAAAACCTTTGGATGTGTTAGTATGATGTTACACCACTAGCAAAAAACAACCAACCAACCAACAAACAAACAAAGAACTATTTTTAAGAATGTTATACTGGTTTTCTCTCACGCTTTTTTTGTGTGTGTTCCCGTTCCGCAGGGAAAGAAATGGATAATTTATATCCGCTTGAAGAATTCGTGTTTATTTTTATACAGGTACGTAGTGTCGTTGATGTTTCAGCGAGATCGGTGGTGACAAGTAGTAAAACTGATATACGTTGTTGACATATCTTACCAGCCATCAAATGTGCTTTAGTCAGGGCGTCTTAGGGTGCATGCGCCTGGTGCATGCACTGTACACGGTGCAAAAGACGACTTCGCTTGGTTGCCCAGAGTGCAGACCCCCACTCCTCGATTTGGAGCAATAGCGACACTCTTTCCCCACGCCTGTCTCGCTCGCTCCGCCTGTCTCCCTCCTCCTCACTTGCTCCGTAGCGCTCCAAATCCGAGCCGAGTTGAGCCGAGCGTAGCCGAGTAGCCCAGAGACGAAGCGTTGGTCCGAGCCGAGCCGAGTGGAACCGATTCACAGTACACGGAGCTCTTGCGCCTCGATTTGCACGCGTGAGATTTTGGCCCTGCTTTAGATGAATCTTCTATTTCTTCAATGAAGGAAGGAAGGAAGGAAGGAAGGAAGGAAGGAAGGAAGGAAGGAAGGAAGGAAGGAAGGAAGGAAGAAATCAATCAATCAATCAATCAATCAATCAATCAATCAATCAATCAATCAATCAGCATTTAAGCAGTCACCTAGGTGACAGATACCGTAACTCTTGTTTACCTAGTCTTTTTTTTTTTTTGTACAGAATTGCAAAGAATTTGGAAATTTATCGAATATCTCTCTTGGTAAATTATTACTATCCCTAACTCCCCTCCCTATAAACGAATATTAATTTTTCTCCAATTTATCCTCTTGAATTCCAACTTTATCTTCTTATTCATATTTCTACATGTGAAAACCATTCAAAATTATTCGTCTACTAATGTCATTCCACGCCATCCCTCCACTGACAGCCCAGAACACACAGCTTAGTCGAGCAGCTCGTCTCTTTTCTCCCTCGTCTTCCCAGCCCAACTTTGGAATATTTTCGTAACGCTACTCTTTTGTCAGAAATCACCTAGAGCAAATTGAGATGCTTTCTTGAGTGGATTTTTTCCAGTTCTCGAATCAAGTAATCCTGGTGAGGGTCCCATACACTGGAATCATATGCTAGTTGGGTTCTTACCACAGACTTAAACGCCGTCTCCTTTTCATTGTTACAGCATCTTCTTCTTCTCCTGTCACTTTTCAGACCTTTTACGGGATGCCCTAGGAATGAGAACTGCATATATTCAAGCGATGCCCTAATAAGGACTATCCCTTACCTTCCTTTCTTTTCAAATTTATTTTACGTCACCGGGACAGATGGGATAGGAAACGGCTAGGTAAGGTAAGGGTGTATTCTGCCCGAAGGCAGGTCCGATCCTCCGCAGAGGTGTGCCTGAGCCGGAGTTTACGTACGGTAGGGTGGCCAGTTCCTTACCGCACCTCCATTTCCTTACCCCCACCAACAGCGAGTGGCAACCCATCCAAATCTTGACCACGCCCAATATTGCCTAACTTCGGAGATCTCACGGGATCCGGTGTTTCAACACGGCTACGGCCGTTGGCGAAACGGCTAGGAGCTGGAAGGAAATGACCGAGGTCTTAACTAAGGTACAGCCTCGGAAAACCATCTTGAGGACTGCCGACAGTGGAGTTCGAACCTATAATGTCAGGAATGCAAGCTGACAGTTACCTGAACCAAACCGTGCAGCCAATCGCTCGGTTCCTCGCCTTCTTACAGCACTTTATGAAGTGAGGAATACAAACTTGTGAATGGCCTTGTTGATATACGGTCTGTGTGGCCATTAAGGATGATAACACCGCCTATTGATCACCACGACTCATTGTTGTGGATGAACTTTCAATTTTGTTCATTTCTGTATTTGTAACGTCACTGCAATTAGGCCGTTGTACGTGACATGTTCTGTTTGCCGTCGTTGCGTGGGTCGATTGTGATGTATGCTTGTCAAATTTTGTCCATTCTGACGTGTACTTTATGACGAATCAGCATGCGAACTGATTATGCTTCGCTTCTCGACATCAGTATACAAGCGTATCATCAATGTGTTACCTCCGGCCGAAATTATTGACAAGAAGAAATGGGATGGGAGAGTTAATGAACAAATACGGGTACATACTGGTTAGAAAAACGGCGTCCACTAATAAACAGACCGTGATAAATTGGACGAGAACAGACACCGACATACTAACTCGCACAAATATATCGACAGGAGCCCACATAACGTCTTGTGTTGTGGACATGAAACGACAAGATTCATCAAAGACCGGATGTCTATTTTTTGCAAGAATATGACAGTTTGCGCCAGGTAAATGAAAAATGCTTCCAGAGGAATAGACAGTTATGTTTATTTTCGTAGATCTAGAGAAGGCATACAGAGTACGATGTTCGCCGTACAGGAGGATTATGGGATTAAGGGTAGAACAGTAAAACAATCGAAGGCATTTATATGTTGACAAATGAGCTGCTTTCTAGACCGGGGCCGCTATCTCAACGTCAGATAGCTCCTCAATTCTAATCACGTAGGCTGAGTGGACCTCTGCCCAGCCTTCAGGTCCAGGTAAAAATCCCTGGCCTGGCCGGGAATCGAACCCGGGGCCTCCAAGTAAGAGGCAGACACGCGACCCCTACACCACGGGCCGGTCTAGAAAGCCAAGAATAACGGCTGAGAGGATCCTTCGTGCTGACCACACGACACCTCGTAATCTGCAGGCCTTCCGTGTTATCTCCTGTTCGCGAGGAAAAAAAGTTGCCATGACTTATGACTCAACCCTCGTGTCATTATTAGGTCTGTCGCAGGATGAAAGGAAAGCTCTACAAATATGTGGTGGGACCTGCGATGCTTTGTAGCGCAGAAACTTGGTCGACCACAAAAGCCCAAGGGAGAAAGGTACAAGTGAGAGAAATGACAATGTTAAGATGGATGAGTGGAGTTACAAGAAAAGATAGAATAAGGAATCAGAAGATCAGTGAAAATGAGATCAATAGGAAATAAGCTTCAAGACAGGAGACTAAGATGATATAGGCATGTCCATAGAAGAGAGGAGGGCTACATCCTAAAAAGAGTTGGAAATCTAGAAATTAAAGGATGGAGGAAGAGAGGAAAACCAAAAATGAGATGGAAAGACAGGGTAGAAGAGGATGAAAGAGAAAAACGTTGGAAGAGGGAACAATCATTTGATCGACATTTATGGACGAGAATAATCCACGAAAGCAACGCCGATCCTACGTGACGTGCTAAAAGGCTGAGATAAAGCAGAAGAACAAGAAGAACATTATTATTATTATTATTATTATTAGTAGTAGTAGTAGTAGTAGTAGTGAACCCATAATTCTACGGTGAGAAAAATTTTTCATTTTTCCCAAATATTTATTTGGTATTCAGAAACTACTGTATGTTTGAGGGCAGCCATTTTGCGCTCCCAAGAGCCCGATGTTGCGTGGGAAGGTTCCCGCAAGGCGAGCTCGTGGATTGCCGGGACACCTCGGTGGAACTCGAGTGCCCGACAATTTTCTAAATTAATGAATTCTGCACAACGAGGGATTTTGACAAGATAGTAAAGGAAGAAATAAATAAGCAAAATTATTCATACACCCTCTGTGAAGGTAGTGACACCAGGGACAATTTTAGATGCAGTTAAGCCTAAGTGTGTGTTAGCGTGAGAACAGCGAGCTAGTTACACGTGCCAAGGTCGTGGGCAGAAGGAAACGCGCGAAACGCACGGGCAGAAACAATTTATTTCTCCTGTTGTGGGTGTAGGAAAATTATAAAATTAACACCTAACATAAGTGCAAGTCTGTCCGGAGTTCTGGGACAAATCTTATCAAAATTGGTCTATTAGAAGCAAATTTGGCAGATTTCACAACCAAGCCTCATAGAGGGGATAGCGTCCTTCTGGAAATTATAAAAGAAACCCCCCACCGTAGATTTTTCAGTGTCGATCTGGAACTTGAAGCCGCGGGAGCTCGTGCCCGTCGTCATTAGAAATTCGCGCCAGATTGACCGACAATAATTCAATACATGTTCGTGGCTAAAGTCCATATATTAGTTAAGAAGAAAAGTGATTGGAGAAACTGTGAACGTTTGCAGACGAACTGGGAAGGTGTAGGCTGGTTGAAAATTACACAGCAGATTTTATTTTTATCATTTCCTGTACTCTTGTAAGTGAAGAAGGTCTGGGGGAAGCGATTCAAAATAGTTCTACTCCCTTATCGGCCGAACACCTGTTCTTATTGAAACAACGGGGAGAGAAACCACTCTGGGAAGCGCATCAGACAGTTAGAGTCGACTGCAGAACGAGGGAAGTTCGTGGTGCAAGTTACAAAGAAAGTGCATTATTTATGGTAATTTTAATCTCGTGTGTGTGAAGAGTAGTGTTTGGATGAGTGAGATTTTAAAAATGAAAATGTTATCTGTGAAAATGAGTGGCTAAGTACGAGGTTGCTGGCGATGATGCAATCAGAATGCTGAGAATGTCACCATTGTGCAGGTCTGTCTATTTTATATTATGTTGTAGTTAGTTGGTTAGTTACTGTCTGTCCTAAACAAAATTTCCAGATGATTGTCGGGTGATATTCGTAATTATCAGGCGAAAGGCGTTGGAAATTTTGGTCAGCGTGTGAAAATTTCAGTGTGTAAAGTTCATGTCAAGAACGGTAAAATGCGACGCTTAAAATTTTGTGTCGAGATGAGATATCATTCAAAGTGCGGATTTGTGAACGTTATAAGTGTAAATTTGTCGTGGCGAATATTGTAATTTCAGGTGTCAGTTGCATTTAGAAACGCTGGTTAATAATAATAATAATAATAATAATAATAATAATAATAATAATAATGTTTACCGCGGGATAAGGAAATTCTTCTCTGTTAAATTACATTTAACCAGTTATTTCTACAAGGATCGTAGGCATATTTAGATAATGTCAATAAAATTTATTAGAGTCACAGTCGCTAATGGGAAGGAAATTGTGAGACATCGTGTATACTTGAATTGCGAAAGGTCGAGGTGTGCTCTTGGATTCTTGAGGTCTGAAAGTCTTAATAATAGTAAGGTAAGAGATGTGTTAATGATGGTTGTCGTTTTCACCAGGGGATCGAAGTATGAAAAAGGGTCGTGAAGGAAAGGGGATTGAGAGCGATGGATTGATATGTACGTGGAGATGAGAGAGAAGTAGTACCGCTGAAATAAAGCGAGGAGAAAGTGCGTTGAGACAAGTTGTATTTTTGTAGAGGAAGTATTTAGAAACAGGCTGTGTGAAACAGGCTGTATTGTTTTCCGCAATCAATCCGAATTTGAGACGACTATGGTGTGAATTTATAGAAAGATTCCAAGTGAAAACGACTCTTGTAAAATGTTACAGTCTGGGTAGTACACATCCAGTGATCTATGTGCGTAAAGCCCGCATGGATGATAAGATAATGAACGATCTCCAGGATCACAGAGCACTTTGGACACACGGTTGGGTTATATTTAATTTGTTCATTGGAGAGGTCATGGATAAGATGGTTGGAGTTGATGATAGGCGATCTGAGAATTTCGAATGCGATGGTGATGATTATTATTTTGAAGGCGTCCACTAAAAGGGTACCCGTGTGTTGGGAATTTTCATTTGCTTCCCTAACACGTCAGTGCACAGGCTGAGATTGCGTTCGAGGTGGAGAACCGTTCGTCACGTCTATTTATTTTTTGAGTTCACATATTATAATGAGGTAGACACTTACTGTACTTTTCGAGAGGTAGACACTTGCTGTATTTCGACTTGCATTCAGTTGATAATAGAGACGTTGGTTCCGTCGTGCGTATTTTGTCTGACCAGATTCAGTGATATTGTTGGAGTTGTTTGAGAATTGCATTTCGCCTGATATGTTAAGGGAGACGTAGTACGACCCACTTTGACGCCCGACGATAGGATTAGGACGTTAGATGCTATTCTTGGAGTCATTGATGATGAGACGTCCTAGGTCACGCCCGACGATAGGACTTGGAAGGCATCATGTATATACTGATTAGGTTTAGGGTGTACAGATTTCAAGTGAGCCCGACGATAGGTCTGGGATGGTAGCTGTACACACTCAAGTCTCAGTTTAGATTTCTTTTTCTTTTGTTTCTTTTGTGAAGTGGCCTGGTTGAAGGTAGCCATTACAGTGCGATATGATTTATTGTAGAGGGTCTATGCGAAGCTCTCATTGAGATAACGGGACTGCTGTTGACAAACGAGGGCTGTCCAAGTGTGGGACATCGACCCGATCTAGATTAAACATTTTTACTGTGTTTCTTCGTGCGTGTTAAGCTGTATGACTTCGTGATGTTAATTTATTTTTACGGACTTTATTGTTTCCTTGTCTTGACGTCCGTTTTCATTGATAGTGTGCATTATTGACACTCAGTGTTTTAGAATGAGACTTGAGTTGCGAATGCGGTTTCGATTCGTCAGCCAGTAATTTTATTTTATATTTTAATCTTGTCGTATTTTCATTCGTATTCATAGTTAGAATAAGTAAGTAATCACTTTACCAGTAGTGTGTTGGGACAGACAGTAAATAGGGAGATCTGTACTGGTAGCATTGTTGTCAAGAGAAAGAATTCCTTAAAATTGTAGTAAATTTTAGCGTGGACTGGTAAATTTATTAAGCATAATAAACCCATTTCTAACCTGAAAATCGGTTCAATAATAATATTTTCAAGTGACTTTTCACTTTTTGGATTAACTTCAGTGTTTGGCATTTCTTCCAAATGCATGATTAGTAAGTGTTTCCTGCATTTCGCAATTTTGTTCCTTTAGAACGACTTAACGTAAGATCCTCCCGGATCATGTTGTTGTTGGTTCCTTCCGAACAGTTGTTTGGGGTGATGCACGTTTAGCATCGGGACTACCTTATCACTTAAGGGTGTCATGAATGACAAATACATGGTGGAATTTTATTTCAATTGTGAATGATGCCATTAACTTGTAGTGAACACCATGCTTTCCTATAATATTTCGCAACCTATCCAAAGCAACTGATAGTCAGTTTGGTTCGATTAAGGGTCCATTCGGCGGATGTTCCGTATCCGTGAAGGGTATTTGACTGGTGGATAACCTTAATTAAGAGAAAATCAGGCGTTCTACTTGTTGAAAGTCAGATTTTCCACGGATCGTGTGGATTAACTCTCAGTTCTCGTTTGGAATGATAGGTGCCCGGTTTTCAGGTCTTCCCTTTTTCAGTTTTTCAGTTTCGCTGTCCACTAACATATTAGCTTCTCTGAAGCAACTCTTCGACATTGGAAGAAACGAAGTGACGTTATGTAATGTGACTGTGTTTGGAACTTTTCAAAAATCAATAATTAATTTTTTTTATATTTTTGTGGCAAGAATGCATAGTAAATTAACGATGTTATCGTGCTCTTTCAGTTTAAATAAAAGTTAGTAAGCACATTTTTGCTCCTCATTTCAAGTAGTTAGGCTTTCTTCTGAACCCCATCGTTTGGTTAAGATCGTGACCGAATTTATTCCCGCAACGACCCAAGATTTAAGAGTTCTAAATTGTTCTACTATAGCAGCCGTGGCCGACCAACGATGGAATGGTAAGTTCAAGGGTTCAGTAGTAGTAGTAGTAGTATTGATACGGAAATATCGTGGGACAGAGAGGTGTAAGAAGGTGCCGGGGTGAATGGGCAGATAAGGAAATGACCAGAACATAAGTTAAAACACTAAATTTTTAAATTTTATTTCTTTCCTTCTTTACTTTTTGATTTTAAAATGTTATTTGAAATAAATAACAGTTAAATAGAATAACAAATGAGCTCGTCAGCTCTGATAACAATAGCGGACTGTAAGTCCAAAAATCGGGTACAACAGCGAAAAGTATTTTATTTATTTATTTATTAATGTCTTTCTGTACATGGCGGGGCTCAGGCTATAAAGCCTGCTATTATGCCAAACCATATAATTGTACACCTGTGTAAACAGAACATTATAACTACTTAAAATTAAAAATAAGTTTAATATAATGTAAAATTAACATGAAATGTAATTTAAGTGAAAATGTAAAGTATCATAATTTGTTTTTAACATTTTAAAATGAATTTATAGTATTTACTATTATTAAAACTATACCTCGAAAATTGTCAATGTTACTAATCTTACATTTACATTTTATTCATTTGATTTAATCTAACATTTGAGGGTACTTCTAGGTGTAAATTATTCTGATTGCTAGCCGCTTTACGTCGCACTGACACAGATAGGTCTTATGGCGACGATGGGACAGGAAATGGCTAGGAGTGGGAAGGAAGCGACCGTGGCCCTAATTGAGGTACAGCCCCAGCATTTGCCTGGTGTGAAAATGGGAAACCACGGAAAACCATTTTCAGGGCTGCCGATAGTGGGGTTCGAACCTACTATCTCCCGAATACTGGATACTGGCCGCACTTAAGCGACTGCAGCTATCGAGCTCGGTAATTTACATGTTTCACAGCAGGGATTTGAACAAAGTCCTCAGACTTGCCGAAAATTTACATTTAAACTCTAAATAAACATTAAAATAAGTTTGAAATCTTCCCCTCAAGTTCTCTGCCTGGAGCTATCACATGTTAATAAATTTTTGCCATTACATTGAGTAGTTGGGCCTTCTGAACGACGACAGGCGCCCCTGCCTCAAAATAACACGCCGCACTCACTAGACTGGAGCGATGAAGATGACAATACGGTCCTAAAGCGCCCAGTTTTATAGCATTTCCGAGAGGAAGTTTTCAGAACTCTTTTCAGATAGGCAGGATGCCTGTACACACCCCCAATTTTAATTGGCTACAGAAATATACGCAAACTTCCTAACTGGTTAATAATTAAGGAAGAAGCCTCGCCCATCGTCGGAAGGCCCACCAGCTCAAGGTAATGGCAGACGTCTTTTAATCATGTGATAGTCTCAGAAAGCTAATCCGAGGGGAAGGTTTAAACATTCTTTCTTAATGTAAATCTGAATCTTTCAATGTAAATTTTCAAATAAGTCTAAGGACTTTATTCTAAATTAGGGAATAAAGAGTGAAAACCCTCTTTCAATTCCCATTCAACTTTGTATTGGGATGACTATGATTCTGTAACGTAATATTATTACATTATATTTAACTCACGAGAGCTCATATCTTTAATGTTCATTTTCATCTTATGAGCATGTGCTAATAAAAAGTGTACGAAAATCTGAACGAATTAGAGGCTTTGGATTGCGAGTACAATTCTGGAAAATGTTTAAAATGAACTGAGGATATCAACCTTCGAACTGAGGATTCTTCCCCCTCCCTCATTACTTCTTCATTCATGATCATTAGTACCCTGGAAATGTATAAGATGTCCCTTTAGTACCACATCGTGTCAATAGGTGGTGGAATTAACTAAGTATCCAAGACATAAAGGAAGAGCCAGCCCCAAGAATAAATTTCCCATACTGAACACCCTCTGGAAAACATTCAAGAGACTTAGAACGTTCAAGACGGATGTTGACAAGATTTCTAGTCCATATATTTGAGCCTCAGAGCCTCCATGGCTCAAGTGGCAGCACACCGGCCTCCCACCTCTGGGTTCCGTGGTTCAAATCCCGGTTACTCCATGTGAGATTTGTGCTGGACAAAACGGAGGCGGGACAGTTTTTTCTATGCGTACTCCGGTTTTCCCTGTCATTTCTCATTCCAGAAACACTCTCCAATATAATTTCATTTCATCTGTCAGCCATTAATCATTGCCCCAGGGGAGTGCGACAGACTTCAGCAGGCGGCGCAATTCCTATCCTTTCAGTTAGATAGGGGCTTCATTCATTACATTCCTAACCCGGCCGAATGACTGGAAACAGGCTGTGGATAGTCATTATCATATTTGAGCCTCATTTTAATTAGGTATTTATAGCTTAAAAATTCAGTCTAATATTAAGATACTCGTCGCCATAAGACCTATCTGTGTCGGTGCGACGTAAAGCCCCTAGCAAAAAAAAAAAATATTAGATACATAATCAAAAATCCTCACCCTAACATTTAGACGCGCGGATACTGAACTACCGGGTAAACAATGGAACCTCTGCTTTACCACATCCCGTTTCAAACCAAACCATTTGTAGATAATGCAATCAGCTGAGTGCTGTGTTCGAAAATTTAATAATTTACATATGATAAATAATGTGTAAACATTTATGCTGGAAAAGTAATATCTGATGCGTTTAACATAGTTACAAATACAGATAAGACATTTTCAGTTTTCGATATGATAAAGAGCGACATGAATGAGGATTGTATACAACTGTAAAAGATCAGGAGAATTACTGTAATTTCCATGTGGGCGTGATAACTATAATTTTAGCTGAATATGGATGAGTATAGAACCAGAATAACAGATTTGATGTGGTATGTGGATATATGTTGGAGAGTTACAGTATGCATTTGAATCATTCCTTTCAGAACCAGCAATTCCCTTTTTGATGGTATATTAGTTACTAAAATTTTCGAGTTAACGGACGCAGCATACACTTTTTTTGTTCAGAAAGAACACTTGTACTATATGTCTCTGGGTTGCAGGCTCGATCCAATATTATAGTTTTGTGCGGGATAAACTCTTCTTCTGGAGAGATATCGTACTGTTTCTGACAGATACAATATCTAATAATTTTATTGTAGAGATATCGTACTGTTTCTGACAAACAGATACAATATCTAATAATTTTATTGGCCACTCAACCCGGCAGATAGATACAGTATCCCTTCTGATTATACTCATCGCTATGTGGAATTCGATGAAGGCTGACAAAAAAGTAAATTGGAGCTACACATTCCATCAGATTATAATAACATTTATAATTAATTATTAGCTTGGCTAACGACATCAGCTGAGGAACCTTCATGGTGACACAACCAAACTTTATATAGAGAAATAACAGTTTGCTAATATTTTATGTTTTCATTCTTCATTTTGACATTTGTGAAACTCAACGATATAACTTAAAATTAGCAAAACCGGGCGAGTTGGCCGTGCGCGTAGAGTCGCGCGGCTGTGAGCTTGCATCCGGGAGATAGTAGGTTCGAATCCCACTATCGGCACCCCTGAAGATGGTTTTCCGTGGTTTCCCATTTTCACACCAGTCAAATGCTGGGGTTGTGCCTTAATTAAGGCCTCGGCCGCTTCCTTCCAACTCCTAGGCCTTTCCTATCCCATCGTCGCCATAAGACCTATCTGTGTCGGTGCGACGTAAAGCCCCTAACAAAAAAAAACAATTAGCAAACTTCATTTCTTTGCTTTTGGCCGCACTGAGTCGCTCAGACGGTTGAGGCTCTGGCCTTCTGACCCCATCTTGGCAACTTCGATCCTGGCTCAGTATTTCAAGGTGCTCAAGTACGTCAGCCTCGTGTGGATAGATTTACTGGTACGTAAAAGAACTCCTGCGGGATTAAATTCGGGCACCTCGGCGTCTCCAGAAACCGCAAAAGTAGTTAGTGGGACGTAAAGCCAATAACATTATTATTAGTTCTTTGTTTGCAAACAACGCTGGCTTCCATGGTTCAACTCCCAATGACTCCATGTGAGATTTGTGCTGGACAAAGCGGAGGCAGGGCAGGATTTTCTCCGGGTACTCCGGTTTTCCCTGTCGTCTTTCATTCCAGAAATAATATCCAATATCATTTCATTTCAACAGGCTTTGATAGCCGGCACAATTCCTATCCTTGCCGCCAAATGGGGGCTTCATGCATTCCATCCCTGACCCGGTCACTGACTGGAAAACAGGTTGTAGGTTTTCATTCATTCCTGATTTGATAATAGAATAGTACATTTCTTTTATATAACATGTATTATCTTCTACTTTACGTGCTTAAGTGTGAGAGAGAGCCACGAGCCTAAATTGCTTGTTGTTTAAAGGAGCTTAAATTCAACACTGGTAGAGTCAGATGTATAAATAAAATAAATGCATTACATAGAGCTAAAAATTTGCAGCTATTCTTGTTTTTTTGCTAGTGGTCTAACGTCGCACTTACTCAATGAAGGTTTTCGGCGACGCGAGGATGAGAAAGTGCTAGGATTGGGAATGAAGCAGCCGTGGCCTTACTGAAGGTACAGCTTCAGCATTTGCCTGGGGTGAAAATGGGGAACCACGGACAACCATCTTCAGGGCTGCCTACGGTGGAATTCTAACCCACCATCTCCCGAATGCAAGCTCACAAATACGTGACCTTAATCACACGGCCAATTTGCTGGGTAGGTTGCATTTATCTGCGACTCATACTCATACACAGGGTCCATTGCGAAAGGTGTTGCTATAATATGGCCCTGAATCATTTTATATGGACCGCGTGTCATTGCCGAGCTGACTGCCACACGTGGTTGAGGCGCTGGCCTTCTGATCCCAACTTGGCCGGTTCGAGCCTGGCTCAGTCCGCTGGTATTTGAAGGTGCTCAACTACGGCAAGGGGCTGCCTGGCCAAGGCGGTAAAGACGTGCTCGGTTCACCCGGAAGGATGTGAGTTCAATTTCCCGTCAGGAAGCCGAAAAATTTAAGAAACGAGATTTCCCCTTTCGAAGGTGCACATGGCTCTGAGGTTCACTCAGCCTACATCAAAAATGAGTACCAGGTTAACTCCTGAGGGCCAAGGCGGCCGGGCGTAGAGCTAACCAATCTACCCCATGAAGCGCCGAGGTTACGGATAGTGGAAGCCTTTACGTTCCACCCTTCCAAGGTCCTTTATGGTCTGTACGGAAATGACTCTGCTTTTTTCAACTACGTCAGCACCGTGCCGATAGATTTACTAGCACGTAAAAGAACTCCTGCGGCACTAAATTCCCGCATCTCGGCGTCTCCAGAAACCGTAAAATTAGTTAGTGGGATGTAAGGCATATATGATTATTATTATTATTATTATTATTATTATTATTATTATTATTATTATTATTATTATTATTATTATTATTATTATTATACGTCACACCGACACAGATAGGCCTTATGGTGACGATGGGATGGGATGGGATGGAATGGGATAGGATGGGATGGGATGGGATGGGATGGGATGGGATGGGATGAGATGGGATGGGATGGGATGGGATGGGAAAGGCCTAGGAGTGGGAAAGAAGCGGCTGTGGTCTTAGGCTAGTTAAGATACAGCCCCAGCATTTGCCTGGTGTGACAATGGGATTATTATTACTAGCAAATGTACCCGTGCTTCGTTACAGTATTCTACACTGTATACGGATATCGAAGTAAATTACTGTACATGCAGTGAATAAGGTTTGTTAAACTGCAGTTCTCTTAGCATTATCCGAGAAACAGCATGGGGAGATTCCCATAAGTTGTCTCCAATATAAAGTGTGGATTGCAGAGTTGTGATGATCACGGCAGGCTCACTTGCCTACTGCCATTTACAATGTAGTTGGGAAGTTTGCACTATAATGGCAGGCCCCATTAACTAATGCGTGGTCACAATCGATTTGGAAAGTTTTCGTTACATTCGCAAGCCCCCTTTCCTACTTCCAGGTAGATTACAGTTGAAGAGTTTTTATTATAATGGCCGACAAGTTCCCTACTGTAATTCAAAATTGAGTTGTGCTGTTATCATTATAATGACAGGCCCCATTTCCTAACGCCAGTCAGCTTACTGCCAGTCATACCGAGTTGGTGAGTTTCCATTAAAATAGTAGGCCACCATGCCCAATGCCAGTCACATTTTAGATGGGTAAATTTGTTCATAATGACGGGCACCCTTGCTCACAGCCAAACACAATCGGGTAAGGGAGTTTTGAACAAAATTGCACGCTCCCTTGCCTTCTGCTAGTGAAATTGAGAAGGGAGTTATTCTTTACAATGGTGGGGCTTCCTTACTAATGCCACTTACACAGGAGTTGGAAAAGGACCCCATGCCTACTGCCAGCCAGAGTCGATCTGGGGAGTACTGATTAAAATAGCAGACACACCCTTTCTTGATTACTACAAATCGACATCAATATATATATATATATCGACATACAAAAGTATATGCATGTTTAAGATATTGCAGAACTTCATTTGCAGATTAACTGCTCCTAAACGGTACGTCATATCGACAAACGGATTGTACCATAAGACGCCGTATTTAGCGGTCTAAATGGCTGGTTCTATGATATTTTCCCGTATCTCATCTAGTCATGGGTCAGATTGAGTTAGCTACGGTGAATAGGTTGAAATTTGGGTACGATTATCTCACAGTGTTTTACTTTTCGGATAATTATGTGACAGCTACAAACATAGCATTTGCTCACATATGGCTATTGTGTGGGCTAATGATCGTGTAGAATTTGATGATTCTATCTTTGCTATAAGTGATTCACAGTATGAATTATGCGTATAAAAATGCAAAATTTACTTACAATTGAGAAATAGAGACAAAATCTAACATATAAGGGATAGATATACGACAAAAACGTATACTTTTGCTTGTCTGGCAGATTGTGCCGAATTCTTGATTTTTGGGGAGGGCGGTAAAAATTAGGACTTTCAGGAAACTAAAGCCAAAAAGTATGCAGACGGTCATTATTACCCTTTAAACGGATAGCTGTACGAAAATTTCGCCAAAATAGTCAGTGTACAAACACACGGTCGTCAAGATTTTATTTCTATAGATAGATAAGGAATCTCCCCCACGTACAACACATTTGGGCTGTGTTCGCTGGACGTAGCCTGAAAAATCGACCGTTCATGATATCTCCCTTATTAATCCTCCTATCGAAGTGATGCATATGAGAAAAAAGTTTTAGAAATTGATTTCCATTAATATTGGATGTGCATATTTTGCGGGAGTGCAAAATCATGGTTTCGGTTTCGAATAAACCCGCTGTATTTTTAGGTATTCAGAAATAATATTGGCCCTAAAACCTACCCAAGAACAGGTCCATTCTAAATATCAAGTTTGGTAGAAATATATCCAGTAGTTTTCAAGTTATAAAAGCTCAGACAAACAAGCAAACAAACAAACAAACAAACAAACAGACAAACCGACAAACAGACACCAAAGCTAAAAAATATTCAGATGGTCATTATTACACTTGAAACGGATAACTGTAGGGAAATTTCGCCAAAATAGTCAATGTAGAGACACACGGTCGTTACGATTTTATTTATATAGATTATTATTATTATTATTATTATTATTAATATTATTATTATTATTATTATTATTATTATTATTATTATCTGTTCTGATATTCCATGCAGATGAGAGAAGGTTAATCAATTTCTTTCAATGGTTTGTAACAATTTATAAGCAAATTTGCAGAGAATATGCGATGGTTCACTGGGAAAAATTACCCAGTACAGACTTGGCGCTGAAAGTGTTAAACAATAATAAGTTCCCCAAATCTGTTAATTTGTTTGCTGCTATTTCAGCTCTAAATATGTGTATATATTACACGTTATCTAGAACTTTCAGACGAGCTCCAACAATTAAGAGCATCAGAGTAAGAAATTTTGGACTCCTTTCCATCTTGCTGTCCCTCTTAAATTAATGTTGTGTATCGCAAGAAGTTTTCTCTTCCCGGCAGGGGGCTTCAAAGTTTTGGAGCGTGTTGAAATTTTCATCAGGAGTCGACAATAGTTAACAACTTATCACGTCAAGGCTCGTCAGGCTTCGTGAATGTGAGAACCGAGATTTCTTACTTGCCACGTAGCAGGAAGATACGTAATTGACAAAGTAACGAGTGAGGGGGATTCTCACTTTATATTCTGAGTGACTCGGACGGTAGAGAGCCTGCCTTCTGAACTCAAGTATGTGGGTTCGATCTCACCTCAGTTCAAACGTATATCAGGGTGCTCAGATATCAATCAATCAATCAATCAATCAATCAATCAATCAATCAATCAATCAATCAATCAATCAATCAATCAATCAATCAATCAATCAATCAATCAATCAATCAATCAATCCATTTTTACAAGTTGCTGTAAGTCGCATCGACATAGATAGATCTTATGGTGACGATGGGACAGGAAAGGGCTTAATTAAGGTACAGCCCCCGGGATTTGCCTGGTGTGAAAGTGGGAAACGACGGAAAACAATCTTCAAGTTTGTCGACAGTGGGGTTCGAACCCACTATCTCCCGAATACTGGATAGTGGTCGCACTTAAGCAATTGCAGCTATCGAGCTCGGTCAATTAATCAATCACCACGGATCTGCACTTAGGGCTCTCGACCAGATGGCGGATTCCTTACCAATATTTAATAAGTCTTTCCTTAAATGAATTTTCCCATAAGCGATTCCCCCCCTCCTTCCAGTTTGTCTTCTTGAATTTCAAATTTAGTTTCTTATTATGATCTTTACTACCTTTAGAAAACAATCATTGCCATTCCACGCCATCGACGGGGGCCAGAAACATACCGCTTAGTCGAGCAGTTCGTCTCCTTATTCCAAGTTTTTCCCAGACCAAAGTTTGGACATTTTCGTAACTCTACTCGTTTGTCGGAAATCACATAGAATCTTATCCAGCTCTCGAATCAAGTAATACTGGTAAAGGTCCTCTAATTGAGGGTCTTCAAGTCACTTATATGCCCTCGCCCTTACATCCTTTCAACAACCTCATACCCTCAATGATATGAAGAGATCTGTAATCTTGATGTACCTTGTTAATGTGATTACCCCAAAGAAGATATTTTATTGCTAGATGCTTTACGTCGCACCAACACAGATAGGTCTTATGGCGACGATGGGGCAGGAGAGGGCTAGGAGTGGGAAGGGAGTGTCCGTGGCCTTAATTAAGGTACAGCCCCACCATTTACCTGGAGTGAAAATGGGAAACCACGTAAAACCATCTTGACGGCTGCCGATAGTGGGGTTCGAACCTACTATCTCCCGAATACTGAGATATTTTATTACATTAACATATATGTAGGTACGTACATGATAGTCTACCCATCAGGCTCTTTCACTCCATCAACACAGTAATTAAAAGTAAGAGGCCCTTTCCTATTAATGATGCTTATAAACTGAGTTTTCACCCCATTTAAAATTATACCACCTTCCGCTGTCCATCCCACAACACTGCCGAGGTTTTCTTGCAGGTACTCAGAATCCTGTAACTTATTTGAAAATCCTTATCTGTGATTTCCAGTTCTTCACTCAAATCATTTATATTGTGCCAGGCGAAAGCCGGTCTCGAACCCAGAGTACGGTAGTGAAAGAACTCTCACAAACGTGAGCTGGTGCACATAGTCTTACCTGAACACAATCCTCTTCACTCAGCCAAATAAGCAATCTTCTCAGGGATAACATGGGTATAACGGGGCAACAAAAGATAAACAAGAGGATATGTGACAAATCAGGTAAGATTCGGCTAAATAAAAATAAAATAAAAAATCTAACAGAAAACATCGCTGCATTCAAAGTTTAACAAATAGGGATTTATTACATAAAAGTGAATTATTTACAAAGGATAGAGCTTTTCATTATGACAGGGTAAAATAACGCTGAGCCGATGACAACCAGTTCACTGCCTTCACGAAAACAGTTGTGCTGCAACAAGCATGTTACAATAGTGTAAGTAACGAAGTTTAGAAAGATGGATATCTGCTTACACTCATAAACAGTTATTCCCATAAAATTTACAATGCCTCGCGCCGTCGAACCCCGGTGCAAACAAAATCACCACAAAATGTACAATGACCTGACTCGGTCACGAACCCTAGTCCCATGACGAGTAAGGCGTCAAAGATACCTATGCAAACAAAATAAAAAGGACACACCCAACATATACACGGGTGTCAATATCAAACGGGCCAGTGTTAAAAATTAACGTAGAACAAATAGGACATAAAAAGATCTCTCCCTGCTTTCAAAACATGAAGGTCGTTTCTTCCCCCTGGCACACTTGACACACTGCAGATGACCATAACCAACTCACAAGCCTGTGACGTCAAGCTCAATGACCTCCACCCTCACCACTTCACTCGCGGCAGTCCCCTAATTTATGAGCTCAAATGGGGCGGCAGGCTAAATTCTCGCCTTTCAAAGAAACATCTCACGTAATCTGCTGCTAAAGTCCTCTTTTAAATACACCTGGGCTATCTGCCCTCGTCTTAATATCTCCAGCAGTCTCGCAAATCTTACTTATGCCTCTCATGGGCTAAATCCTGGTGCTACAAAAACACTAATCATTAAGCGATAGTCACATGGCCATACTAGGCATCTCCAAAAATATTCAGTAAACTCTCAATCGTGCTGGGCTCTCTCATATCAATCGCAAATCTCAATTCTGCCTATCATGGGCTCATATCTCTTAAATCTTCGGACTCGCTCGCTCTATTAGTGAATCTGGGTGAATTACTGGTCACGTCTTGGTCACAACTATACACATCTACGTCTGCAGAAACAAATGCCTAAATGCGATCTAATAAAAGTACCTATCTGTTAGACTAACCTCCTATGACCAAAGGAGTTCGATCAGACCCATAAAATCACACGTACGTTAAAATAACACAATCAAAATGAAATATGAACACGCTAACAAGGACTCTACAAATAACATCTACCTTAATGTACGGGGTTCGAGTTTGAGGCCTAGCTCTAAATTACAAGGAAAAGTTTCCTACATAACAAATCTGTTGACTGACGGCCCCCATATTCCTATCTAAATTTAAATGACATGCTTGAAACAGAATTGGAAAGCTCTGACCTTATGTTATCGCTGACATTACGGAGCGGCCATCCCTGTGGACCACTGAATCTACCACCTCATGATAGACTGCGGGGCTGGCATCAGATACTGTTGACCACTTGGAGACATTCTTTCTTGTGTTGCGTCTTCGTACAGCTCCCTCTGTAGTTGGAAGGTGTCCCCTTCGACGTTGTGCTGATCAGGTGCTCCCAACGTTCCTGGATCGATGCCCGTTGTCGTGTTGGCTTCAGCTCCTGGTTGTGGCTTCCTTGCAATGGTGATGTCAAACACTCGTTCTGACTTGATGCTGGGGTAACTGAAAATAAATTCATATATTACAGACTGTCCAAACTCGATGCCTGTCTCCACTACTATCGTGTCTCACACGTCACATTGACCAAGTCTCGTTCAGAGTTTTAACCTGGTACACAATAGTTTCTTCACTCCTCTCAGTCACTGTTCTTTCACCCTATCACACGGACAACATATAGTTTCAGAATTCCTAACCTGAGCCAATATTAATTCTAGCAGTTCGTCAGTCATAACTTGACCTCATAGAAATATGAAGCTACTAGTTCATTAGTCTCTTATAAGCAGTACCTCATCTCCCCATAGCATATTCTCACAGGTAAAATCTTAAATTCATCTGAATATTCAAGTTGATTACTTACTTCCTTGCAGAAATAGCAGTACGGGTAGTAGGTGTAGCTCGAAGACAAAGCGTTGTTCTCAGTACCAACACGCAGTATGACGACTCGTTCAAGCCGCCTTCTGGCCCAAGAATGACTCTGATATGCCCGGCGACCTTAATTTATAATTCCGGATAGCGTCATCAAGCCGCTGGATTGCGTGCAATCTTCGCGCGCCCGCGAAGTTTTCCCGCATTAAGTATATCATGAGCTCTAATTAGCGAATGCATTAATGAATGCAGCCCTAATGCATATCAAAATAAAGCAGAAATTATACAGGTTGCAATTCTTTTCTCAAATCCAATGCAACTCTTCCGTAACCAAAGATATTAATTTAATTCTTTCTTCCCTCCTACAATAAGTTTAGCCGGGATCTGGGAAGCGTCCCCAATCTTCATCAAGAGGCTTGGCTTGGGACATAACTCCTTTTTATGAGTTTCTGGAGATTTCTCATAATGACGCTCGCGCTCACTTCACATAAGAACGCTTCTTCTGGACTTCTTTATGACATATACTGTAAGACATTGGCTTCATGGGTGGCCTTGTGTGATACTAATATCCAATACTAAAATTAATACAATTGTCCCAATGAACAGGATGGTTCAATATATAAATTATAAAAACTAAAGGCCTAATAATACTGCCTTGAGGAACCCCCTCTCATTCGCCACAGGGTCAGATAATGCTTCGCCTAAACCTAAACTAACAACCTGTTTTCCAGAAATCTAGCCACCTATTCAATCACTCTTTTACTTAGACCATACCTCTCATTTTTGTAAGTAGTCTCCCGTGATCTATCAAATGCCTGGGATATGACAGGCTCGTGTTGGTATATTTGTATCGCTATTCACACACTGGCGGATATACTAATGTCTGGCGATTGCATCAAACTCGTCGATTAGGGGTTCTTTGATGGATGAAGGAACACATTCTAGAAACACAAACTCCGCCACACTGTTGGCACTATCAGAACTAGACAAAGCTTCTGGTTGTTGAAGAACTTGGTAATCATTTCTGTTTTTTTCCTTTTTCCTACTTTTAGAAGAAGGGCCGGTCTGAGCAGTTGAAGGGTTCGATCCAGGCACATTTCGGAGTTATTTGAAGGTGCTCAAATACGTCAGCCTCATATTGGTATTTTTCCTATCACATAAAAGAGTTCCTGTTGGACGAAATTCGGGCACCTCGGCGTCTCTGAAAACCATAATACAATTTGGTGGAATATATTTTTTTATTTGTACATCTATGGACCGCATAGAACTTAAGACTTCTTGGCCTTTCTTCTCTTCTCTTATCTTTCCAAAACCTCTTCATTCTTTCGTTTCTTTCTCTACTCTTCGGAAATGATCCGTTCCGGTCACCATTTTAGTGATTTCTATTCAAAAGATTTTAGACTGTCGATTCTTCTTCTGAACTCTCTTATATTGTGGATCATTTGTAGTGTAATTCCAACCTTTTCCACATTCTTCTTGACCTCTTCCACCCACTTGGAGGTATTTGAAGATCCTTTTGCTCAGTCGTTTGTCATACATTCTTACCAGCCTTCGTTTCCGCATTGTGTCCGTGATATTTCCAGTGTACTTGTTGAGTTCCTCATTTCTCCTTTTCTTACAAGTCCCATCAGTAACCTTCTACGGTTCCAGAATTTCCTCAGAATTTCCTTGTTCTCAAGTTCTCGCAGTTCCCCGTTTTTTAAAACAAAATACGATTATGCACTCTGAGGCGTACAATCCTTTCAGTTTTATTACTGAACTATAATGTCGGATTTTGGCCCTGTAGGATATTGCCCGTTTGTTATAACTGTTCTGTGTTTCCTTGTAGACCAGATAAGCTATAATGTTCTGGCTTTTCCCTTGCTTGCCTTTTTATCCAGTCCGTTGAATCGGATCCATTCACCCAGCTATTTGAACTTGTCTGTCCTTTTAATCCTGCTGTGTTTTACCTGCGTATATTATTGTTATTTTCATTATTATTAGCCAACGGCCGTAGCCGTGTTGAAACACCGGATCCCGTGAGATTTCCGAAGTAAAGCAACATTGGGCGTGGTCAAGAAGTGGATGGGTTGCCACGCGCTGTTGGGGGGGGAGGGAATGGAGGAGCGGAAAGGAACTGGCCACCCTACCGTACGTAATCTCCGGCTCAGGCACACCTCTGTGGAAGTTCGGACCTGCCTTCGGGCAGAATAACCCTTACCTTACCATTATTATTATGATTATTATTATTATTATTATTAACATCATCATCATCATTCGAAACAAACCAACATCAGTTGATGCACTATTCTATGTGGCACTCTGTACGCTAGAAGCAGCCTGCAGGAACTTAGGTGTACGCAATAAGAGAATGTTCTCCGTCAGATTTACCCGCACACTCCTTGGAATAACCAGGACGTGTCGGTCGGTCTTACTTCATGCGTTATTCACGAGTGGCGTGCTCAGAGACGAGGCTGCAAATATGAAAGCTGGCCTCGGTTGGCCTGAGACACTGCGTCAGGTCTTGTGTCTGTCTAGAAAGAAGAGCTCAATCAATGCTAAGTACTCCACAGACGATTGTTCATAACTATGAGCTTAAATATAGAATGTTTCAACTTTAACACAACTGTCTTTTTAACTCAACATTCTGTTCTTTTTCAGTCTGAGAATGAACGTCCAAGGTACTATCACCGAGAGAGAAATACATTATTAACTTATACAATGGTAAAAAGAAAGAAAACATCATATACTCGGTTGAGTAGCTCCTAGACCAAGACGACGATGGTTGGTTTCTAATAATTTAAATATAAAAGGTATGAAACTAAATGAAGGCACCAGAGCTAGTTAGAAATAGAGGGTTGTGAATAAAAATTCACAGAAGCTGGTAGACTGAACGCTAGAAGGGATAACAGCCTATAATGAAGATGTATGTAAGATATCATTAAGTCGACGCTAATAATTAGGAACTAATATTTTGAGCCCCCATGAAGAAAAGAAGAAGATGGAAGCAGGGAAGATATCATTATTCCAGCGGGTTTTGCCAATTTATTGGGGTCGTAACTGGGTATGGGTTTGACCCAGTTTAAAGGCTGGATGCCCTTCCTTACGCCAATCCTACAAGGAGGTATGTACTCACTATTCCATGTTAGTGCGAATAGATGTGTATTAAGATTCACACAAACACCCAGCCCCAAGCCAGAGGAATTACTCGTACGCAGTTAAAATCCTCAGTCCGGCCGGGAGTCGAACTCAGAGACCTCAGAGACCGAGGATGAGGACGCAGACCGTACAGCGACGGAACTGGACATATTATTATTATTATTATTATTATTATTATTATTATTATTATTATTATTATTATTATTTACCTTGACCTGAGGGCTGTTTCGAGGTCCACTTAGCCTACGTGATTACAATATTGTGGAGCCATCTGACGGTGAATCCCAAGAATAACGCCCGAGAGGATTCGTCGCACTGATCATGCGTCACCTCGTAATCCTTCGGGCTGAGCAGCGGTCGCTTGGTAGGCCAAGGCTGATTAAAGCTGTAGCGTCATGGGGTTTCTTTTATTATTCTTTCTTCGTTACGTCCGACTAAAGAGTGCGATTGAACTTATTTAGCTGGTGTCGTTGCCCTTTTCTTCTCACAAAATCTCGTCATCTTCTCGCAGTGGCTTTTCTTGCGATCTTCTGGCAAGGTTTTGTTGGTAGTAGTGCTTGGATGGTGTGCAAAGCAGTGAATGTCGACTAATTTTCTGAACTTAGATCTTCTAATACAGTGTCATTTGTGATGCCTATTTTCTGATTATCTCTTCCAACGTCCAGCAGACAATTGTTTTTCACTTTCATTGATAAGGCAAGATTCAGAATTATTGTGGTCAATCTCTGATAAGTCATTCTGAGAATATGTCCGTAAAATTGCAAACGTGTTTACCTGAAAGTGTCTGAGATTTTCTCTGAGTGTTGGTACAGGGCATGAGACTCCCTTATCATCCAGAATACTCCTGTAGAGACTGGTCCAAAATATTTCCTTAAGATTTGTCTGTCATCCTTTTCTACATCTTTAATCCATTATCTACCCTCAATGATCAGTGTTTCAGATGCACACAGAGATTCAGGCTTTGTCACAGTGTTGTAATGCCTTAATTTGGCATTTTGAGAAAATGAATGTTTGTTATATTTGTTCCAAGCGAGTCTACACGCCCTTTGTATTATTATTATTATTATTATTATTATTATTATTATTATTATTACATATTTGCGGATAAGCGGATAAGCTCATTAGGACTACACAGGTTACTTAGAGGCACTCCTTTGTGCCCATATTTCTTTCATCATTGGGCTTCCTTTCTGTCTAACGGCCGTAGCCGTGTTGAAACACCGGATCCCGTGAGTTAAGCAACATTGGGCGTGGTCAAGATGTGGATGGGTTGCCACGCGCTGTTGGTGGGGGTTAATGTAATAGAGTAGCAGAAAGGAAATGGCCATCCTACCGTACGTAAACTCCGGTTCAGGCACACCTCTGCGGAGGTTCGAACCTGCCTTCGGGCAGATTACACCCTTACCTTCCTTTCTGTTCCGGTCTTCTTCTTTGGTCTTCCCTCTTTATCAACTTGCCATTTGTGAATTTTGTATCTGAATATTACCCGGTATCGGACATCTGCTGATGCAATCCCCGCCTGTTTCAGGTCAGTGTTTTCATAAAATATGACAAAATATCACAGCAGTAATAGTGGTAGTAACAGAAGTAATAGTATTTACGCATCTGACCTTAAAGAAGTTCGTCGGATGTGTATTGTTAGACTCCAGCAAGCATTAGTCGAGAAGCGTATACCAGCCGGTCTGCATGACTCATAGCTTCCTGACCTACGCAACTATTACAACCTTTCTGCATGCAGCTGGAAGTCTCTCCAGACAACACACTGCTGCTCGTAACCTCCGTTCCGTTGAACGTAATACACGGAACAGAAAAATAAAGAAGACAGAGAGCATTTAGACCTTTAAGAGATACGTACTGAAAAACACGTTAGTACTACGAATGTATGGTGAGAAGTCACGACAGCTTGTACAGCTGATGACAAAGATCTTTAAATTTTATCACAACCTGTAAATGTGAGTCTGGTAGACAACCTCAAAGTTAGGCACTTGCCCTGCTCCTCACAAGCAGTCGAACGAGGACGACGAGATTCCGAAATCATTGTCTAAACATTCCCCGTGTGTATAACTGACAGAATTTCTTGCTGTGTAATAGTGATGGGACATTCGATTTATTTTACTGAATCGATTCATTTGATTCTGTTCACGTTACTGAATCGATTATTATTATTATTATTATTATTATTATTATTATTATTATTATTATTATTATTTCTTCGTTATGACCTGCTAAGAAGCGTGATTCAACTTATTTAACCGATGTCGTTGCGTTTTCTTCTCCCCAAATCTCTTCATCTTCTCGCTGTGGCTTTTCTTGCGATCTTCTGACCAGGTTTTGTTGGTGGTAGTGCTTGGATGATGTTTAAAGCGGCGATTGTCGACTAATTTTCTGAACTATGTCTAACATAATGGCATCTCTGATTACTATTTCCTGAAGATCTTTTCCAACTTCTAGCAGTTATTATTTTTTAACTTTCATTGATGGGGTAAGGTTCAGAATTCTTTTCTTCAATCTCTGGTTACTCATTATGAGAACATGTCCATACAATTTCGAACGTCTTTTCCTAAGTATGTCTGAGATTTTCTATGAGTGTTGGTGCAGGTCATAAGATTTCCTTATCATCCAGATTCCCCTTGTACACACTGGTCCAAAAAATTTCCCTTATTTTTTCCTTTCTTCCTTTTCTACATCTTTAATCAATGATATGCTCCCAATGATCAGTTTTTCAGATGCATATGGTGCTTCAGACCTGGTTACAGTGTCAGAATGTCTTAATTTTGCACCGCAGGGTAGGCTATAGATATTTTATTATATTTGCTCCAACTGAGTCTGCATGCTCTTTGTAGTTTATTATTATTATTATTATTATTATTATTATTATTATTATTATTATTAGTGAAAATGAAAAACTATAACCTGCTTTCCAGTCTTTGAACGGGTCAGGGATGTAACGAATGAATCATATAGGCCTATAGGCTATTATTACGATGGGGTCGCCACATGCTATGAAATGATACTGGAGAGTGTTGGTGGAATGAATGATGACAGGGAAAACCGGAGTACCTGGAGAAAAACCTGTCCCGCCTCCGCTTTGTCCAGCACAAATCTCACCTGGAGTGACCGGGATTTGAACCAGGGTATCCAGCGGTGAGAGGCCGACGCGCTGCCGTCTGAGCCACGGAGGCTCTATTATTATTATTATTATTATTATTATTATTATTATTATTATTATTATTATTTCTTGATGTGCCAAAGTAAGGAGCCTGCTTGAAATTTTTAGCAATTTTTGTTTTGTTTTTCTTCTTCTCTTCCCAGTATCTCTTCATCCTTTCGCTGTGTTCTTTTTTACGTTGTTCATTCCATTCTGTATTCAATCGGGTGGGCTTTACAGAAGTCTGTGTTTGTGAATTAAGGTTCTGAATTTTATTCTATCTTGAATGATTTCTTCATTAATACCAGCTTCATTTAGGTCTTCACTGAATATTTTTAGCCAATTATTGTGATTTTTCATTGATATTCTCTTTTCTTCCCAGTATGACCTGCTGTGGACCACGTGTAAGTTTCAATTCCTCTTGATCTTTCCTCTTTCTTCCCAATACTCCATCCTCTCCCTGTCTTTCTTCTTTCTGGTTTCCCAGAGCACTTTATACCAGTTTTATTTTCCCTTGTACCTTAGAATCCTTCCAAACTTAACACTTCTAAAAACACCTCTTTCTTTCATTCCTTCGTATACACTACATAACGATATAACGTGGTTTCTTGTGCGGCTTCCTTGTCACTGTAATTCGTAACTTGCTCTATTAGAGTTCTTTCACTTCTCGGTATTATCTTCCGTCGTGCTCTGCTTGTCGTCATTACGCAGTACTTAACCGTGTATTAGAGGTGTATCTACCGGCACTAATGTTCTCACTCACACCACCACTTCAAAAAAAGCACGTGGGGAAACAAGCATCATCGCGGAACAAATGCTTCTCATCAAGTCTTCCGAATTCGTGTTGACAAGAAGCGCACGCCAGTCGCCGCTCAGTCACATGGCATCTAGACCCGGTTTCTTCAACTCTGTCTTAAATTTTTGTTAACAAATATTAACTAACAATTGTTATTAATTTAATACATCGCTTAAAGTACCCTGTTTCACGAACTTTCAAACATCTGTTACGAAACAATTGCTGAAGACAAATAAACACATTTCCGAGAGATTTCTGAACGCGTTTGGCAGTGAGCGTCTTTTGTTTCTTTACATAAAGCGCTTCTAGCGCGGTGTGTTGAAATAGTATTTTGTCACACATGGCTGACATTATTATAGGTTATGGTTGGCGGAGATTGCTAAGACGAAAATATGTCAAATGAGAGGCAACAAAAGCGTTATTATGATGAATGCGAGACAATAATGTTGTTACAGATTTAATTTGAAAGTACGCGAGTGTGCATGGAAAATGAAAGAACGGGCTGTTATATCACAACATTCAATATATTCTTATATGAGTGCAATATCAGGCTCCTACATCGCCGGAAAATTAAAATAATTGATATGTCTTGAATGGTTTTTGGGCATTCTTTTACTGCGGGGAAACTAATGTAATGCCCTGTTAATGCTGCAATGGCAGCAGGAATTCTTTGTAGAATTCTACACACTCTTGTCTTGCACTCATGAGCTTAGTCGCCTACAATTACATGAAAAGAGTCTGAAGCATAATATCTAAGAACTATAAGCATCTGCAGCACTGGAGACACTGATAAGTTTCAGTCTTTGGGAAACTCTGATCTATTTTCAATTCTTCTGGTTCCTTGTTTATTATGGCTTTGGTAATTAGACATCTTTGTAGAAAACTTTCTTCTGACAACTCTAAAAATTCGTTCTTTTAGTATGGGTCGTCTTTTGCCTTCTTCAATTTATAAAGTCTTCATACAACGGTACGTCTTCTACATTCCACCATTTTAAAATTATAACAGCTGTTAAGAGATTTAACACAGGGCTGCTGCCATTTTAATTTAACACAAGTATTAACAATTTGTTAGAGTTAACAATTCTTGGGAAGACGGTCATGTTGTTAAATTATGAGTTAAGTTTACTTAACAGCAGCGTTAACACTTAATATTCGTTGAATAAACTGGGCCCTAGAGTGACGTGTATCCCTAAATACAAGTCACCCTTTGTCTGTGCATATCACATAAAGATATTGGAGACCACCCGCTAAATTTCTATCTTTCTTTCTTTCCTTTTCTTTTTGCACCGGGCGAGTTGGCCGTGCGCGTAGAGGCGCGCGGCTGTGAGCTTGCATCCGGGAGATAGTAGGTTCGAATCCCACTAACGGCAGCCCTGAAAATGGTTTTCCGTGGTTTCCCATTTTCACACCAGGCAAATGCTGGGGCTGTTCCTTAATTAAGGCCACGGCCGCTTCCTTCCAACTCCTAGGCCTTTCCTATCCCATCGTCGCCATAAGACCTATCTGTGTCGGCGCGACGTAAAGCCCCTAGCAAAAAAAAAAATATTTTTGCAATTTGTTTTGCATCTCACCGACACAGATCTTACGCTCGCGCAGCTGACAACTGGTTTAGAAACTGACTACAACTTGCTCTTTATACAAAAGGGTATATCGAAATTAAGTACTGGGATTAAACCACTTTGACGATACAAAACTCACGGCGCTACAGTCCTCATGAGCCTTGGCCTACCAAGCGACCACTGTTCAACTTGAAAGCTTGGAGATTACGAGGACGCGTGGTGAGTGAGACCTCTTGCCCGTAATTCTTGGCTTTCTAGACTGGGGCGCTGTCTCACTGTCATATACTGCTCTCAGATCCACGTAAAATTCTTGACAGGTCGGGAACCGAACTCAGAGCCCCTGAAGTGTGAAGCTGGCCGACTGCTGCAACACCATGGCCTGGCTGACCGGTTTGGAGGCTAGTTAAATTTTAAATTTAGTCGTAAATAATTAATTAATGCATCGCTGTGATTCTGTCCGAACCGTAACGACTAGACCATTGGGCGACCCTAAGGCTACTGGTAATTAACTTGTATGATATTTTATCCTCATTAAATGTAACACTGTCATTCATTTATTGATTGGTGATGAATAATATTCGAATTGTAATAACGAACTATTGTTGCCGCACACAGGAAATGTCTGTCAGCAACTCGAATATTGACCAGAATTTTAAGAATTTGGAATTCCACTAGTAGTTTTTTACAAACAGCTTTACGACGCTCCGACACACATAAAGTCTTATGGCAACGATGGAATAAGAAAGGCCCAGCAGTTGGAAGGAGGCGGCCGTGGCTTTAATTAAGGTGCAGTGGGGTTCGAACCCACTATCTCCCAAATGCAAGTTTTACCTCATCATCATTATCATCATCACACATCCAGACACGCACGTCAGCCATAGATGTGAACTCCAAAGACCTGAACCACGCCTCTCCAGAGACCACATGGCATCATCATCATCAGGTCAAACATAACAACATCCTGTGGCATTTGAGGGTAACTACAATAATCAAAGAATACCCCCGCTGTCAGTCGAGTGGCATGGTCAATGCCTTCTCACCAAGGTGGCTACGGTTCGAACCCTGGTCAATGCAAATCGGATTTAAAAGATGAAATGTCACTTTCTGGAAATTCCGTAGCTATGATCACGATATCAAAAGTCACGTAAAACTCCGATCTAGCGTACTGGAATACGCCCAAAAAATAATTAATAAAAGTCAACCCATTGATGTATCCACAATGACGCACACAAAATGCTGTCAAGTTGTGTACACGGATTTATTTACAATTATTTACAAATTAAATGCACATAACCTTAATCACTGTATCACAAACAAAACACTTCTCTCTGAGAACATCAACACGCCGCCATTTTAACAATTGTTTATCACAGCACCTGGAGGTTGTAACCTAAAAACACAGTTGAAACAGTTGACTACCGACTGCCTACATCGGCATGTCAGCCTAACCACAACACGTGTTCACCAGTGAAACTCCTACTAAACAGTAACTCGTCTCTACCATCAAGATCGCCTCCTTATATAGGTGCATGGCCAGGCTTCTAGAAAGATAAGTTACAAAAATACCTTCTCGTAAATTCTCGAGTGCCTAACAACATGGTTATAATGTACAGAATATTCCACCATAATCTTGTCTGATTAGAGCCAATCTGGATGTTACAATGTGTTTCACAATTCTGTAGGGGATTACACATCATATACAGGTAATAATAAATTATATACAGGTTCTTACATTAATTGAACTAATATAAATGTCTATGTACAGTACATGTTTCATGACATAACCTCACAAATACTGCTATCAAAAACTACATAAATATTAATAATACTGATACTAAATTGATATAAACACTTCATAGCCATACATTACAAGTATTAATAATAATAATAATAATAATAATAATAATAATAATAATAATAATAATAATAATAATAATAATAATAATAATAATAATAATTTGAGCTCGATACTTGCATTATTTACCCATGGGTGAGAGAATGTTGCTTTCAAGTTATATACGGTACGTTTATCACACTTTCGTCACCATCTTAACGTCACAGACAAGAAAAGCAGCGGAAGACCAAGAAGAAGATGGGCAAACGACTTCAGGCAGTTGCTAGGACAGCGCGATCCAGAACTGACTGGAGAGGGATGGAAAGCCGGTGGTTCAAGTAAAATGTGGAAAGTGAAAGGGAAAATGTGAAAAGTGGTAGAACAAGAGTTATGAAATAAATGCATAGACAGAACAGTTAAATGAGAATAGAGCAGGGTTTCCCAAACTGTTTGTGTCTTTAGCATATTGCATTCGTGTCCAAGGATTCACTAGCCACAGAACATAATACTGAATGCAGTGAACTTTCCTTTAAATTTAACTGCATTTGCATGAAGATACTTTATATATGCATAGAAATTATAAAACATTCGGCTAATAATTACAACAGTCTGGATCTGGAAACTTACTTCAGAAAATTCACTTGGTAGAGTTGTTACATCAATGGAACGGACAGTGCTGTTTTACAAAGATCAAGCGTTTTACAAGATCGAAGATCAACCTCAACATTACTTCCGCCTCTGTACATCGTTTTCATTTGTGTGAGAGCAGAAACGTTATACTCACAGAGGTATGTTGTCACGAAAAGCACTGAACGCAGTATTTCCTCTCCAGAAATTGTAGGCTATATGGGATGTCACATACCCATAAGTCGAACAGATATGTGGAGATGTGATACAAGGTCTTCACAAGATACTGCCAGTTTGTACCAGTTATCGGCCAAGAATTACACGTACTGTAAGTTATGCCGGCCCCGTGGTGTAGGAGTACCGGGCATGCCTCTTAACATGAGGCTCCGGGTTCTATTCCTGGCCAGGTCCGGGATTTTTACCTGGATCTGACGGCTGGTTCGAGGTCCACTCAGCCTACGTGATTAGAATTGAGGAGCTGTCTGACGGTGAGATAGCGGCCCCGGTCTAGAAAACCAAGAATAACGGCCGAGAGGATTCGTCATGCTGACCACACGACACCTCGCAATCTGCAGCTCTTCGGGCTGAGCAGTGGTCGCTTGGTAGGCCAAGGTCCTTCAGCCCTGTAGTGCCATGGTTTTAGGTTAGGTATGTAAGTTATACAACAGTAAGGAGATATGTTCCTAAATTTAGAATAATGATCTATGAATTGTGTGTGTACAATAAAATTTCGCTCTTCAAATACTTACAACTTACATTATTACTGCGGATCCCTTGGATTATCGTCGCCCCACCCCAGATCACAGTTTGGGAATGTTTGGTGTGGAGATTAATATTGAAATAAGTACTAAATATAAAATTAGAGACGAAACATATCACAGAAGGGAAGGCAAAATGTTTTTTTTTGCTAGGGGCTTTACGTTGCACCGACACAGATAGGTTTTATGGCGACGATGGGATAGGAAAGGCCTAAGAGTTGGAAGGAAGCGGCCGTGGCCTTAATTAAGGTACAGCCCCAGCATTTGCCTGGTGTGAAAATGGGAAACCACGGAAAACCATTTTCAGGGCTGCCGATAGTGGGATTCGAACCTACTATCTACCGGATGCAAGCTCACAGCCGCGCGCCTCTACGCGCACGACCAACCCGCCCGGTAGGCAAAATATTAAAAAGTATGTACAGTGTAAGCTGAACCAGTTTAAAAAGACTAATAAAAATGACATAAATAACCATCCCACGTGATTAGCTCAGCACACGAGATCAATCGAACAGAGCTCCTATCTATGGAAAGGTCTTTGCCCTTCATGGGACACTACAGGCTTATTCATTTATTCATGCATTCATTCATCAATTAATTCATTCATTCATCATAACGAACAAATCAAAACAAATTGTAAAATATATTTGACATCCATGATTGAATGCGTATAGGACAAGGGAAAGCTCTTTCAATATATTCGCAAGAACACGCATTTCTTTCTTCAAACTACGATATAAATCCATATATTGTACCATAAAGATGCTACTGAAATATAGTCAGTCTCTTCTCCTCACAGATTTTATACAACTTTTTTATTTTCTTTCTCATGCATCGGAATTCAATTTCTCAACAAAAGGAGACAACTACAAGTGTAATAAGGAATATGGCTCTTCCCAAGCTGCAGGTTTACGAGCGGGACAGAAATAAATCAACAGTTTGAAAGGGAATTTAGTTTGTGAAGAATCTCAGCGAAAAGTAAATGAGATAATAATAATAATAATAATAATAATAATAATAATAATAATAATAATAATAATAATAATAATAATGTTATTTTGCTTTACGTTTCACTAACTACTTTTACGGTTTTCGGAGACGCCGAGTTGCCGGAATGTTGTCCCACAGGAGTTCTTTTACGTGCCAGTAAATCTACCGACACGAGGCTGACGTATTTAAAGACCTTCAAAAACCACCGGACTGAGCCAGGATCAAACCTGCCAAGTTGGCGTCAGAAGGCCAGCGCCTCAACCTTCTGAGCCATTCAGCCCGACAGACATTATTATTATTATTATTATTATTATTATTATTATTATTATTATTATTATTATTATTATTATTATTATTATTATTAGTATTATTATTGTACCGGGCGGTACACCTCCGCGCCGCTAGTTCAAATATTGCGCCCGTTGAAACTCCTCTACAGGAGAAAGCCTGAACTTTAACAAACTGTATTAACTCAATAGTTCCTCCGAAGATAGCTCTGTGTGAAGTTTGATGTGTTTTTGTTTGTGGACGTTCGCTACCAGATGTCTCTACTAAAAACTATGATTACGCACTCTGGTGCGGAGGAATGAACCTTCTTGAAGAAATTTAGTATTCATAAGTTTTGTTTTTACTATATTTTGTTCTGTTATCTTTGGGTTGGCAACATTAATCCTTTCTATCCGCCTGTTTTGAAATTAGCCAATCCCAAATTTCTGTAATTTATTTCCAACCAATCATGTACGTCTTCTTCGACATAGATATGTTGCTCTAAGCTATCCAATAAAAGCGAAAGGGTGTGTCTACTCATTCCTGAAAGGTCTCGAATGTTCCACGAGGGTATATAAACTGCTGATTTTCTTGTCTCGGGGCAACTTCAGTAACATTTAACTTAGTGTGTGTGGAAATGTAGCAGAGGGCGGGAAGCGCCTCTTTCTTCAAGCAGCAGTTCTTCTACAAGGTAATGGCCTGTTAACATCTTCATTTCTTGCTAGCTCAGCAGTTTAACTCTCGGGGAGGGTTCGAAACCTTTAGTATGTAACCTACCTTTTTTTTAAATGTAATTCTTTTCTGTCTATGTAAAATATATAAATTTCTTTTACTGTAAAGCGGGGATAGAGAGTGCTTTACCCTCTCGCACTCCCCTTCATTTTGAAGCTGAGGTGACTACGTTTTCATAACCGTTTCTTCTCTTCCTTAAAATATTAAAGTTTTCTCATACGGGTCACCTCCTTAGCTTGGGATTAGCCCCTGTGTTTCGGCCTAGAGCCACTTAGGTTTTAAAAGTGTATTTAGGAGTGCAAGTTCACGCCTCCAATCTCTTCTGTACTTTGGGCCAGTAACTTAACCTGATGTTTAGTTTTCTTCATGCGAAGGCCCTGTAGGTTGGGTATTAAATACCCCTGTTTCTTTGTATGCCTTGATGGCAGTTTTGGATAAGAGTCTGTTATAGCCTTGATAGGCTTGAAAGATCGAGAGCGGGTCAGCTCTTTGTGGTGTTGTGGTAAAGGTGCCTTAGAGAGGCTTGAGGTTAATAGCTGGGAGCAAGTGCTCCTTGTGTTTAGGGGTTTTCTGCCCTTTAGCAATTGTGGTTGTGAGCTGAGAGCTCAGAAATTAAACTTGGGGCTCGAAGTCCGAATATTGTAACGAACTGTAAATTGTTAATTTGTTGATCTGCTACTTGGTACCTGTTATACTTCGTTATTGATTTATTTTGAAAAGAAAATATAACCTTTGTTAAAGTTTTAAATTAACTTTAATTTTGTAGTTTGAGACCTATTCCAGCCCGCACCTTCTTTCACCTCTAACTACCACGGAGATCTCCGTAACAATTATTATTATTATTATTATTATTATTATTATTATTATTATTATTATTATTATTATTATTATTATTATTATTATTATTATTATTATTTACCTTGACCTGAGGGTTGTTTCGAGGTCCACTTAGCCTATGTGATTATAATATTGAGGAGCCATCTGACGGTAAAAATGAAATGGCGTATGGCTTTTAGTGCCGGTAGTGTCCGAGGACAAGTTCGGCTGGCCAGGCGCAGGTCTTCTGATTTGACTCCCATAGGCGACCTGCGCGTCATGATGAGGATGGAATGAGCCAGGGTACGCACCTGCCAAAATGAGGTCAGACAGCCAGCGCATCAACCGTCCGAGCCACTCAGCCCGAAGGTGAAAATTTTACCGTGTAATCCACCAGAATCGGGTCCTCGAGACTTCTTTCATCTATCATTCAGGACACGGGCAGATTCTGTGAGATAGGAAAGCAATATCTTCACATCACACATTGCCTAATATGTCACATTTGAACATTTTCTTGGTTTAAAAGATTTTCTGTGAAACTGTGTAATTTACGATCATTCTTTAAATCCAATCAGCCTTCAGGATGGTGGATTACCAACCAGTAGCTTAAGAGGTAGAGCGCTGGCCTTCTGAGCTTAACTTTGCAGGTTCGATCCTGGCTCATTCCAGTGGTATTTGAAGGGGGTCAGATATGTCAGCCTCGTGTCAGTAGCTTTACCGGCATGTTAAAGAACTCCTGCGGGACAAAATTCCAGCACCTTGGCGCCTCCAAGAACCATGAAATTAGTTAGTGGGATATACAATCAATAACATTCTTATCCCTATCTGTAAGGATAGGGATAAGGTAAGGAAAGGAAGGAGAGCATTTTAAGAGAAGGACGCGGCGGGAATTTACAATCAAATTGAAGCTAAGATGGCCTAAAACCAGGTGTAGAAAGCAATCACATTTAAATGTTAATTAATTTTACCACAAAACTGGGAAATTAAATCTGGTACCGTATAACAACATTTAAAATGTTAAAAGATGTTTACTGGGTAACCAACTCCTGTACTGACACTTTTTGGATAAGTAAAACGGCCTCATAACGTTCGGTGACCGCACGAAGCCGAACCGGGCCTCTATTACCGACATCAGTGACCTATTGTTATTAAAACACAGAATATTTGGTCTTGTATTTCAATAAGAAAATTTCTGTACATTGCGATGGCTTTCAAAGAGGAGCGATGCTCATCTGCCGCCCTGGAAGTATTTTTAACACTTGGAGATCTGGATCTCCCCCACTTACATCAGCGCCTGTTTTAAGACTAGGATTGTTTACTCTTTCGACAGCTCACGGCGCTTTTGTTAACGCAGCTGCTTCCGCTTTCAGACAGGAGAGTACATACTCTACTTCCAGTGAACTCAATTTAGTCACCTCGGGAGCATGCTTTGTTCATTTCAATCTAAGCAAAGCAAAGCCCAGGGGCCATGAAGAACCTTGACACGTTAAGGCTTGCGCTAATTGTAAACGAGGAATGTATTGTCAATATAGTATTTCTTGATGGGTCAGTATTGCCAGATCCAAAATTATGTAATATTTCGGAAGATAGTGTTCAAAAATTTCGGAAATTTAGTCAAAATTTCGGAAGATGTTTAGATACAGGCCCTATGTTAAATGTTATTATTGCCGGCTGAGTGGGTCAGGTGTTTGAGGCGCTGGCCTTCTGACACGAACTTGGCAGGTTCGATCCTGGCTAAGTCCGGTAGTCTTTGAAGGTGCTCAAATACGTCAGCCTCCTGTCGATAAATTTACTGGCACGTAAAAGAACTCCTGCGGGACTAAATTCCGGCACCTCAGTGTCACTGAAAACCGTAAAAGCAGTTAGTGGGACGTAAAGTCAATAACATAATTATTATTTTCTTTTTTTGTAATTGGTTTTTACGTCGCACCGACACAGATAGGCTTTATGGCGACAATGGGACAGGAAAGGTCTAGAATTGGAAAGGAACGGCCGTGGCGTTAATTAAGGTACACCCCACCATTGTGTTGGTGTGAAAATGGGAAACAACGGGAAACCATCTTCAGGGCTGCCGACAGTGGGGTTCGACCCCAGTATCTCCTGAATACAAGCTCACAGCTGCGAGCCCCGAACTGCACGGCCACTTGCTCGATATTGATATTATTATTATTACTGTACCGGAGGTACACCTATTCCGTACATTCACACTAAGCGCCTTTTAAAAGGCCATCTGTAATACGAACAGTGAAATTCATTTCGGAAGAAGTTTGAACGTTTATCTCCAGATGTCTCTACTGTCAACTTATGTGCTCCCTCTGGTGAGAGGACGAACAATTACTTTTCCAAGAAATTTGTAATTTTGAGGTTTTCAGCACTGAAGTGTTGTAATTTTTTTGTGTTCTTAGGTTATTAACACTGCTATCCCTTCCTTCTTTTTCTAAATGTTCGACCAATCAGGAATTTTTTATATCTATTTGAATATCCAATGGTAATTGTGGGTGTGTCCGCGGCTTCGGCCCAGAGAATTCCTTCCTCTCCACTATAAAATCTAGGACCTTTTGAGGCATGTTGTCTTTAGATCGCTCTAGTCCAGCAGTAGAGTGTGTTCATAGAGGAGGCAGGGGACACGCCTCGCCCATCTCCGTAAGGCCCTCCAGCTCTATGTAATGGCAGACATCTTTTAATCATGTAATAGTCTCAAAAACTAAGTCAAGGGGAAGGTTCCACAATTTTTTCGTAATGTAAATCTTAAATCTTTTCTATGTAAATGTTCAAGCAGGTCTAAATATCTCCGTACCAATTATCATTAATATTATTATTCTAATGAAAATTAAATGGTCACACAATTAACACTGAGCGGTAGAACTCAATAAATTTCAGTCGTTCATTTGAAAACAGTACCGGCGAATGGGGTGGGGGAGGCGAGGTGGAGTAGACGCCCCCTCAACCTTGTGGAGAAAGAAGACAATTTTATTCTATTTTAGCCACCTAAAACTAGGAATGATTAAAAAACGATTTATACAGACTCTGTTGTCTATTACCTTATTCTTCCCCTTAATTTCATTACATAATAAAGAAATAATTAGCGGAAATACGCACTAAATGTCATTCGACGCAGCTAACCGAATCGTACAGTGCCACAACAAGTAGTGAAGACTCGCGCAGCAGCGCGATTAGTGTCTGATGGCACAAGACCTCAGTTGCGCACATGTGTTATTGTTCCTTTGGTGAAAGTTTTATTGCATACAGGGTGTCTCAGAAATGTACTCACTCTTCGACTGTCAGTAACTCATGTACTCACATGTTGTTGACAACAAATACAACGTCCTTTTGGATATATAGAATGATTTCAATTTAAAAGAAAACAAATTGACTGCACCGTTGTTCTTCGCAAATGTTCAAACTGACCGTCATCATTATCCAGACAGAGCTGATAACGTGAAGGAATGGAATCACAAACTGTCTGAAGCAATTCACTTGGAATTTGGAGGCATTGACTTTCAATTTTCTGTTACAACGCTCGGACTGTTACTGGTTTTGTGACACAAACCTTATCTTTGACGTACCCCCATAAGAAGAAGTCCATGGGCGTCAAGTCGGGTGAACATGGGGGGTATTCGACACTGTCTCTTCATCCAATCCCTCTTTCAGAAAAAAATGCGTAGAGATATGCCCGTACTTAATTATTGTAACGGGTAGGAGCTCCATCTTGTTGGAGTCACTGATAGTCGAAGAGCAAGTACATTTTTTAGGACACACTAAATCAAAACCTCAAGAAAACCTATTATTTCCGCAGTTAACTTGTTAAACTGTCAAACTTTACTTCTCTGTCGAAATTCGCTCAGAGGACATCAAAAACCTACCATTTTATAGCGTTTCTTTTCAATTTTATTGTCTACTCCCAACTATATTTCCCAGATCTTCAGTACTTTTCGTCGTTTATAAATTTTGTGCCCCTCCCCCCCCCCGCCCCCTTTTCTAGTTCCCAATCGCTGATACTGATCTGAAGATCTTCCTCTTTGTGATTATGACGACGATCGTGATTGTTGTTTAAAGGGCCCTAATATCTAGGTCATCACCCCACTCCCCTTCCTTCTTCTCCTCGCTCACATAAATGTAGATTGTTATCAGGCGAAAGATCGTACGAGCTTATAGATCTTAGCAGAAGTTTATTCTTCACCTGCTCCTAGGAATTATGTGGTAGGTCATGTATTGCCATCCAGCTCAGTCAGTTGTCATTTAAGAGCGCTCATACGCGAAAGAATCATACTATTAGCACAAAAAGAACTCAGTTTCTAGGTAATATATTAGCATCGCACTGAAAATTATTTTAAAACTGATATTCTTCACAAACAAGAAAGAAAAAGTCTACCAACTTTCTGCAAAATTTAGGAAATTGCTTAATTTTACGTTTTTCGTAGTAGCGGGGCCCCCTACTTTGTCTGCCAAGAAATATTTTCAACATTAAAATCCGTGACCTGGCCGGGAATCGAACACGAGGCCTCCGCGTTAGAGTCAGGCACGTTACTCCTACATCACGGGTCCATCTTCTAGAATCTACACGACTTTATATATTTTCTCTTGTAATATTAACTTCAGATCTTGGTACTGATTACTCCTTGCTACAAGACCTAAGCATGCCAATTTCCCACATTTTACTGGTGTTAGAAGTTCTCGTCGAACCTTGGTTGTCATTAGCGCTATTGCCTCATTAGATATTCAAAGCATTAGCATTTACAATTTCAGAGGAAACTGTACCTATGTGGTGAAGAATTTAGAAGTGGGCTTTTTTTCTGAGTGGCCCAAGCAGTTGAGGTACTGGTCTTCTGACCCCAACTTGGCAGGTTCGAACCTGGCTCAGTCCGATGTAACTTTTAGGAATAAATAAATAATATTTTCTCATACTGTATCATATTTTATTTACCTAAAATTCGTAGCTCATATCCCTAGGATGTTTTCAACATTGAGTTGCTTGCCTGAAGGGCTAGGACTGTAGATTTTTTTTAAAAAGGCATTCATTCAGGATCAACAACAGCATAACGCCGAATTACAAAGATCCGGATCTGAGGGCTGGATCGTGGTCCACTCAGCCTACGTGATTACAATTCATAAGCTATCTGACGGTGAGATAGCGGCTCCGGTGTAAAAAGCTTAGAATACCGGCTGAGAGGATTCGTCGTGCTTACCACACGACAACTCGTAATCTGGAGGCCTTCGAGATGAGCAGCGATCGTTTGGTACGCCAAGGCCCTTCGGGGTTGTTGGGCCATGGGATTTGATATGGTTTTATAGGTCTTAGAAGACAATGAGCATCCTGGATAATATTCAAGAATGGATGATGTACGAAACCTTCCGAAGCATTCCGTCTTACAGAAAACATAAAAATCGGAGAGACCGGATACTGCACATCAAATAATAATAATAATAATAATAATAATAATAATAATAATAATAATAATAATAATAATAATAATAATGAGAAGTACCGAGCTCGATAGCTGCAGTCGCTTAAGTGGGGCCAGTATCCAGTAATCGGGAGATAGTGGGTTCGAGCCCGACTGTCGACAGCCCTGAAAATGGTTTTCCGTGGTTTCCCATTTTTTCACACCAGGCAAATGCCGGGGCTGTACCTTAATTAAGGCCACGGCCGCTTCCTTCCAATTCCTAGGCCTTTCCTATCCCATCGTCGCCGTAAGACATATCTGTGTCGGTGCGACGTAAAGCAAATAACAAAAAAATAATAAAAATAATGAGAAGAAGAATAAGATGGTGATGATGATGGTGAAAGAAAGAATTCGTTCAGTTTTTGATAAAAAGTGTACAATCATTCCATATTTTTCATAGTTCGATGTAAGCCAGGTCGCAGTTAGTCCCACTTCCAAGTTTCTACTGCTGTTTTATTAGAGTTCCACTGCATACACACATGTATTTCTTTGTTGGTAGTACCATGAAATGATATCTCTCATCACAGCACACATAAATGGTCTTGCATAGTTACCCCTGCAAATCAGACACGCTCTAGTAAAAATGTTTATGTCTTAGGTCGTATTCCGTAATAAGGCTGAACAATGTATCCTGTTCTTATCCGGTGGAGGAAAGCACACCTACAAAGATAGTCATCAAGAAAATGTCCACTGCTGTATCCTTGTATCTCGTTTTATTCCTAACCCCTCAGAGCATCCCTTTAATTAAAGCAGTAATTCCACGAATAATCGCGAACTGTTGTTGATATTGCTTCGGTGCGGGAGGTGGCGATGGTTGTTATCTCGAGGGTTAGAACCACGAGATTATCGTCCTCATTAAGGTAAGGAACTGGTTAACAGTTTCGTGTGTGTTTTCTTCGTTGTTATTTCTACGCAATGACAATGTTTTGCTCCTTAAGACCACAATAATTACACTACTACCTCCATCATCAATGTCAATTAATTTATAATTCTTATTTTACCGAGGATTAGTAATAATGTTATTGGCTTTATGTCCCACTAACTACTTTTACGGTTTGTGGAGATGTCGAGGTGCCGGAATTTTGTCCCGCCAGAATTCTTTTATGTGCCAGTAAATCTACCGACACGAGGCTGACGTATTTGAACACCTTCCAATACCACCGGACTGAGCCAGGATCGAACCTGCCAAGTTGGGGTCAGAAGGCCAGCACCTCAACCGTCTGAGCCACTCAGCCAGGCTTACCGAAGATTAGTCTACTGGTAATCTTTATGTTAACTGGAAAAGGAAAGTCCAGCTCCATGACTGAATGGTCAGTGAGCACTTCCCTCCACAGGACGTAGACGTCAGGAAGGAGGGGGGGTCCGACTGTAAAACTGGGTCAAACCCACAACAGGTAGTGCTGACCCTACAAAATTGAGGAAAGATCAATAATAATAATAATAATAATAATAATAATAATAATAATAATAATAATAATAATATCATCATATTACTCCTAAATGCCTTTGCTGGCGGACTTAGTGTTTACAGTGCACTATGTCTTCTGGTATGGGCTAGAGCAATCTTGTTACTTTCATTGATCTGTCTCAGCTTTTTCCTTGGCTTTGACAAAATGAAAGTGACTGAGGTATGAGTGATGCTAGTAATGCCATTCCTTCTGCAGCCAGTCCCTGCTATGAATGGTGTGAAAATATTGCTCATAGGGTCGGTTGGTGTATGCATTTCAGTGGGCTTGGCAGACTGATATGTAATAGCAACTTCTGGCTCGGTGAGGAAAGCAACGGGAAACTACCTCACTCCTCATTTCCCTAGTACGCCTCTTCAGTGATGCCTAGGCCATCTATGACAGCTGATGGCGGAGCTGTTGAGGATCCAACCAGCCTTCGGGCTGAGGACTAAACATACATACATTACTCCTAAAATATTAAAATCAAGGAAGAGCTCCCCAATGTCTCTGACACTTTAAACAAATCACCAACAACAGCGTGCCGAAGTAGGACGGATGCTACCTCACAGATCTCCACCTCCTGGACTTCAACTCAGCTGGACTAGTTGGAGGTCACCTAATCGTTTGGGGGGGGGGAGGGGGTGTTGGTAGATCTAGGGACAAACTTAAGAAGTGCGAGTATTTGGAAAAACAGACAGAACTTCGTGATTGCGGGGAAATACAAACTATTCCACACATGTAGAACTGCCAGCTATGCCCTATCCAATATACACCTTAAGATCTCGTTAAAGCGACCAAAGAGGGAATTGCTGTCGCTGATTATTCAATGGACTCAGTGTGACCGCACTTAATATACAGTATATATGTAAAGTGCCAATTATTTCTTATAATTGTAACATGTATGTTTATGTATACAGTATTTGTATTGTGTCAACACTCTGACACGAAAGCATAATAAGTTAGAACTAACAGACATGAAAGTAGCTACAATGACTGGCTGCTACCAACCGGTGGGAACAATGGTAGGAGGGTATGCAGAATGAGGATATAAAGGCTAAGTTAGGAATGAACTGGATGGATGAAGCTGTACGCATAAACTGGCTTCGGTGGTGGGATCATGTAAGGCGAATGGAGGAGGATAGGTTACCTGTTATGGAGGATAAGAGAAGAAGAGGCATATCAGGACGACGACGGTTAGACTAGTCACATACAGGGGATGGGGTGGCAGTTAGTAAGTACATAGAGGCTTGCAGAATGAACAGTGAAAGGCATAGCAGTCTACAATGAAGATGTATAATAAAAAGAAGAAGAAGCAGTATTCAATGGAAAATTTTGCATGCTTTTTTTTTTCGTACATCACACCGACGGGCAGGTCCTGTAGCGACGATGCGGTAAGACAGGGCTAAGAAGTGACTGTGGCCCCCAATTAAGGGACAGTCCCAGAATTTGCCTGCTGTGAAAATGAGGAGCTTACAACCAAAAGGAGTTTCTCCACCTCCGACAAAAAATGAGTTCCGCATATCACTGTCTTTGTCTTGTCAATAGCTATCATGATCTAACAATTTTTTTCGTTCAAAATATGTTTTATCCCAGGTTGAAAATCACAGCTTCAATCAAAAGGGTTTTACTCCATACCCTGTTTTCGAACAAATGGTATTTTCTCCCTTCAGCCAATCATCTGCTGCCTAAGCTGACATCTGATTGGCCGGTCATTTTGTTTGCATTGTTTAGAGGTTATGAGGCTAGAATCGTATTGTTTGAAGTAATATTAGTGAAGCTGTGATGTCTGTAATCACAAGTAAAGAAGTGGAATATGTAACTAAATAAGAATCCGGCCCTACTGATCAGTTTTGATCCAAAACAATACCTGTTGCCAGCTGGATCACTTGAGAAAAGTCACTTTCCATACCACTGATACACTCATTTTCCATACCACTGATACGCTCAAAGAAAAAAAGAAAAGGGTGGTTTCTCCTTGCTTGCGTGATCCAAATGACAGTGATCAAAGAAAATTCCATTGCATCCACCTTCGGGGGCAGTTTTCCTCCCTAAGTCACGAGAGTGCCCTGACTCAAGGACCAAGGGCTTAATTCAATATAAAAAAAGGAAAAATGCATTGTTCACATAATATGATTATCCAGACAGCGAGACCCCAGTGTGTTTATCTCTGCTAAAAAACAATTGCGGCTCATCATTGTGAGTATGCAAGTGAAGATGAGGACACCTGTGACTGTCTTGAGGCTGACGTTGGGGTAAAGCTGTAGTTCATTTACAAAAGTACCCGAACTATTCATGATATGGCTGTATAAGTATTGCTTTTTTTTTTTTGCTATTTGTTTTACGTCGCACCGACACAGATAGGTCTTATGGCGACGATGGGATAGGAAAGGCCTAGGAATAGGAAGGAAGCAGCCGTGGCCTTAATTAAGGTACAGCCTGGTGTGAAAATGGGAAACCACGGAAAACCCTCTTCAGGGCTGCCGGCAGTGGGGTTCGAACCTACTATCTCCCGAATACGCTTTTTGTTTTGATATCAGTCATATAATTTCACAATTTTCATTTTTACGTAAAAGTTTAAGATGTACAGTATTCATATATAGGCTAATAAATGTTTGTTACACCGTTTTCAAGCATTTTGGTATCATTCAATTAAAAAGAGTTTTCTCCACTTCACTTTCAATCAAAAGGTAATTCCTCCGCTCCTTTCAATCATAAGGTGTTTTCTCAAAAAGTTTTGAGTTAAATTACAAGAAATACTCCTGTTCTAGATTGGTTTCAACATGTTACAGTGTAAATATAATGTTAACATAAATCAAATGTTAAAATAATTGTGCACGTATCACAGTTCTTGTAAGAAATATAAGTTTTTCTCATTTTCTGAAAAAAAGTGATTTTGTGGAGAACACGCCTTTTGATGGTTAGCTCCTCAAATAAGAAACCATGGAAGACCATCTTCAGGACTGTCGACAGGTGGGATTCGAACCCACCATTCCTCAAATGAATGCTCATAGCAACGCGACTCGAGTCATGTAACCAACTTAGAGTTTGGAAATTTTCTTAAATAGAGCCTCAGTTATCAGCTCACAAAATTCTGTGTAAATAGAACATTATAGAAAGTATCTCACCTAGATGAGATGATGATGATGATGATGATGATGATGATGATGATGATGATGATAGTAATAATAATAATAATAACCGAGTTTTATATATGTCAAATGAATTTGAAATAGATGAAAAATCATACGGTAAACTGAAACTCAAAGCTATATCTGAGAAACAAAGCATACAAAGTCTAATTGGGTTACAGTTCTACACACAAACAGATCAATAGCATCAATAGCATACCTAGCGTGTGAGAGACAAAAGGAATGCAATATGCTAGCTCGATACACTGCTCGAGCACTGAATAAAAATGTGAAAAAAATATATCTGAGGGTTCTGCGAATAACACGACATGATAAAATGATACTAACCAACGGTGGACGCAGATGTGGGTCTAAATATGACATCGGTCTGTCAGAACATCACGACAACATTTCTTCCTTCTTATTTCTGTACCGCCGATATATGGACCACGTTAAACAACTAAGTTACCTTTCTTCTTCCTCCAACATATGTTCTATGTTGGTTATTCAGCCCGAAGGCTGGTCTGATCCTCTACAGCTCCACCAACAGCTGTCAGAGGTAGCCTAGGTGTCACTGAAGAGGCATAGTGGGGAAATGAGGAGTGAGGTGGTTTCTCGTTGCTTTCCTCACTGAGCCAGAAGTTGCTATTACATATCATTCTGCCAAGCCCACTGAAATGCATGCACCAACCGACCCTATGAGCGATATTTTCATACCATTCATAATAGGGACTGTCTGCATAAGGAACGGTATTACTAGAATCACAACTAAGGTTAAGTTATAAGGAGAATCCCACCTTCAAGTACTTGTCATACCTCGGTCACTTTCATATTGTAAAAGCCAAGGATGAGACTGGGAAAGGTAAAGGAAAATAACAAATTTATTATAGCCCATGCCAGAAGACACAGTGCACTGTAAACACTACGTACATCCCGCCAGCATAGGCAAATTAGAGGGGAGTAACTCTAACCAGTATTATTGCTTTATACGACCCGGAAACCATATCCCATGGAAGTCGCTCTAAAATAATACAAATTGAAAAGCAAGAAAGTAAAATTCTGCGGAAAATGTATGGTCCCACGAGAGAAAAGGGAATGTGGATTAAGAGGAGAACAGCGAACCTCGACTCATTAAATGACGGGTTCACTGATGCCGTACGCAAGAGACGCCTGAAATACTGTGGCCATATTTATAATGGACAGCAACAGCCTCACCAAAATATTATTTAATGTAATCAACTCAAAGAAGGTCAAAATAAACTGCCTAGAAGAAATTAAGACCGTCCTCCAAGAAATGAATATTACGGACATCATACAATATCGTGGAGCCTTTAGCACGATAGTAGCCAAGCATAAATTCGTAGAGAAACCTAAAACTAAAACTGGGATGAAGTGGTCCACAGAACGCAAGATGCAACACAGTGCATTCATAAGATTTAGCGAGGATAAGAAGGCGAAAACCATCAGGCCAGCGAATAAGTTCAAACGCGCTCTTTGAGGGGGCATAACGAAGAAACAAGGAGAAGAAACGATACGAGTAAAGAACTGGAATGAGAGATACGGCTTTTTGCGGATGATGTTCTACTATATAGAGTAATAAATAATTTACAAGATTGTGAGTAACTGGAGAAAGACTTCGACAACGTTGTGAGATAGACAGTAGCAATAGTATGATGATAAACGAGGTAAAAAGTCAGGTTGTGAGTTTTACAAATAGGAAAAGTCATCTCAGTTTAAATTACTGTAAGTATCTGGGTGTTAATATAAGGAAATATCTTCATTGGGGCATTCACATAAAGAGGATTGTAAATAAAGGGTACAAATCTCTGCACATGGTTATGAGGGTGTTTAGGGGTTGTAGTAAAGATGTAAAGGGGAGGCCATATAAGTCTCTGGTAAAACCCCAACTAGAGTATGGTTCCAGTGTATGGGACCCTCGCCAGGATTACTTGATTCGAGAACTGTTTTTTTTTTTTTTAAAAAAAGCAACTCGATTTGTTCTGGGTGATTTCCGACAAAGGAGTAGCGTTTTGAAAATGTTGCAAAGTTTGGGTTGGGCAGACTTGAGAGAAAGGAGACGAGCTACTCGAGTAATGGGTATGTTCCAGGCTGTCAGTGTAGGAATGGCGTGGAATGACGTAAGTAGATGAATAACTTTGAGTGGTGTTTTTAAAAGTAAGATAGAGCACAATATGAAGATAAAGTTGGAATTCAAGAGGCCAAATTGGAACAAACATTCGTTTATAGGAAGAAGAGTTAGAGATTGGAATAATTTACCAAGGGAGATGTTCAATAAATTTCCAAATTCTTTGCAATTTTATAAGAAAAGACTACGTAAACCACATAGAGAATCTTCCACCTGGGAGAACGCCCTAAATGGAGATCAGTGGCGATTGATTGATTGATTGATTGATTGATTGATGATTGATTGATTGATTGATTGATTGATTGATTGATTGATTGATTGATTGATTGATTGATTGATTGATTGATTGATTGATTGATTGATGATTGATTGATTGATTGACCATTCCATCATCCTTTCACTTGCTCGGCTTTTGCTCTCCTCATTCCAAATGCTGTTTCTATCCGTAGACTCCTGGAAACCCTTCCACATTTGGAGTTGTCTGAATTGTATGTAACCTCGGCACAAAAATTAGCGGAACAAATGTTTGACATGCTGTTAAAGTTTATGTCGTGGAGCATGAAACATGTACAGGCTTATACGAATTGGTACACACCATAGTAACGCAGTCACGGTGATTTAATTGCGTAGAGGTTACCCTATTTAACACAAACATGCTTCCAGTCCCCTCGGGTCTCAATACAATGTAGTCCGCAGTACACAAACCACTCCCGCCATGCTACTGGTGACGTTGCTACGCATTATTCGAGTGTGAGACATTCAGCATGAGGCATCTAAGCGAAGCGGAAGTGTCCCAAGTTGTTGCCCTACGTCAAGAAGTGAGAACAACGCGGTATGTGGCTAACGACCTCAGAGTGTCTCCATTCGTTGTTCACAGGCTCTGGAATCGCTATGCGGAGACAGTAGGGTATGTTAGACGCCGAGGACACGGTCTCAAACGGAAATGTACTGCTCAACAAGACAGATTCTTACGGTTAACAGCACTACGCTGGCCCTCCGGAAGTGCCAGAGAACTGCAAAGTGACCTTACAAGAGTCTCTGGAGTTCAGCTGTGTATTCAGACCATACGCAATCGATTTAGAGAGGATAACATACGCTCTAAGAAAAAAACCTGCTCGTGTAACTCTCTTCACTAGCAAACACGGTAGAGCTCGTCTTGCATTTGCCAGAGAATATCGTCACTGGTAACTGAGACACTGGCGTCTGGTAATGTTTAGAGATGAGTCCACGTTTACCTAACATACACCGGATGGCCGTCAACGCGTGTGGAGACGACGAGGACAGCGATTCTTTGAAGGTCTTATGCAGGAATTGGACAGACATGGTGGTAGATCGGCCATGTTGTGGAGAGTGTTCATGATTGATAATCGTACGGATCTTGTGGTGGTACATGGCCGTCTGAATGCTGCGGTATACATCAGGGACATCGTGAACGACCATATTGCTCTTGCTGCTCTTGGTGTAGGGCCTGCTTTCTTGCTGATGTATGATAATGCGACAGCCCATATTGCACGAAAAACCAGAGATCATCTCAACGATTGTACATCTCTGTTATGGAGTGGCCCGCAAGGAACTCCGACCTCAATCCAATGGAGCATTTATGGAATGTATTGCAGAGACGGATTCGGCAGCGTGAAAATGCTTCACTAACATTGCACGATGTTGGGAAGTGGGATGTCATTCCACAGACAGTCATCCGACGTTGCATACGCAGCATGCCACGCAGGTGTGCAGCTGTAATTGAAGCTGGGGGAGGAACAACACTGTATCAGACAACTGTCGCTCGGGTAAGCAGAGTGTTCAGCAAGAACTCTATATTGTGATTGTGATAGTTCATCTGTTGTGTTGCGAATTGTGGTGAATGGCTAAATACAATGGCGATGGTCTTGTTGTTTAAATCAAGTGAAGCACGCACTTCCTTCGCCAACATGTGTTTCTTTTCACAAATCCGTATGTTGACATTCTACACAGCATTAAAAACATGTTCCCCTAATTTTTGTGCTGAGTGTATGTCGGCCTCTGGAATGTTGATTTTTCTTATTTTCACGTATCTCTGGTATCCAGGTGTATTTTGTCCTTGAAATGTTTTTGTTGTTGCAGTAGTTGTTGATGAAGTGATTGAATAATCTCGTGGTTAGCCTACGTCATTCATTCTGATTAAATGTCCGTAAACACCAGTCTCCTTTCTTTTTTCTTCATTGTATCCTTTATTCTCTCAGTCTTTCTACATAGTTCTTCACTACTTCTCTTAAGGTACACATCATCTTTCTTACCTGCACCTAAAAATTTTCACAATGCTTTTTTTTCTTTCTGATTTCTTCAAGTTTGTTTTCCTCATCCATCGTCAAGCATTCTGCAATGTATACGCACTCTGATTTGACCATTGTGAAGTAGTGTCTGATTTTTGCATTGGTGGACAGAGATTTCTTGTCGTAAATAACTTTGGTCAGTTGGTATGTAAATTCCACGTTTTTGACTCTCACTTTGTTTGCTTCTTTGTCGAATCCATTTGGCTGTACGATCTCTCCCAGATACTTGAATTTGTCCATTCTTCTGAAACGTCTGTTAGTGTCGTGTCTGTGTATGGGTGTATGCATGTACACTGAGAATGATAGAAATATAGCAGTACGGAGATGGCAAAATAATAAACCAATAATAAAAACTAAGAAATACAGCCAAAATTGTAGTGCACTCACAAATAATCAGGGATCATTGGAGAATACAATCAAGTTATGAACTTGGACACTAGTCCGACTAACGTGGTAACATAAACAAATAGCAGTATGGCATGCCACGAAAAGGATTGCAGTTCACCACAAAATCCATGTGTATATCGCCCAAAACAAGTACTCAGATTTCAGATTCAAAGTGAAGCGATTTAGCAGAGCGCACAAGGAAGCATTTTACTGTGTCCATTTTCCAAAGGGACCCGAGGTAAGTACAGATAAAAAGGGGCATGGAAATACGTGTGACAGTAATCAGGGAAAGAAAAGGAACTGCATTTTCATAATAATAATATATTACAACATATATATTTTTACACGGCAAAGAAAATGAACAATCAATTAAAGAGAGTAACAATATTTTCAAGGGTAGATACTTCGAATTTTGAAATAAATGGGACAACCATAAAATAACACAATTTCCTATCCAAGACAGCTGGACTCAAAACAAGGGATGAATTTTTACAATAATTTTCATTACGAATATCCTACAAATGCTAAACGGATATTACCTATTGATGCAAAATATTCAAAGAATTTTTACAAGCATAAAAGGCCACTGTACAAATTGCAAAAAAGAAAAGAGGACCCCAGGACAGGAGCGTGGGAAAAAGAAAGAACAAGGAAGAGAACAGTACCTAGGGCTGGCAACAGGGATTTGGAAAATTAGGAGCTACGAATTTTAATAAAAATCGTGAAGTCGAACAGAAACTAGGCGTTAATATCAATACAGTTAGTCCTATTCCTGCGTTTGTTCACCAAGTCTTTTAGTATCCAATGGTTCATATCACTGTGATTTATACGTAGTAGAAAACAAAATTTGGAAAAAAACGTAGTGTAGTTCCATGACAAACACCAATGGCCATAGCTCTGACTAGTGATATTTGGTAGTATGAACAGTCTTTAGCAGCCAGTACGGCATGTAGAAAAGAGGAAAACAGGAAAAGAATACAGATTCAAAGTTCGCTCACCCGTCCAGCAGTCCTTGAGCTTCAATCACGAACAACAAACACCATTTTAAAACATTGCTCACGGACCAGCCGCTAGCGCAAATAAAAGAAAGTCCTCCCTCCACACAAACCGTCTTCTTAGTCCAACTCGCTGATAGAGCCCAGAGCAGGCCTTATTTATATTACGATGGAAACGTCCAGAAAAGACGAGAGCAGAAGGTACACATTGCGCAGCGAAGTGATAGGAGGGGAAAGGAGGGAGGGAAGCAGTGCGAACAGTACCAGCTGGACGGGCGAAGAGAGCACACACACAGAGGTTAGTAGCAGCATGTAGAGCCGTAGCAGACGTAGAATCACGTAGAATAGTAGAAAAAATAGGAGCACGTTATACTTCTAATTTTCCCATAATGTGTGTCGATATGGTTAGGTGCGCTTTTGCAGTTTGTTATACATTTCTTCGTTTAGATGGAGACCTGCAGTCCTCTTTTTTCAGCTATCTCTTTCAGTGTGTTTAAATGTGTGGTGATTGTTTTTATGTCACCTGCTAAATTTTCTAATGCATTCACAGTTTTTCTTACTTCGCCAGTAACATAGTGTTGTGCTGATGTTTATTTGACCCGTCTGTGAATACTGTAATGATATTTAAATCGTTAGTAGTTGTACATTGAGCTCTACACATACAATGGCTGTAAAAAAGTAGGAGCAACGTAGTCCACACACTCGCTGGAGATCGGGCATGTGCAAACAGGATGTGGGAGAGGTCAAGTGGCGCTTTGTCGAAGTGTAGTGTGCATTTGATGAGCATCCAGTTATGAGTGGAGTTGCTGTGAGGCGTTGAAGTGAAGAAATGAATGGCATCGCCCAGGTTCACACCGTCCACAGAACTATCGACAGGAACCCAGTCAGGTAAAGATTATGCTGATTGTGGAATACGACAACGAAGGTGTTATTCTTACGCAAGCTGTGGCTGAGGGACAAACCGTCAACAGTGATTAATAAAACCCGGATTTTTACACAGTAACAGGTTAGATTGCAAACTAATTTGGTTAGTAAGAAGTGTCGCCCACCCGCTCTTCCATAATGTAGCAAGAGTAACATAAATGATAGGGGTTCTGATGGGTCGTACCCCTAATGTTTATGCAAACCTCATAGCATGATCGTTGTGAAGGTACGCTATGCTTGCTATTCACTTCAGTAAGTTTGCATTCTAACCTACTAATGCATAAAAATCCGGACTCTAGTGATTACTATTGCCGATTTCTGGAGCGACATATGCGTCCACGTTTATTGCGAGACGATCGCGTGTTGCATGACAACGCACGTTGACATCTTGGAACGCGCTCCGTACTGACCAGGCATGAGTCCTTGTGACTTCGGCATGTTTCCAAAAGTGAAGGAACTCATCCGAGGTCGCCGATTTCATGACGTGGCATGTGTACTGCGCGCAGTAGGGCGCTCCATCACTGTCATCAACAGATAACGCCTTTCAGAGGTCCCCAACGGCTTCGCGACATTTGGCAAAAGGTAATAGACTTTGCAGGTGACTACAATGAAACAATGTAATGCAAGTGTACTTGTTAGCTCGCCATTTCTTGATGGATACAGTACTTTTGTATCCATCTCTTGGCACAGGCCAGAGTAAAGTGTAGCTTCCACCGAAGTCCCAGTCTCATCTATGGCTGTGACAATATGGAAGCTGCTGGGGTATGGGTGGTGCTGAGTAATAACATTCATAGCACGACTAGTGCATCTGAGTGTTATGAAAGGTGTTGCTCATAGGGTCAGTCGTGCTGCAATACCACTTTCTGACCCAGTGAGGAAAGCAATGGCAAACTACCTCACTCCTCGCCTCGCCTAGTACGCCTCATTTTGGTGCTCTCATTGGTTTTTGCGGTTTCCTTATAACCGCATAACCTTTGGTGGTGCTATTTGAGGATACAACCAGCCTCTGGGCTGATGACCTAACAGACAGACAGACTTGTTAGCTCATTAAATATTGCATTCCATCAATATTGTCATTACTTTATTTACAGCCCTCGTACTTTCGTCATCACAGTGCCAATGCCTTGCAAAGTAGTGGAGATGGTAACAATAGCCGCTATTATGTAGCATTGATTTTCCTTCCTTTGAGTAGCCTTTGCTACAGTATTTTTGCCATATTACATCATTCGAAATTAAACGCTATACTGCCACAGGAATTTTGTTCATGTTGATAGCCTACTCTAATAGCATTGTAACTGTAACATTCACTATTATAACTAGCACTTTGGAATATTTTTAAAGCAAGAACCATATATCATATTTTAAGAAGTGTCAACGTTTATCTCGCATGGATCTTATCATATGAACGGCATTAAAAGGATTTAAACGCATCGGCATCATTTAAAAGACCATTTTGAATTTTATTACCTGGACATCATTAAAGGGACTAAATTGCATGCACATTTTGGAGTGGATCAAATGTCTAAATGTGCGTTTTTTAACGGCCGAAATTTTGCGCTAATCTCTTGAATCACCCCGCATATAATACAAGGTTACACGTATTTTGCTTTTTAGGGATATATTTCTAAAGCCCTCCAACCACTGCTACTGTTGAAAATGGAACACAACAGAGACAAATTTTCCAACATGGTGTATTTACCTTACGGATAAGAAAAGGTCACGCGCATTAGTCAAGGGACAAAGGAAGTGTTCCTTCTCGTCATGGGATGTAACCAACAAGGTACAGCTGAAGGAATGTACTCTCGTTCACGGGGCAGCCAAGGTTAAACACAAAGAACATGATGGTCTGCTACACTGGTTTAATTACAATAAAAATAAGCGTTTTACGGGTGGGAATAGTGGGACTTAAGTTTGAAAGAACTTCTTATTTTGTGTAGGAACTGCTTCGTGAGAGTTCCTGGAACAATGAGCGAACGACTTATTCAAAGTGGCCACAGAGCACTATGTGACATCTACAACAGGTGGTCAAACAAACCCAACAACGTGATGATGGTGGTTATTATTGTTTTAAGAGGAAGTAAAACTGGGCAACCATTCACTGTTAACACAAATGAGAGGGAAAACATGGAAGGGGCTCGAGACTTGGAAAAATGAAAGTATCGGCCAAAAGAAGACAGGGGCCACAAAGGGCGGGAACATGGAAGACTCCCTAGTCCTCGTAAACCTCACGCCGCCGAGTCTGAAAAGAAAAAGAGTTGACGAAGGGAGATCGGATAGGAAAAATGAAAGAGAGGAACCAGGCACGAGCAAGTGCAATCAATGCAAGGACTCACCTAAGTGGCTCGTGGTCGCCAGCCTCGCTCCGAAGTTGAGAGCCCGTGGGGTCCCTCTTAGTCGCCTATTACTACACGCAGGGGATACCGTTCCGCACTTGAGATTTGACAATCTCGTAAACCATCAGAATTTGTACTTACCTATAACCGTAATATTAAAAGAAGCGTTTTGTCAAATAAGGCTGGAGGGAGGAGCATTGCACGGTGCTGCTACATTCCTGCATTCCTTTATTCCTTCCTTTAGCTTTCGGATCACTTGTTCGCAGAGGCGGCTTGTGACAAAATTTTTAGGGGGTTCATAACATTTTTTTCATGTCTCAAATCAGCAAAAAAGTAACATAGATATATAAATTACTTCACTAAAAGTTCCTTGTACGGTTATTTTTTCACAAATAATATGGTAGAACCGCTGTAACTGAGAATAAATTTTATACTAGACTAATCTGTTAGTGTAGAACAAAAGTAAAATTCATAATAACTTTACAGCACTGCGAACAGTGAAGGATCCGAGCACTATTCTTGGTTTTTAAATAGCACGAAGTTCACCTGGGTATCACAAGAAGCGTAGAAACAATGTTTACCTACCGCATTTACCGGTCGATTTTTTAAAATAATTGTTTTCGAATTGACCCCAATAGTCTCCACATTATCTCGATAAATCAGGGCTCTACTGTATCACATGTTAATTATTCTCGTTTTGGAAATTATAGACAACACTAGCATAGGGAATTCAATACTCGCGTTTTTGTGTGCATGAGAATTTTCATGTTTATTAATTTTTGTACTCCAATGAGCAAGGTCTGTGCACTCAGCTAGCTGAATTCCATACACTTCTTTGTTTGTTGAGCAATAAACAGGGCAAACAAACAAGCGCATTCCTATATCTACATCCACAGAGCCACTTGCGTGTTTCGTACACTTCTCTCTTAAACTTACGTCTGTACTCGCGTTTGTCAGTTTCTGTAACTTTTTCGATAATCAAATCTGGTCTGTCCGGTCCAAGCCTTTTAATTGCTAACTTATCCTGACAGGTTAATATTTCGCTGGTTAAAATTACGTGAACTGAATTAATTTCCTCTTACACAAAGAATAACATGGTCACAAACCATACAAACCGAGAAACAAAACACGACAGTCAAATAAATTTCACTTGAAAAGATTTTCCAATCACAAGGTAAAACAAACTTCTTCCCGCGATGACGAACAGCTGTTCAAAACGAGCCAGAAAATGCCTATTCAGAATTACTAGCGAAATCTGTCGGTAATGTAATGCAATAGTAGCTCCTGGGAGGCTGTGGTTAACCGTAATAGGGGAGGTGGTGGACCCTTGTGGTGAACTTTAATACTGCCACTGGTTTGAGGGTGGCTCTAGACGACAAGGCACGTACCTTACCGTGCTCCTCGATAATGGGAATATCAGTGCATAAACTATGACGTCATCTGCTTTGCGCATGCGTATAATCTTCAGCACAATAGCGCATTATCCAGTGTGCTCGCTGCACTGTCAGTCAAAACGAACAACTGTCGGTGTAACGGAGCTTCGATATAAGTCGAATGCTTTCGATCGATTGTCGAAATCAGGTCGAAAGAAAGGAAAGTTTTAAATTATCCACGAATGCATAAAGATGTGTTAAAACTGGGTGTTCACGTGCTCATGTGCTCCTGAGAGCCCACCGCCACTGCTTGTTCGTTCGTTCGTTCGTTCAGACCGCTGTGTTCTGTTGTACGTAACTCGGAAGTGAGAAGTTTATCAACTTCAAGCAGCATGAGCCGGCCAGAAAGTTCATCTCAGTGGCAATTGTAGTGGGTGAGCCCACGTTTCCATGGCAACCATACCCCCTACTCACTTCTCTCCACCCAAGCAGGTAGTAAATGGACCTGCCTCTAAGAACTGTCAGAACGCATCTTTGAATATTACGACTACAGGTATGTTGGTGGAGAACTTAACCGTTTCCACGTTTCAGCAGTTGCCACATATTCCTACCCTGCCAGCCTTCTTCGCACAGACCTCTCCTCTCCATGCCTGTAACTATTATTCCCCTCCAAGTTGCTCTTGGTCTCTCTCGACATCTTCCGCCTTGTAGAAACCGATTCATCTAACACAGTGGCCATCTCCGTCCCATCATCCGTAGAACATGTCCATACCATCTCAGTGCTTCAGCATCAGTCCTATACTGAACAAGTTCTTCCGCATCCAACTCTGTTCTTACAATCTTCATTCTTCATTCCTCAGCCGTATTCTCCTTGTTTCGTTATGCCTATTGACAGAGACAGAGCGTGTTAGAACTTGTTCGTTGGCTTGATCACTTTCGCCTTCCTATTCTTCCAAAATCTCTTACGAACTCACTACCGGGCGAGTTGGCCGTGCGCGTAGAGGCGCGCGGCTGTGAGCTTGCATTCGGGAGATAGTAGGTTCGAATCCCACTATCGGCAGCCATGAAGATGGTTTTCCGTGGTTTCCCATTTTCACGCCAGGCAAATGCTGGGGCTGTACCTTAATTAAGGCCACGGCCGCTTCCTTCCAACTCCCAGGCCTTTCCTATCCCATCGTCGCCATAAGACCTATCTGTGTCGGTGCGACGTAAAGCCCCTAGCAAAAAAAAAAAAAAACCGAACTCACTGGGTTGCCTCTTTCGTTCTTCTGACCACTTTGTACCAGTTCTGCTGGCTACTGCTAGTTTTTACCATAAGGTAAGGTAAGGTAAGGTAAGGGTGTGTTCTGCCCGAAGGCAGGTCCGAACCTCCGCAGAGGTGTACCTGAGCCGGAGTTTTGCGTACGGTAGGGTGGGCAGTTCCTTTCCACTCCTCCATTCCCTTACCCCCCTCCCCCACCAACAGCGCGTGGCAACCCATCCACTTCTCGACCACGCCTAATGTTGCTTAACTTCGGAGATCTCACGGAATCCGGTGTTTCAACACGGCTACGGCCATAGGCGTTTTTACCATAAATGCGCGTTTATTTACTGAGGTCCGGAAGATTGGACTAAGGTAGGGATCAAGGTGAAATGGATAGAGAACTGGAGATGTACAGTAAATGTTCACTAACCAATATGCTGGAGCTCAACGACAGAGAAAGGTACAGGACGAGTGAAGAGAAGCACCAGGAGAAAAGGATACTGCAAATCTCAGATGAAGAACGCGAGAAAAGGAAAGAGAGGTTGAAGAGGTTCTGGGAGGAGGAGAAGAAAACCCAAACCATGACAAAGCTTCCTGTGGTCCCAGAAAGGTCGTAACGAAATAAGACAACAGATAAATATGGCTAAAATTGGCTTGGTAGCGCAATCCCTATATTTTCTATTTTTTGTATAAGTGAATGTTAGTTAATGCTACGGAATAGATACTCTTTCTTATGACACAGTCATCAGTCGTTAAAGCTGGGTGAAGATGCGTTTTAGGTCAATTATGATGTGAATAGAAACTTGCCATATTTGTTAATAAAGATGAAAGGAGAATTTTCTTTGGGAATATTTTTCACCTTCTGTTATTTCAGGACATCACGTTTTATAGAAATTTACATTTCCTCCCTGAAGGAAAAAATAGGTCTGAAAGTGTTAATGGCTAAGAAAGAAGTAACCTCTATTCCTTAATTCCTGTTTTTGTCCTGCCAATGGGACACTGCGCCTAATTTGAATTATTATTTTAACTGTTCTGTAGAGGAATGTGCTGTCTGGATACACCTTCGCCGTCTATTACCATAAACATCGTTGTTGGACTGGTCACGTGAGCCAGAGAGCAGACGGGCGGTGGGCCGGGAAGGTAGAAAGCAGTTAACGCCCTGCTGACTAAACGAGGCCTACGGAAACAGCTACGACCGGTCGACCGGATGGGAAGACTCTTTCTAGGGGTGATGGAGCCACCCAAGTTCATTGTAGTTTTGGCGAGGATCCCCTTCCTGACGCAACGTCATGTTTCAGGATCGAACAGGATTTGAATCTTGGTCGACCGAGTAAAATGCCAACAAAGTCAAGCCACAAAATGATTGAAAGAAAAACAGAAAACTTCTGAGCCTAAGAAAGACTTAGTAGAAATGGCTGTCGAAGAAAGAGAGACGGCAAAGAAAAGTCTTTAAGGAGAAAATAGCAGGAATGAGGGATGTACCCGAGAATCTACTTCTCAAGCCAGGAACCACCTCGGTGGAAGAGACAGAAAGAGAAAGAGAAAAAGAAAGAGAAGAAAACGAGAAAAGAGAAGTCAATGACGTCAGTATCTTTGGCTTAAATCTGAGGGATGAAATGAAATGTCGTATGGCTTTTAGTGCCGGGATATCCCAGGAAGGGTTCGGCTCGCCAGGTGCAGGTCTTTCTATTTGACACCCGTAGGTGACCTGCGCGTCGTGATGAGGATGAAATGATGATGAAGACAACACATACACCCAGCCCTCCCGCCATTGGAATTAACCAATTAAGGTTAAAATCCCGACCCGGCCGGGAATCGAACCCGGGACCCTCTGAACCGAAGGCCAGTACGCTGACCGTTCAGCCAACGAGTCGGACATCTGAGGGATAAAAGTGCTGGAGTGTACGAGTTCGACCCGCCAGAGGGCTGCGTGGTAGGCGAAGCTAGTGACTATAACCGGCGTGAAATGGAACACCCGAACTAAAGTTTTCAAATTCTTCGAAATCATTTAAGAAAAGACTAGGTATACAACTAAAAGGGAATCTTCCTCCTGGGTGACTGCCCTAAATGCAGATCAGTGGTGACTGATTAAGCTCACAGTAAATAGTATTTTGATCAATATTTATTATTATTATTATTATTCGTTGGCGCCATCTGGGACCACGTTAAGTCTCGTTACATTTGGCAGTTTGCTTCGCTTTCTTGTCAGCCCAGAATTCCCTCATTCTTTGTGAGTGAGCCAGCTCGTGTTCCTGTGTCCAGGTTACACCTTGTCTTCTTTTCGGTTGCTTGTCTCGGTTTAGCCCATTCGTCAGTATCTTTTTGCGGAAGGGATCTCTATTGAAGGCTCCTTCGGGTTTTATATGCAGCATTTGGAGACCTTTTTTTGGTGTTCATAAACCAGGGCATTGTGGTTTTGGGTTTGGAGTCAAAAAAGTGAAAGATCTGTTTAGTCAGCCTGTTTCCGTTTGAGATGACCGTAATATCGTGCGCGTCTCTTACGGACTGTTTCTGTAATTTTCTCTATTTTATTGTACTGTACACTTCTTTGTAGGACTTTTCATAATTGGTTCCATTCTTGTAATTGCATCCCATGATCCAAAATCATCAGATTTTGCGCTCTTTTTTTTCCTCCAGTTTTTTCGAGAAATTGGGAAATATCCCGATCGCAATGATAAATTATAGTAGTGTGATAATAAGGTAAAATTGAAGCATAATTATCCAAAACCAAACCAAACCAAACCAAACCAAACCAAACCAAACCCCATGGTACTACAGCCCTTGAAGAGCCTTGGCCTACCAAGCGACCGCTGCTCAGCCCGAAGGCCTGCAGATTACGAGGTGCCGTGTGGTCAGCACGACGAATCCTCTCGGCCGTTATTCTTGGCTTTCTAGACCGGGGCCGCTATCTCACCGTCAGATAGCTCCTCAATTCTAATCACGTAGGCTGAGTGGACCTCGAACCAGCCCTCAGGTCCAGGTAAAAATCCCTGACCTGGCCGGGAATCAAACCCGGGGCCTCCGGGTGAGAGGCAGGCACGCTACCCCTACACCACGGGGCCGGCTGCATAATTATCCAACAACAAATAATTCCATCGAACGAAAATATTACAACACATACTATTAGTTTAACATTCTAAATCCAGCATCATCATATAGAAATTCACACACAACTTAAGTATTTCCAGTGCTTAACGCTACGGCTTACAATACTATAGGCTGAACGTATGACTACAATAGGCGTCAACTCAAGCCCGAAGCGGTTCCTTTGATGTTACAATGGTGATAAACTGGAAGAACTGAAGAAAATATCCTTCCGCGTGTGAACACTTTCCCTCTTCACCCCCTCTCAGTCGCTGTTCTCATCCTGAACCTGTCGGGTAATGTAAGTGACGTTTATAACATCAAAGGGACCGCTTAGGACTTGAGTTGACGAGTATAGCTTAACATTACAACACCTTCAAATACAAATTCACACGTACCTTAAGTATTTCAAAATTGTACACTATGACTTACAGTACATTGAGCGCTCGTATTACTATTACCTTAGCATTGTCCGACTCGTTGGCTGAACGATCAGCGTCCTGGCCTTCAGTTCAGACGGTCCTGGGTTCGATTCCCGGCCGGGTCAGGGATTTTAACCTTAATTGGTTAATTCCAATGGCACGGGGGCTGGATGTATGTGTTGTCTTCATCATCATTTCATCCTCATCACGATGCGCAGGTCACCTAAGGGAGGAAAATAGAAAGACCTGCTCCTGGCGAGCCGAACCCGTCCTGGGATATCCCGGCACTAAAAGCCATACGACATTGCATTTCATTTCATCTTAGCATTGTAAATACAGCACATCCATATACAAATTCACACATATGCTAAATAATGCACGTGCCTTAATACCACAATTCACAGTAGGTTGAGCGTTGAATTAAAGTATGACACCATCACGTAGAAATGTATGCAGAGTTTTTAGAATGCTGGAGTCTATTCTTGAAGCATCCTACATTTTTGGGAAAAGGACAGCTGTAGGTTATGCATTACAATAATCAATTCCCCAATTCATAAACGAATGTTTACCATAGTTTTCTGTCCGACTCGTTGGCTGACTGGTCAGCGTACTAGCCTTCGGTTCAGAGGGTCCCGGGTTCGATTCCCGGCCGGGTCGGGGATTTTAACCTTCATTGGTTAATTCCAATTGCCCGGGGGCTGGGTGTTTGTGCTGTCCCCAACATCCCTGCAACTCACACACCACACATAACACTATCCTCCACCACAATAACACGCAGTTACCTACACATGGCAGATGCCGCCCACCCTCATCGGAGGGTCTGCCTTACAAAGGCTGCACTCGGCTAGAAATAGCCACACGAAATTTAAAAAAAAAAACATAGTTTTCTGCGATGTACCTTTAACCTTATGCGGATGATTTGTCCTACTTATATAAAACAAGTTTCCTCTCTGGGTAGTCACTATAGTTTTAAGGAACCCAACAACCTGCAAAAGTTGAAAGAGGATCTTGTACTTACAAATAATTGAACTCTGAATTTGTTTGAAACACTGCAATGACCTTCAACTATTCCCACTGTTACTGCGGCTGTATTTCATTGTTCTGAGCATTGTATTGTAGAAATAACATAGCAAAACAGTTTACAGCTTGCTTAACGCCTTCGTACGATAACAAATTAAATTGTAGAAATTAACTATCTCTACAGGGCTCATAATCGCTCTCGATAACCATGAGATGGTATTACTAAATTTCGAGCACATTATATTGCAATTAGTTCGTAAGTGGCATTAAGCTTAGTAAAGTTTATAGAAGTTCTGGGCTGCAGTGCATGAAGAGTTTCTCGAAACGAACTATTTAGTATGTGGGTGTCTCGTCTCTAGTTCAGACACGCCGGGCTGAGTTGTCAGACGGTTGAGGCGCTGGCCTTCTGCCCCAACTTAGCAGGTTCGATCCTGGCTCACTCTGGTAGTATTTGAAGGTGCTCAAATACGTCAGCCTCGTGTCGGTAGAATTACTAATACCTAAAAGAACTCACGTTGGACTAAATTCCGGCACCTCGGCGTCTCAGATTATATATCTTCTTTTTCTTTTTTGATGGTGGTTTGAAGTCGCACTAACACGTTGAAGGTTTTCGACGATGCAAGAATGGGGAAGGGCTACGACTGAAAAGCTAGCGGCTGTACAACCCCAGCATTTGCCTAGTCTGAAACTGTAAAACCATGGAAAACCATTTTCAGGGCTGCCGACGGTAGGATTTGATCCCACCATCTTCCGAATGCAAGCTCAGAGCTACGCGACCCTAACCGCACAGCCAATTCATTCGTTTATAATAAATATACCACTGCATATGTAACTTAATCATTTCGTGACGTTATTTCTAGCCTGGTGCAGCCCTTGTAATGCAGACCCTCCAACAAGGGTGGGCGGTATCTGCCATGTATGGGAACTGCGTGTTATTGTGGTGGAGGATAGTGTTGTGTATGATTTGCATCAATGTCGAGGACAGTACAAGCACCCAGTCCCCGAGCCATTTAAGGTTAAACTCTCCATCCCGGCTGGGAATCGAACTCAGGGACCTCTGAACCGAAGCCGGCCGAAATGTAACTGAAACTGCATTTTAATTTACAAAAATTTTCGCATACGATAAAGGGAGTGAGTACTATCGAGAAAAAACCCTTCGATTAAATGCAAATGGCTTGAGAAGTTCACCCAAAGGCTGAGAGTGGGAATGAAAAAATCCACTGTACTTTCCAGTGATTCGAGCCGCGCAGTTAAAACCACGAATCTTCTTTGTAGCTTTCAGCATAAAACTCAAGTAAAGCAATGAGTGGTTTGCGGCGTGCTTTCTTTGTTGCAACTTTGTCGATCATAACTAGACTTCGGATTTATAGGTGGTAATAGGTTAGAATGCAAACTGGTTTGGTTAATAGGAAGTGTCGCACAACCCGCTCTTCCATACTGTAGCAAGAGTAACATACATTTTAGGAGTTCTATAGGCCGTACTCCTAATGTCTATGCAAACCTCATAGCATAACTGTTGTACATGGTAGGGTACACTTCTTATTGGCTTAAATAAGTTTGCAGTCTAGCCTATCAGCACCTAAAAATCCGGGCTCTAATCATAACTTTATACAGCTGTAGTCTAGCTGCTGTGTTACGTCAGAATTCATGGAGAGAATTGCAAGACTGTTGAATCGAACTTGCGACATGGATGAATGTAAATAATTCTTGAGCCTTTTGAGTAGCGAAAAAGAGCATTCGTCCAAACAATTAGTTGCAATGAGTGGCAAAATTATTTTCTTCCTAATTAATTCCCTAAATTTGAAACAGTTCTTATGTTTTTTTTTTATTTTTTTATTTTACAAGTTGCTTTACGTCGCATCGACACAAATAGTCTTATGGGATAGGTGCCAACTATTACGGATTATCCGCAATTATTACGAATTTCCCGTCACGATTACGGCATTACAGTCAAAGGGAAAATTATTACGGAAATGTGACATCATGGAAAAAATCGTACGAAAAACAGAAAGAAGGAAAAATAAATCGTTTCGAGCATTACTGTTCAACCCTGCTCATGTCAATGTTTGTGAGTTGCCAACGATACTTCGACCGTCAATTCCTTTTGCTACCCGTGAGCGTTGTGAAATTCATAGCGAACTATAAAATGCAATGTATTGTTCCGGTATGAAGTGTACCTGACAGAATCTCTCCTACAGAAAGAATATTCAGTGTTAATATGAAAAAACCGGGACTTCAGGCCTAAATTAAGCACATCTACACTGGAATCGCTTACTATTCAGAAGGCAAAATGTCATCAGAGATAAGGATAATTCAAGAAAACCCACACTGAAAAGCATCTACTGGGTGCGAAACAAGCTACGAACAATGTTTTATGACAGAACTAACTGGCAGTGAGCAAATTTTATTGTGTAATATGAATTCTTTTAGAATAGGCTGCTGTCGAGAAGGACAAACGGGGTGTCATTATCGAGAAAGTGGAGGTTGCTTTGGATTTGACTTGAACATTTTCTGAGCGGAGGGACAGGTGAGTACTGAAAAGCCACTTCCAAGATTGGCACCTCTGGAATGGGATAGGAATGGGAATGAAGCGACCGTGACAGCCCCAGCATCTGCCTTGTGCGGAAACGGGAAACTACTGAAAATCCAGGGCTGCTGACAGTGGTGTTCGAACCAACTATCAACTTAGAAACTCCTCCGAAGTTGTATTTTTAACGCTCTTGTGGTTTCCTAGCGTATGACAAGGCGTGGCTTTTATAAACATGCTAGTGATTGCAATGTGATTACGTGACATTGTTACCTAAAGAAAACATGTCCTCTCTCTGTCGTGAGACCGTCCATAAAATATGAACTGATTGTTGCCAACATTATTCATACCCATTCATTATGAGTTAAGATCGTGTTCTCTTTTCAAGAATTGTGAATAAAATATTTAAAGTAATAAGATGTATCCCGCTACACGGAAAAGCACAGAATCACGGATGTTTTCGGACTTAGAAGACGAAGTAGCGAGTACAGAAGATTCTTCGCTTGTTTCCCTCTTAGCAGTCTCTTCCGTCATGCAAGCGGTACAGCTAATGAATCCCTTCACTCCACCCACAGGGGAGATAAAGAGTTCTGATAAATCGAAAGAAATATGCACCATCATGATCTGCGTCCAACAATATGACAGCTGATACTATGTCATATCACAAGGTAGTTCCACGTATCACATCCAACAAAATGGTCGCTGTTTGAGCACACAATTTTATAGCCATAAATATTCGTAAGATACGTATTTAAAGAAAAATTCTGCAGTTTTCGGTGACGTTACCGGAAGAGACTTAGTATAGATAGATGACGAACAATGGGTACCATGGTGTCGGATTATCTACGTTAAATTACTGACGCTCATTCCAAATAGACCCCCGCTCCACCAAGCCAAAAACATATCCATGCTAAAAATAAAAAGTAAACAGCAAGAGTTTAAAAACCGCCCCTTAAAATCCGCCACTCTAGCCAGCTGCCTAGTCTGCCCAGGCCTAAATATGCCTCCGACTCCAGGAAATGAAACGGTTCACTTTCTATGAGTAAGAACGCGATAAATACAATTGTTTCTGTGGCCCAGTGAAGTCAGTGGTACAGTAAGGTGGGCCGCCTCCTCTACCAGTATGGAATGTGCCTTTCGGCCGCCCTCCCATCTGCTGTGAAGGAGAGGACCGGCCACATTCCGTTCTCATGGTAACCACTGGTCCCGCTCCACTACCTGCGCACCACTCTCACTTTTTGTACAATATTAGGCCCTCAGACCAGAAAGTCTCAAGAATGAAGACGGCACTCTATTCGCAATTACTTTATATGTTCGGTATTAACGAGAAATGCAAGAATACAATTTTTCTCGTGATCTCTCTGATTAATCTTTTGACTGCCAATTTTCCCCATGTAATTTAAATAGTTTCTTAGGAATTTTGCAAGGACTGTACATGTTTTGAATAACGGCTACCTTGCTGAGGCAGTAAAGCCGTGCTCAGTTTACGCGAAAGAATGTGGTTGTATTCCCTCTCAGGAAGTGGCAAAATTTACAAAAGGAGAGGCACACGACTATGGGGTTCACTCATCCTCCTCCAAAAATGAGTCCCTTCTTTCAGACTTAAAATATATCTCCTCCTATCAAACTCACAAAAGGCTATACAACCTGGCTCCTCCCTAACTGTATCTTTTTACTACTTGTTTAACGTCGACTAACACATCGAAGATTAACTTTAATTAAGTTACAGCCCCAGCATTTGCTGAGTGTGAAAATGGGGAAAACACAGAAAACCATGTAGTAACGCCGACGGTGAGTTTCGAACCCACTATCTCCCGAATGCAAGCTCACAGCTACGCGGCCCTAACCGCGCGGCCAACTCGCTCAGTTAACTGTATCTAAATCACACCATTGCTAATAACCGCTCCCTCGAAGTCACTACCGCTAGCCTTTGGAATAATCACGCTACCAATATCAGAAATTTGCGTTCTCGTAGGAAACTTAAGAATAACTCCGCTATCAACATTAGAGATTTCCTTTCTCCAAGAAAACTCAAGAATATCCTCGCTACCAACATTTGAGATTTGCGTTTTCGTATAAAACTGTATACAGATTGCTGAAATCATTCGCTGAGTTCATCCAGCTGACTAGTATAAGAGTGAAGTGAGACTACGTGAGTGGATGAACATACCTATTTTTCGAACATTAGAAATGTATTTGCAACTTATAGGAAGATACTCCAGTTTCTTGGTTGTTTTTTTTTTAGTATTACCGCCTTTGCTGGCGGGACCTAGTGTTTACAGTGCACTATGTCTTCTGGTATGGGCTAGAGCAATTTTGTTACTTTCATTGATCTGCCTCACCTTTATTCTTGGCTTTGACAAAATGAAAGTGACTGAGGTATGAGTGATGCTAGTAATGCCATTCCTTCTGCAGCCAGTGTGAAAATGGTGTGAAAATATTGCTCATAGGGTCAGTTGGTGCATGCATTTCAGTGGGCTTGGCAGACTGATATGTAATAGCAACTTCTGACTCGGTGAGGAAAGCAAAGGGAAACTACCTCACTCCTCATTTCCCTAGTACGCCTCTTCAGTGATGCCTAGGCCATCTATGACAGCTGATGGTGGAGCTGTTGAGGATCCAACCAGCCTTCGGGCTGAGGACTAAACATACATTGTTTAATTAGTTTCGTTTTAAAATGTTAATTGCATATTTTTTTAAATTATACTTTATTATTATTTCTATAATTACTATGTGAATTTGCTGTATTAATACATTATTATGTTTATTGTTACTATTATTACGTTATGTTATTATTTTAATGCTGTACATCATAAATGCAGTGGTTAACGGCAAGGAAGGGCTTAGAGTCCTAAGCTCGCAACAAATAAATATATTCTCTCTCTCTCCATCTGAGAAACTGATGTGATTAATTTGATCTAACATAACATGCTTTATTTTTTAATTGGCCACCCATCCAATTGATTTGAAATTTCTAATTAATCTGGCATTTCTATTACATATTGACAGTCTCAAAAACCTTCTTCTTCTTCTTCTTCTTCTTCTTCTTATTATTATTATTATTATTATTATTATTATTATTATTATTATTATTATTATTATTATTATTATTATTATTATTATTATTATTATTATTATTATTAACTCCATCACAGGTCAACAGAAGGAATGTGTTTGTGCATGATATATTCAGTGCAAGTAATCCGTTCCTTTCCGATTAGAATGTAAGTGAAAATTAATAATCTGACGCAATCTAACAACCTAAAATCGCAGTCGGTTGATTACACAGCTGGTCGGTGAAAACCTACAGCCGTACAGTACACAAATTTAAAAAAAGTATCTAGCATAGACTACCCTTTCGAAAAATTTCCTTAGGTGGACTTCTGACACGTTCTCATGTTTCAGTCAATACACTTAATTCATCAATTACGTACCAACATCTGTCTGGAGATTTTAAAATTCACTTAAATTGTTTATAGGGTAGATATACCAAATAATTTTCCGTTTAAAATATCCCGGCACTGAATAAATCGAGTGAAAGTTGAATCGTGCTGGTCTGCCTGTGGTCAGACTGTACAGCCTACCTCGTGCTACTTTCTGAGGCTGACCGAAGTCACGTTGGTTAGTTCGAACCTCCTCTCTTCAATGTTTTGGTGTAATTTCTCCAAACGGTTGAAGTACATGTCCGGTTTGTCTGTGTGGCAGTAGTTCACAGTTAAAAGTTGCTCTGAAATACTGTAAATTCTTCTCCACAAGAAAATTAAGTGACCCGTAATAATCAAAATCGCTTATTCATCAACACTATTCCCTTAAAATATTTCATGAATGTTCTATTACATTCGTGAAGTTTTCCCTTTACGTATACGACAGACGCGAAATCGCGGTGGAAAACGGAGGGGGTCCCCCCACCGATAATTTTATCAGAAAGCTTCCCCCCCACTAAAATTTCCCGGAGGAGGGGGACATTCTTTCATTATGAAATAATGAGGAATATACAGTACAGAAACATTACTGAAATGAATGTTTTTTACTGTGCATATTTTCATAAAAACAGCAATATTACATATAATTACACATATTACACTCTGGCAAATCCATCTGATCGGCCTTTGCTGGCGAGATGTAGTGTTTAAAGTGCACTATATCTTCTGGTATGGGCTACATCAAATATGTTACTTTCATTGACCTGTCTCAGTCTCATCCTTGGCTTTGACAATATGAAAGTGACTGAGGTATGAGCGATGCTAGTAATGCCAATCTTTATGATTGATGTGAAAATGTTGCTCATAGGGTCGGTTGTTGCATTTCAGTCGGCTTGGCAGACTGATATGTAATAGCAACTCTGGCTCGGTGAGGAAAGCAACGGGAAACTACCTCACTCCTCATTTCCCTAGTACGCCTCTTCAGTGATGCCCAGGCCATCTATGACAGCTGATGGCAGAGCTGTTCAGGATCCCACCAGCGGAAGCGCTGACGGACTGAACATACGTACAAATCCATCTGATACCCGGGAATAACATTTTAATGTTTATCATTCTTGTTATAACAACAGAATTCAAACAGAAAGAATACATTTTTTCTGGGGGAGGGGGTAATTTATTTACAGGGGAATTATATACACCATATCTCACCGCGTACTGTCCAAAATAAACACTAGTAGTTATGTCCTATGATCCTTCTCCAACACCCAACACCCCCCATTTCGGACCCTCGTATAGAGGAATGAATAGCTATCGAAGAATAGCATGACATGCCAAAAAAGAAAATACTTCCTCTTCTCCTCGTCGATGTCTGAATGAGCCTAATATCGAATACAACGAGGAGAGAACGCATGTGTACCATACTTCTGCAATCTGAGGTACTTCGACCATGTATCGCCATCATTCATTCAATGACCTCTCTTCCCACGATGACAGAAATACTCCAACACATGATGCCACCCTTGTTGCATTGCCGACCCACAAAGCCACTACGCTCAGCAAGACCTTCACAGTTATCACATCACGTGCATGGAACAAAATTCCTGAGAATGTCAGGGCTATACAAAGCGGAATCGTTTTCAAGGCAGCCGTTTGGGAGTTCTTGTGAAAAGAAATTACTAATTATCTGCCAATTAAATTACGTTCTTAGTTATATCCTCCCAATATTACGGTACTCACTGACTCTTGTTAAATCCATATACATTAATGAATTAAATCGTTTTGTTTAATATCTTCAAACTTTTAGTTTAATTAGTTTAATCTACTTATTAATCAAATATTTAATTACTTATTTTGCATTACGTTCTATTTTTTAAATTTACAACTTGCTTTACGTCGCACCGACACAGATAGGTCTTATGACGACGACGGGGTAGGGAAGTCCTACGAGTGGGAAGGAAGCGGCTGTGGCCTTAATTATGGTAAAGCTCCAGCATTTGCCTGGTGTGAAAATAGGAAACCACGGAAAATTGTAGGAATAAGGGACGCACAGGAGAAACTCGTCAAGTCACGCAACATCTGGGTTGAAGAGCGACAAAGGAGAAGTCAAAGACTTAATAACATCAGGAAGGAGTGCAAAGAAAAGGCAGTAAGATTGAAAGGCAGAAGATCTGGTCGATTGTGTAAACGTGGTCCATAGATGACCTTAACGAATGGAATACAAATAATAAAAATTAAAGACTAATTAAAGATACATAGAGAGAAGTCAAAATGATGTTACACTGGGCTTAGGTCTAAAATACTTGTGGATGAAAATGCATTCTCCAGTACTGTTCAGTATATTGATAGGCCCAGCAACGAAGTCATACTCCATCATTAAAATAATCTGCCTGTCTTAAACTCACATACTTCTTCAAGTGCCAAATCCTAGACGATTTCGACATTTTGTTTTCACAATGTCCATATCTACTCAACACCCTCCCTCTTATCGAGCGAGTCGGATACGCGGCTTGGTCACGTGGCTGTAAGCTTGTATTCGGGAGACAGCGCGTTCGTATCTCACTGTCGTCTTTCCGTGGTTTCCCATTTTCACACTTCTTTCCCATTCCTAACCCTGTCCCATCCCACTGTTGCCATGACGATACGTATTGCAAACAGAAGAATAAGAAAACGCCCTCTCTAATTCAATATATACAGCTCTTAATGGTTTACTTCGTTCTCCTAAAACTGCATCCTTCTTTTCCCTACACATCCCAATGCGCAAAACCAGGATAAATACACCCCTTCATATTCCGTATTCCCGCCTCTCTTTTGTTCAAAGAACTTTATTTATCCGCATTCCAACCCTCCTTAACTCTTTATCTTCTGACAGGAACTGGGAAGGTTTATTCTTCGTATGCCTCCTTTAATCGTTTCTTCCTTCACCTTAACCTAGCTCATTTCCTTCATATTCCTTTCTTCTCTTCTCTTTGCTGCCGCCTCTATTGTACATAATATTGATTTGCTTTTCACTATACTATACCGTTACTTATGTGTAGAGGCATGGGGTTTTTTCATTAACGATAAACGAGACAAAAAGTATATTCTGAAGCGATTTTGGAATATCGCAACGAATCGTATGATTCTGGTTAAGAAAAAAGCGATTCTGTTTTCGCAAATTACATCTAATTAAATCGATAAGGTCAGTTTAAAGCGAAATTTACTTATTTTGCGATGAGTGCGAAAATGCAGCGAAATTCGTGGAAAATAACGATCTTCAAATAGTATTCCAATATCACGTGTGTGTAGGGAAACAGAAGACAGAATAAAGATTTCTCATTTCGACTGAAATAGGCTATCCATTCGTATTAATACTCTATAAAATCCCTTAAAGGTATGGCCATATACAATGAAACCTATGGCCATGCATGGTGAAAAGGTAATTTGTTATGTAATCTTAATGAGGGCTATATTATAGTTCTAAACAATATTACATAAGGAATAATGAATGATTATCAATATTGCTTCTATTTATTTAACTATCTTTCACCTTTCGCATAAATAATTCCCAAATCTCACGAATTGAATTTTTTATGAATAATTTTAGGAGAGGATTAAAGCGAAATTAAAGCGATAGGGTAACACCTATTTCGCAAAATAATTATCTTATTATTTACCTTACTGTGCCTAGCTGTAAGTTCAACTCTTCGTTCTACTTTCAATAATTTTCCTCCTTCTTTCTTTTGCCTGTATGTTTTATTGTTAACTGTTGTATCTCTACAGTTATTTTGTTATTTCTTAACTTTCTTTCGCTACTTTTGTCATTATATAATTATTTTCTCTTCATTGCTCCTTCGTTTATTGTTTTTCTGTTTGCGTTGTACTACTTTATTGTAAATATACTTTCCATTGCGAAACTCCGTAATTCGGCATTTCCATGTTTTGGTTTAATAAATAAATAAATAAATAAATAAATAAATAAATAAATAAATAAATAAATAAATAAATAAATAAATAAATAAATAAATAAATAAATAAATGACTGGAAACAGGCTGTGCATTTTCAGAATTCAGCAAGTGCAGTAATGCTTGAAATATGAAAATTGTTACGGCAAGTTTCTACTTTAGGTAGTCGTTAATTTTGCGTTTTTCTTACAACGTCCTTAGCTTTCTCGCCAGGCGCTAAAATTACGTTTAGTTATTTCAAACGCAGGAAGTTATTAGATTTGGCGACAGTTGGCCACACTGCTGAGTGTGGTGTCCTCATCTAAACCGCCGCCCCAGTTCCGGACCGGATCACATCGGTTCAAGTCTTACAAGTGATGCGGTCACGAACACACAACGAGTAAGGCTTCTCTGTATGCAAGTTGCTGGATCGCAGCTCATCTTCTTTTACGTGTACCAAAATGTACGTTGTAATTTGATCGTAACAGAAACTTCCAGCAGAGCACAGCCAGCCAGTCTCCACTCAACCATACCTAACTGGCCCATTCTCTTGACTTGTGCTTTTAATTAACAAAAGTCTCTGAGAAACTGGCAAAACATACTGCATTTGCGGACGCATTTATTTCGACCTACCGAGCGAGTTGGTCGTGCGGTTAGGGGCGCACAGCTATGAGCTTGTATTCAAGAGATAGTGGGTTCGAACACCACTGTCGGCAGCCCTGATTAAGGTCACGATCGCTTCCTTCCCACCCCTAGCCCTTTCCTATCCCATCGTCGCCGTAAGACCTTTCTGTGTCGGTGCGACGCAAAGCAAATTAAAAACAAAATTTGACCTAGAATACGTCTGTCATTTTGTTGCAATACTGGGCCCATTGGTAAAATTGCGTGCCCACCTAAAAAGTGTATGTATCAATCAATCAATCAATCAATCAATCAATCAATCAATCAATCAATCAATCAATCAATCAATCAATCAATCAATCAATCAATCAATCAATCAATCAATCAATCAATCAATCAATCAATCAATCAATCAATCATCTGCAATTAGAGCTGTCACCCAGGCGGCAGATTCCCTACCAATTATTTACCTACCGAGCTCGATAGCTGCAGTCGCTTAAGTGTGGCCAGTATCCAGTAATCGGGAGATAGTGGGTTCGAACCCCACTGTCGGCAGCCCAGAAGATCGTTTTCTGTGATTTCCCATTTTCACACCAGGCAAATGCTGGGGCTGTACCTTAATTAAGGCCACGGCCGCTTCCTTCCCATTCCTAGGCCTTTCCTATCCTATCGTCGCCATAAGACATATCTGTGGCGGTGCGACGTAAAGCAAATAGCATTATATCAATATATATATATATATATATATATATCTTAAATGCTTTCAAAGAGCTTGGAATTTTATCACACATTTTCCTTGTTTTTCTCCCTTTTTTTCTTTATGTAACAAGCTGAGGACTTCCTCCTTGGTCTTCCTTTCTACCGACATCCACTTATCATACAGAACACCAGTAAGGGACCGCCGTTTCATCCAACCAGCACTGATGCACTGCTTGACATTCAATACTACCGTCCGTTGTAATGACCGATCCAAGAAATCTGACTTGTCAGTCATCATCAGCGGTTCTCCAGCAAGGAAGAAACTGTTGTGTGGGCCCACTTTCCCGGGCTGCACAAAGTTGAAGAAGACTTTTTGCGACTTATTCTGAATCCATGTGCCTCTAGCATTGCTTGCGATCGTTCCACCACTGCCTCAATCTCCCGACATAACTCATCAATAAAGCCCGGATTTTTGTGCAGTGACAGGTTAGATTGCAAACTAACTTGGTTAGCAGGGAGTGCCGGTCACCCGCTCTTCGATAATGTAGCAGAAGTAACATAAATTATAGGGGTTCTGATGGGCCGTATCCCTAATGTTTATGCAACCCTGATAGCTTAATCGTTGTGAAGGTAGACTATACTTGTTAGTCGCTTGAGTAAATTTGCATTCTAACCTATCAATGCATAAAAATCCGGGCTCTACTCATCAACCAAACCAATATCTTTTGCATAAAGTATGGTCCACGTCAGGTTATCAACTGCTCGATCGGGTAGTTGATAACAATGCTGAACAGTGCCGGGCTCAGTGCCGAACCTTGAGGTACACCGACATCAACACGGAAACTATCTGAAACACCTGCAGTGGTTTTCACCTTAGTGGATGGACGTAGGTTCTGGATCATCTTCACATACACCTCAGGAATGTTTTTATTATTGTAGGCTACAGGATCAAAGGCTTTTGTCTAGATCGATGAATACCTTAATATGGTGTGTAATTTAATTGTATTATTCTTATTATTATTAAATAAGTAAAATAATAAACAGTGCTTACACAAGGCAGAATCTCAGTATTCTACACTAGGATACACCTCGAAGACCCAGGCAGATAGGTTTTATTCGTTATTTATCGCCTTCGCATTGTAGCGTACCTCAAACCTTACTGTACAAAGGACATCCGCTGAACTGCATTATTACTGCTCGCATGTAGCAGATACGATCTCTAGACCTTCGTGTAATTTATCTTTCTTTGTTTTTCTCATGCAACTCATTCGTAGAAACTTCCTTTACATTGTGTTTTGTCAATTATCATTTTTGTTTCCTAGCACCCTCTGAATATATATCGCTGCATTATACTTTACATTCCTTCAATTTCACCGGTGTTACAAAACAAAAATAGCCATAAAAGAGCTCTAACTGACGGAGGTTGTATACTGTTAGTAGCTTAACACCACCTGCTCTGGTCCGGCCGCTTCCTGCCTGCCTGCTCGCCTCGACTATTTTCACCCCCCGTATTTATCTTAGCCAACTTGTTGGGCCTTTTCACCACCTTCCGGCGAAGCGGGGTTTCTGCCACTAGGGTGAGCAAAGTCTTTCTTAGGACGGTCCATTTACCTTCACCGAAAAAAAGGACAAAAGGTGATGAGTTAGGAAAGTGTAATTGCATGGAAAAGATCAAAGCATAAGCTGTACAACCTGTCTTACTTAGAATTGGACCGTAATTAGGCCTACGGGTAGAGCTTTCAGAAGAGGACAGAAGTTTAGTCTCCCGTCACTGTTAGGAGAGTCAAAGTCTCGATTCTAGCCTGTTGTTGTTGTTGCTTCTGTTGTTGGTTGAGTCATCAGTCTACAGACTGACTGATGCAGCTGTCCATCCCAACCTATCCTGTGCTAACCTTTTTCATTTCTACGTAACTAATAAATCCTGCATTGCTCTAATCGGCTTGTTATATACATACATTCCGATCTTACCGCTTGCACTTCCCTCAAACACCAACTGAACAAGTCCTGGGTGTCTTAAGATGTGCCCTACCATTCTGTCTCTTCTTCTCGTCAAGATTAGCCAAATCGATCTTCTCTCACCAACTCGATTCAGTCTCTCTTCATTCGTGATTCGACTACCCATCTCACCTGCAACATTATTTTGTAACACCACATTTCAAAAGCTTCTATTCTCTTTCTGAGCTAGTTCTCGTCCATGTTTCACTTCTATATAATGCAACGCTCCAAATAAAACTCTTCAAAAAGTAATTCTAATTCCCATATGAATGTTTGAAGCGAACAAATTTCTTTTCTTAAGAAAGACCTTCCTTGCTCGTGCTGGTCTGCATTTTATGTCCTTACTTCTGCCAACGTTAGTTATTTTACTACCCAAGTAACAACATTCATCTACTTCTTTTAAGACTTCGTTTCCTAATATTTCCTGCATCACCTGACTTCGTTCGAATGCACTCTATTACTTTTGCCTTGGATTTGTTTATTTTCATCTTGTACTCCTTCCCCAAGATTTTGTCTATGCCATTCAGCAATTTCTCCAGATGCTCTGCAAGCTCAGTTAAATAACAATGTCATCGGCAAATCTCAGTGTCTTGATTTTCTCTAGTTGGATTCTGTTTCCCTCTCCAAATTCCACTTTGATTTACTTTGCTGCCTGTTCTATATAAACATTGAAAATGCGGGGGTGGGGGGTGACAAAATGTAGCCTTGCCTCACTCCTTTCTGGATTGCTGCTTCTTTTTCAGTGCCCTCGAATATTATCACCGAAGACTGATGTTTGTACAGATTGTAGATAGTTCTTTTTTTCGGTATATGAGCTCGATCACCTTCTGGATCTCAAATAGGTTGGTCCAATCAACATTATCGAATGCCTTTCCTAGATCTACGAACACCATATATGTGGCCTTATCCTCCTCAATTCGGTCCTCTATTCCAGCCTATAGAAAGATTAAAATAATACAAATGAATTGTTCTTGATGCACTGACAAGTTTGGTCATCAACCATCCGTATTTAAATGATTACAATTGCCCGTCGAACAATATGCAAATTCGGGTAACCTGGCTCATGTATCCAGAAAGATTGTGGATTAGAGAATTAAATACATAACTGGATACAACCCGCATGGTGAGACTAGAGGAAAGTATCCAGTGTGTTAGGCCTATATGACAGAAAGGTGCCAGATAGAGTGAAGGGGGAAATCAACATAATAGTGGGCAGACCAGCTGTCCTGTAATTTGAATTGGTTCAAGTCTCTGTGTCACATAAATATGATATCAGAATGGAGCACCTTTGATGAGAGCTTCGAACTCAGCCCGGCGTCGAAGTCCCATCTCCCCTACTTGAGTAACATCCTAACTGAGTCGTAAAACGTACGGGTCAATGGTGCGTTCAGAAGTGAAATTATATCCCGAAACACGGGTATAGAATTTTGCCCCTAACAACAACAATGTCACGCCCCCACGTTCGGAAGCCATTTTGATTCCGAAACGTGGGTGTAAAATGTGCCCATAAAACAACAATGCACCACGTCTATGGACGGAATTCTAGATGAAGTCATATACACGTTGTGAATAACATGTTATTAAATTGCATAATAACATAGGTGTTTAAATATTACATTTTAGGCGCCTTCCCCTAAACTACCACTTCAACCAGCATGAAAAAGGTATTTATAGCCTATACTGTAGTGCTTTATCCCCCGATTTTACATATCGATTTTCATTGAATTCATTGATATGGACTTAGCAACAAAAATATTTTTTAATATATCTGTTATCCTAACCGTTACGGTAAAAATGTGTAAGACCTAAATTATGTAGTAGGTACTGATCAATAGCACCACTAATAACATAAATTATTGTGAATTGAATTTTAGGCTTTCCCCTGAACTACCATTTCACTCAGCGTGAATAAAATTATTTATATCCTAAACTGTAGTGCCTCATTCTCCGACATTACATACCTATTTTTCATTGAATTCTCTTCAGAGATTTTCTCGTGATGCATGATATGACTAAAAGTTAAAAAGTGCATTTCCTTGTTACTGAGGACAAGATTGAGCAGAACACGTAATGAGTTCCAGGTCCACGACTGTCGTCTAAGTTGATTAAGACGTCATCACGTATTAAAAAAAAAGAATAGTTGCTTTAGGGAGCCGGTGTTACTTGCTCAGCTCGGGAGGGGTGTTTGTCACGTGACAAGAGAGCAGCAGTCAGGCGGGTTGCATACCGTGGCCGTACTGTACTTGCGCCACTGGCCTTCAGTACATACTACGTCATGCATTTCCCCTACTTCTTCCCCTACTTGCTCGCTAGGCTGCTCTCGTTCCTCAAGAGCGGGGAGCAAACTGGCTCCGAAGGCATTTCGCTCTCAGTTGACGATGCCTGGATTAAAACACTCTCAAGTTTCCGTGGGCATGCTGGTAGCTGATCTCGCTTATACACATCGCGAAAATCGTGAATACCATTCATTTTAAATTCTGAACAATGTACAGACAAAACTCTTATGTTATATATACACTGACTGACAGAGCAAATGCAACACCAAGAAGGAGTGGTCAGAACTTTATGTCAATTGCAGGGTAGACTGACGTCACTGAGGTATGCTCATGATGTGAAATGCGCCGTTGTGCTGCGCACGTAGCGAACGATAAATGGGACACGGCGTTGGCGAATGGCCCACTTCGTACCGTGATTTCTCAGCCGACAGTCATTGTAGAACGTGTTGTCGTGTGCCACAGGACACGTGTATAGCTAAGAATGCCAGGCCGCCGTCAACGGAGGCATTTCCAGCAGACAGACGACTTTACGAGGGGTATGGTGATCGGGCTGAGAAGGGCAGGTTGGTCGCTTCGTCAAATCGCAGCCGATACCCATAGGGATGTGTCCACGGTGCAGCGCCTGTGGCGAAGATGGTTGGCGCAGGGACAAGTGGCACGTGCGAGGGGTCCAGGCGCAGCCCGAGTGACGTCAGCACGCGAGGATCGGCGCATCCGCCGCCAAGCGGTGGCAGCCCCGCACGCCACGTCAACCGCCATTCTTCAGCATGTGCAAGACACCCTGGCTGTTCCAATATCGACCAGAACAATTTCCCGTCGATTGGTTGAAGGAGGCCTGCACTCCCGGCGTCCGCTCAGAAGACTACCATTGACTCCACAGCATAGACGTGCACGCCTGGCATGGTGCCGGGCTAGAGCGACTTGGATGAGGGAATGGCGGAACGTCGGTCGTGTTCTCCGATGAGTCACGCTTCTGTTCTGTCAGTGATAGTCACCGCAGACGAGTGTGGCGTCGGCGTGGAGAAAGGTCAAATCCGGCAGTAACTGTGGAGCGCCCTACCGCTAGACAACGCGGCATCATGGTTTGGGGCGCTATTGCGTATGATTCCACGTCACCTCTAGTGCGTATTCAAGGCACGTTAAATGCCCACCGCTACGTGCAGCATGTGCTGCGGCCGGTGGCACTCCCGTACCTTCAGGGGCTGCCCAATGCTCTGTTTCAGCAGGATAATGCCGCCCACACACTGCTCGCATCTCCCAACAGGCTCTACGAGGTGTACAGATGCTTCCGTGGCCAGCGTACCCTCCGGATCTCTCACCAATCGAACACGTGTGGGATCTCATTGGACGCCGTTTGCAAACTCTACCCCAGCCTCGTACGGACGACCAACTGTGGCAAATGGTTGACAGAGAATGGAGAACCATCCCTCAGGACACCATCCGCACTCTTATTGACTCTGTACATCGACGTGTTTCTGCGTGCATCGCCGCTCGCGGTGGTCCTACATCCTACTGAGTCGATGCCGTGTGCATTGTGTAACCTGCATATCGGTTTGAAATAAACATCAATTATTCGTCCCTGCCGTCTCTGTTTTTTCCCCAACTTTCATCCCTTTCGAACCACTCCTTCTTGGTGTTGCAATTGCTCTGTCAGTCAGTGTATATAGACTGGTATTTTACAAAAAAAAATTGTTTGTTTCGGTATCTTCTATCAAACCTAGAATATAAAGTACTTAATTTTGATACGCACTGCACAAACCTAGACGTAAGCGTCCTAGTCAGTGCCTGACCTATTAAGGGCCAAAAATCACAAATCCTGAGCCACGGTTTAATTGCTCTACGGTGGTCAGTTCTCATCCGCTCTTCCTACAGCCAACAGCACGGGGCTTCCCATCCACGTAGTAACCACACCCAGTGTTACTTAACGGATGAAATCTCACGGAATCCGGTGTTTTAGGAGCGTTTACTCTACCACCTGCCCACCGACTATACTTTTAGTATAGAAGGTGACCTTCTAAGTAACTGAGCTACATAGCTCCTCTGGTAATTCCTTTCCTTTTTATCCTCTTACATGTTCCTTTCTTCGTAGACGACAAAGAACGTCCCATCAAAAGAAACAGTCTATTTCTTAACAACAAAGAAACACAAATTGCTAGTGTAAAGCTGCTGAAGTTACTACCTGTGGGAAAACTACTGCATCGATTGGGAATCGAACTTTGTATCTGCAGTGAATGGAAGTCATCCAGAAACTCTTTGAGTCACAATCAACTTGATAAAAAGAAGGCGAGGGTATGTGAAAGATGTTGAGATTGAATAAAACATGGCTAGAAATGTGTAGTGAAGAGTCAAACCCAGGCCGACAATAAGATCGCGCGCGCAATGTATTCAGCGACCCGGCTAAAAAGGAGGGAGGGGAGCTCACAAAGTAAAGCATGCAGGAGGAATGTAGTGAGGAGAGAATGCATGCAACGTACAGTATTAGCCAGTGAGGAGAGGAAATACCTTCCTCTTGATCAGACTAGCACATCATTTCTACACATGGAAGAGGTACACTCGCCCCACATTTGAATTTGAAACGAATTCCACGGAATACACAGTAACTACGTAACAGATAGTCAGTAACTGTTGAAAGAAACATGTAAGGCCGATGATGTGTTTGTTGATCATATTCTGTCCAATACGCCTCACCAGTCTGGTCACTTCTTCTTCTTCTTCTTCTTCTTCTTATTCTTCAAATCTCAACCACCTTGACCGTGAACAATCTTTCGCGGTCGTCAGAGCCTGTCGCAATTTGAGCACTAATCAAGTGTTTTGAAAATTTAAATCTCAGAACTATTCCAGCTCGGAGGAAAGTAGCCGACCTAAAACCACTATACAGAAGGTATCGTGATAGTTCCGCTCAATCGTTGTCCCGAAAGTTCCACTCAGCAAAATATCAGCTCAGTTAATATCCAGTCACAAGTTGTCCCGCAAACACACCCATCCTTTAGCTGACTTTGACTACTCCCTTACGAATTTTATGAAGTTAAGGGGTTCTGACCCGGTCGATCGACTGGAAAATAGGCTGTGGATTTCCATTTATTATTTCCTTTATTCTGATTCCCATTACACTTTTACTGGGCTTTTACCTTTGTTGTTCGTAGTTTACATGGATCATCTGCTGAAAGGTATAAAGAGTCTTCTTCGATTCGCGCTCTCAAAACGGTGGTAAGCCACGTGCAGATTCAGCAACGCGTTTAAAGCTTTCTGCATGAACATCCATGGATCCTGGTCTCTGTTTAGCCAGTGGGTGGAGCCATTGCTACCTGTCGAGTTGGCCATGCTAGAGAAACTGCTTAATTTCAGCCGGAACGCGCACCACCCAGGAATTTTTTTGCACAGTGTTTTTAAGGGGATTGCTCAATTAATACTCGATCAAATGAATAAACGCACATTTTTTTCACTTTTAACGAACAGTACTACAGTCCCGATCTAACAGTCCAAAGTTCCAGTGCTGGAATGACCTGGCCGCAGACAGCCGTGAACACTCCTCTGCCATTATTCCGTTAAATATGCACATTGCTCATTCCAATCAGTGCCTTAGAGTACAGCTAGACTGCTATGTTGAACCAGTGTGTTACGTACCAGTAGTATCAGAAAATGTATGAACCAGAGGAATGGAATGCTAAAGAAGAGAGTTATCTAACTCCCCAGCTACTTCCCGCCAATATTCAGGCAGGCTGTTATACTCGGTACGCAGCAGTAATCCCATCTACCACAGATGAGTGGCAACAGAAGACACAAAGCACATCACAACAAACAATGGTCAATGTAATGTTAATTTTTATTTATTTTATGGAACTGCCCGTATACTAGGCCTTCACATTTAGTTTTCTTTCGACTCTGTGATATTAGTGCGTCTTATAAAATAGTTTATAGCGTAGACGGTAGTTCCTTATTCCCCAAATTTACATACCAATTGTCATTTAATTCTGTTTACACATTTCCTCGTGACTCGGCGCTGATACGGTCTTAACTATAAAAATCCAAATTCATGAATACCTCTGTTATCAAAGCCGGTACGGTAAAAATGTATAAGACATAAATGATGGGAAATGTAATAATATATAACTTTAGTTATGTAGTATTTATCAATAGGACCATTAATAACATTAATATTTGAGAATTAAATTTTAGGCCTTTCCCTAAATTACTATTTCACTCAGCGTCAGCCGTTTTCTCGTGATGCGCGTACAGACAGACAGACAGACAGACAGACAGACAGACAGACAGACAGACAGACAGACAGACAGACAGACAGACAGACAGACAGACAGACAGGCAGACAGACAGACAGACAGACAGACAGAAATATTACGGAAAATTAAAAAGTGCATTTCCTTGTTACTGTGGACATGGCCGATACAAAAATACCATTCATTTTCAAATTTTGAGCAATGTACAAGCAAACTCTTATTTTATATATATATATATATAGATGACGAAAACAAGTTACCGGGCGAGTTGGCCGTGCGGTTAGGGGCGCGCAGCTGTGAGCTCGCATCCGGGAGATAATGGGTTCGAATCCCACTGTCGGCAGCCTTGAAGATGGTTTTCCGTGGTTTCCCATTTTCACACCAAGCAAATGCTGGGGCTGTACCTTAATTAAGGCCACAGCCGCTTCCTTCCTGTTCCTAGGCCTTTCCTCTCCCATCGTCGCCATAAGACCTATCTGTGCCGGTGCGACGTAAAGCAAATAGCAATTTTAAAAAAGTTGTGTTGTTCACGATAAAATTATTTTATAAAAGCCGTGGAAGCACCAGGGTGGCCATCTATGAACTAAACTCTAAAATAAGATGTCTATGTGCTGCCAAGGATTGAATTCAAAGCCCGTTTATCTTTGCCTTCACATCAGCCTGGCTTGTGTTCGGTCGAACTTGTGACATAAATTCGGTAATAAATAATCTGCGATATGCGGATGATAAGTTACTGCTCTGCTTGCAACAAGTTCTGAAGCTCTGCAGACATTACTAAACTGTGTGGTTGAACACAGTGCTGCAGCAGGTCTACGTTTAAACATGAAAGAGACCAAAGTAATGGTCATAAGCAAACCTGTCATTCAACCTGTTAACTTGATAGTAGCTGGCACATCACTGGAGCAAGTCCAACGCTTTAAGTTTCTCGGCAGCTGGAACAATGCTGTTGGAATTAGAACAGGCAAGGACTTCATTCAAAAGAATGAGCAAACTTCTCTGTAACAGGGACTTTAAGATCAATCTCCATCTCCGTTCACTTCGGTGCTATGTATTTTCTGTATGTATTTTATGGTGCCGACACGTGGACCCTAAAAGAGAACACAAGCAAAAAACTTCGATCTTTTGAAATGTGGTGCTACCGACTTCTGTTCAGAATATCATGCGTTGACAGAGCTAGAGGTCATACACAACATGAAAAAGAAGAGACTTGAGTACTTTGGCCATATCATTCGAAATGATAAATATAGGCTCCTTCAGCTTATCTTACAAGGTAAAATTGAAGGAAGGAGAAGTAAGGGCTACGGAAACTTACTTACTTACTTACTTACTTACTTACTTACTTACTTACTTACTTACTTACTTACTTACTTACTTACTTACTTACTTACTTACTTACTTACTTACTTACTTACTTACTTACTTACTTACTTACTTACTTACTTACTTACTTACTTACTTACTTACTTACTTACTTACTTACTTACTTACTTACTTACTTACTTACTTACTTACTTACTTACTTACTTACTTACTTACTTACTTACTTACTTACTTACTTACTTACTTACTTACTTACTTACTTACTTACTTACTTACTTACTTACTTACTTACTTACTTACTTACTTACTTACTTACTTACTTACTTACTTACTTACTTACTTACTTACTTACTTACTTACTTACTTACTTACTTACTTACTTACTTACTTACTTACTTACTTACTTACTTACTTACTTACTTACTTACTTACTTACTTACTTACTTACTTACTTACTTACTTACTTACTTACTTACTTACTTACTTACTTACTTACTTACTTACTTACTTACTTACTTACTTACTTACTTACTTACTTACTTACTTACTTACTTACTTACTTACTTACTTACTTACTTACTTACTTACTTACTTACTTACTTACTTACTTACTTACTTACTTACTTACTTACTTACTTACTTACTTACTTACTTACTTACTTACTTACTTACTTACTTACTTACTTACTTACTTACTTACTTACTTACTTACTTACTTACTTACTTACTTACTTACTTACTTACTTACTTACTTACTTACTTACTTACTTACTTACTTACTTACTTACTTACTTACTTACTTACTTACTTACTTACTTACTTACTTACTTACTTACTTACTTACTTACTTACTTACTTACTTACTTACTTACTTACTTACTTACTTACTTACTTACTTACTTACTTACTTACTTACTTACTTACTTACTTACTTACTTACTTACTTACTTACTTACTTACTTACTTACTTACTTACTTACTTACTTACTTACTTACTTACTTACTTACTTACTTACTTACTTACTTACTTACTTACTTACTTACTTACTTACTTACTTACTTACTTACTTACTTACTTACTTACTTACTTACTTACTTACTTACTTACTTACTTACTTACTTACTTACTTACTTACTTACTTACTTACTTACTTACTTACTTACTTACTTACTTACTTACTTACTTACTTACTTACTTACTTACTTACTTACTTACTTACTTACTTACTTACTTACTTACTTACTTACTTACTTACTTACTTACTTACTTACTTACTTACTTACTTACTTACTTACTTACTTACTTACTTACTTACTTACTTACTTACTTACTTACTTACTTACTTACTTACTTACTTACTTACTTACTTACTTACTTACTTACTTACTTACTTACTTACTTACTTACTTACTTACTTACTTACTTACTTACTTACTTACTTACTTACTTACTTACTTACTTACTTACTTACTTACTTACTTACTTACTTACTTACTTACTTACTTACTTACTTACTTACTTACTTACTTACTTACTTACTTACTTACTTACTTACTTACTTACTTACTTACTTACTTACTTACTTACTTACTTACTTACTTACTTACTTACTTACTTACTTACTTACTTACTTACTTACTTACTTACTTACTTACTTACTTACTTACTTACTTACTTACTTACTTACTTACTTACTTACTTACTTACTTACTTACTTACTTACTTACTTACTTACTTACTTACTTACTTACTTACTTACTTACTTACTTACTTACTTACTTACTTACTTACTTACTTACTTACTTACTTACTTACTTACTTACTTACTTACTTACTTACTTACTTACTTACTTACTTACTTACTTACTTACTTACTTACTTACTTACTTACTTACTTACTTACTTACTTACTTACTTACTTACTTACTTACTTACTTACTTACTTACTTACTTACTTACTTACTTACTTACTTACTTACTTACTTACTTACTTACTTACTTACTTACTTACTTACTTACTTACTTACTTACTTACTTACTTACTTACTTACTTACTTACTTACTTACTTACTTACTTTGCATTTCTTTTGTGATACATTGCCGTTTTAACCTCATACAAACAGTAGCAGCTTCCTTAGTCAACCCGATCCCTGCCATTTTAGATGTGTTTGTTTACTTTTACAGACGAGCTTCACAATCTTCTCACGTCGTAGCGCCAGCGTCATCGTCATGTCAGCTTCACTAATTGGTTCGTTTAGTAAAGTTGATTTTACGGAATAGGACATGTCCTATTTCATAAAGGGTTTTACAAATCTTGAATTTGACCGTGAGCAATAGAAATTTTATAAAATTAAATTATTGTGCAGTAAATTTGAAGGAAAATTTTACTTTAAGCAACAGGCATGTCACACGCAGATGCACTGCAGGACCAGAATATGGGAAAGCCCGCAGGCAACATTCGCTTTGAGCGGAAATTTCAGTGAGCCCAGTTTTCATAGAACCATACAGAATAGTCGGAAACAACGCGAAGCGGGCATATGAGCGTTAGAGGATTGGTAATACTGATAAATAATTTTTTTTTTAAATATCTCTCACAGTTTGTCATTTTATCAGATGCTGAAGATCTCTTCGCGGGCGAATCAAATGGGCTTTGCGAAGCGGTGTTGCTTAATTTGCATGTGACTTATTACCGGCTTGAGGACACCAATGGAAGAAAAAATATTTCGTCAGGGAAAAATATTTGAACACCGACCTCCGAGCTGACAGGAGTGCGCCACAACAGATTCACTTTGGTGACACTGGCTGAAAACCACGGTGTGTTTGTGTTTGATTCTGGTTTTTTTTTTCGGCATCGGTAAATGCTAAGTGATCGGTCATTTACGAAAATGTTGATAAAGCAGCCGTGTGGCATGTGCACAGTGGACTGGGACTAACATTGCAGCCCCAGTCTTCGATTCGTGTTCTCAAAGCGGTATAATACCGCCACGTGCAGATTCAGCAACGCGTTTAACGCTTTCTGCATCAACATTCATGGATCTTGGTCTCTGTTTAGCCAGTGGGTGGATCCAGTGGTTAATTTCAGCCGGAACGCGCACCACCCCGGGGACTTTTATCTTGCACGGTGTTTTTAAGGGGATTGCTCAAATAAAAGCTACTGGAACATAGTCTTCACACTGAAGTATGAACTCTTTCTATAACTTGAACTCAGTTAAATTTCAATTTGTTTAAATAATGTCCACATTAATAGTAAATATACCAGAAAATATAGGTTTGTAATGGTTAAATAGTAAAAAAAATATCATGAATATTTGTATTCTTTTTATTCCATTGGTTATATTTAGAAGCACTTTTATTTCTTGCCAGTATACATACGGCTTGAAACTTATTTTCATTTCTTATGAAAGTTACAGTCCGCCTCTGTGGTCTAGTGGTTAGTGCGATTAGCTGCCACCCCCGGAGGCCCGGGTTCGATTCTCAGCTCTGCCACGAAATTTGAAAATGGTACGAGGGCTGGAACGGGATCCACTCAGCCTCGGGAGGTCAAATGAGTAGAGGTGGGTTCGATTCCCAACTCAGCCATCCTGGAAGTGGTTTTCCGTGGTTTCCCACTTCTCCTCCAGGCAAATGCCGGGATGGTATCTAACTTAAGGCCACGGCCGCTTCCTTCCCTCTTCCTTGTCTATCCCTTCCAATCTTCCCATCCCCCACCAAGGCCCCTGTTCAGCATAGCAGGTGAGGCCGCCTGGGCGAGGTACTGGTCATTCTCCCCAGTTGTATCCTCCGACCCGATGTCTGAAGCTCCAGGACAATGCACTTGAGGCGGTAGAGGTGGGATCCCTCGCTAAGTCCGAGGGAAAAGCCAACCCTGGACCATAAACAGATTAAGAAAGAAAGAAAATGAAAGTTACGACAAAATCTGACTGAAGAATATTATTTAATGCTTATCAACATTTAACTTAAGAGGAGAACAAAAGGTGGTATTGATAAAAAATGTCGATTTTTAGTTTTTTATGGAAAACTATTATTTGGAGTTTCCTCTTTCATTTGATGTATGTTTCACTGATTTTGGATGACTACAAGTATTTATAAATTTTTAAAAGGTATATGTTACTGCACAAGCCATTTCTCCAGATTTCGTGAACACCTGTTCAGTGAAGACAAGATACCTCGGGATCTATTTGCTGTAGAAGGCAGTCATTTACGTTTATTTATGGTAAACATCCCGCTCCATAAGTTGGATACATTGGTTGCTACGATATCACTTCTTATCTGGTTTATTATGTAGTAAGAAAAACGGTAGCAGCCAAAACTTTTCAAGTGTGATATTTGAAAAACGACATATTTTTTGCGAATGTTACCGATTTTCTCAGAAACGACTTAAGATAGAGCTCACAAATGTTTATGGATGTACAATGGTAGAGATATCACACATAGCTTGATCATAAATATTTTTTAAATACACAGCTTTAAACATTAAGAACTTGTTTAAATAATCCACATCTTGATTTGTAATAAAGGTAGAACCAAGAAAGTAGATCAGTACATGTATTAGATATGGATCTGTATCCTTTCAAAGTTTTGTATTGTTATCTTGGACAGTTCCAGAGAAACCGGTATGCAAATCCGTTCAATTTAACATTATTAGGATATGCCTTTGATCCTCCCGTTAAGCACACTACATATCAAAATTTAATTATGCAATTAAGTTTCATCTTTAAATTTCCCTTCATACAACAACATTAACGTCAAAATTCACAACATTTTTCAACATTGCCCGTCTTAACAATATCACTTATTACAATTACCCAGGTAGATCCTCCCTTGTTAACAATAACGCCAAGTTCGTGCCTGTTATTCAAGTTCCTCAGATATTTCCTGCCTATTAACAGTAGGCCAGGAGAAAAGTTCCAAGTGCCAGTAAAAAAAAAACTTATAATCAGGCAAACATGCATGAATGCATATTATTTTAGCATATTTTGTCCGAAAATGGACATTTGTGGTTTCTCAAATAACCGATTATTTTTTTAAATGTATCTGTTGCACCCGTTGATGTCAAGCTGAGAATCCCGCCAGATCGAAAATTAATAAACCTTGGAAGCTTCATCTCCAATATAAAACGAATTTATTCTTCCTGCGGTATTACACACGTGAAGACAGTAGCCGACGTTCAAACATGGAATATATCTGAAGTTGAGGTTGACCACCCAGAAACAAGGGTTTGGCAACGTGCATGTCAATACAGAGAGCGACCAGGCTTAGGGAAACATCTCTCTCCCTTCCCCATCTCTCTCTCTCTCTCCCCCAAACAAAATGTCCAAGAATGTTCCCTAGCCATTCATTCGAGCTTTGGGTTAGGTATATTTCATTCTTGTGGCAGGCTCCAGGTGTGACTGAAATATCGTATTTGTTGAAAGAAATTCCCTGGCCTATACGTCCCTTAAATCCTCACAGTTTAGCAACCAATTTCTCATGACAGCACAGAGTGTCCCGAACAATTTGCCAAGTAGCACAAAAGAATTGAACCATTACTTTTGTTAAGTTACAGCCGCTGTGTCCCAGGGAAGGGGACGGCTCTTTGTGAAGGTACGATCCCCATAGTCCGGCCACAATTGTAATTCCAGTGGCAGGCGACGAAACCTACTCCCAGGCACGTTTCTATAATAATAACAACATATTCATGTCTTTCCACTGTCTGAGTCCTACCGAAGGATGCCTAGGACGGACATTAAGTTCAGGATAATGTAGGATGCTCATACTTCAGGTCTGGATATACAGGATTGCTGGTCCACGCTGTGCAATTTCGAACGATATTCTAGAGTGCATTCTCGAATAGAAATAATTATATTTATGCATATATTTTCCTTTTCGAGAAAATTCCGCCCAATCGGTACTTTTGACACATGAGAATAATAATAATAATAATAATAATTCTTCAACTGCGTCCTTCAGAAAGCGACACAAGAATGGCGCAAGCAGAAACTGGTCCTCAAAATTCTCCAACCAATCACTTTAGGCACAGGAAGACTAGCGATAGAATGCTTAGCATTTGCGGACGATCTATCAATATTAACCCGAGACATTTCAACTGCCCTGAAAGAAATTGCGGAAAAATTCGGCCTTCAGATATCTTTTGAAAAGACAGAATACATGACCTGCACCAAACATGGACCAAAATTCATGGAAACAAACTACAGCGAAATTGAACGATTATCACAATATAAGTACCTAGGGGAAACAATTCAGGAAAATGGAATCGAAACAAAAGCTCGTGAAATTAGATGCCAAAAGATGGGAACTGCAAATCGATTAATCCAAAATATCTATTTAAAAATGTATCTCCAAACATACGAAAATGAGACATTACAATGCAGTCATTAAACCAGAATATCTTTATGGATCAGATACGCTAATTTTGAAAGGAAAGGAGACATTGAAAACATTGAGAAAAAGGAACGCAAAATCATAAGAAAAATTCTAGACCCAAAACTGACCAACGGACAATAGCAACTTAGAGGCAGACAGGAAATCAAACAATACACAAATTTATTTATTGTATTTATTTAGCGTATGGCTAGAGATACAGCGTCTATTGTTACAAGATCCACAATATATACATATGTCCAAATTGTTTATATAGTCTCTGGAGTTGCAAAAGGAAAGTCACTAGCACTGCCATTGTATTTTCTAGTCCTGCATTCTTCGATGATGTGCTTCACTGTCTGTTGTGTAGCGCCACACAAACATTGAGTGATATTAGAAAACGCAGGCTAAGATTCTAGGGACGTATTAAAAGAATGCATCCAGACAGACTTACCAAACAAATAGTCAAATTCTACGAAAACAGGAGTGAAGCTAAAACAGACACATTGAAGTCGATTGCGAAATTAAAACCGATTTGAAACAGGCAGGAATTACACAAGCAGACGTCGAAAACAGGGTAATCTTCAGATCCAAAATTCACAAATAGCAAGTGGACCAAGAGGAAGGACAAAATAAGAAGACTGGAACAACCTGGTATAAAGACAGAAAGGAAGCCCACAGTAAAAGAATGAAAGAAATATGTACGACTCTAAGTACTGTGCGTGGTTTTAATGGGCTTATTCGCATATATAATAATACTAATAAAGACTGACTAAAAACATCTACAACAAGAAATGCATCTCATGGAATGCCAAAATAAGGCATTACAACACTGTAGTAAAAAAGAATGACTCTGTATGCCAGCGAATACCTCTCGATGAATTACAAGTTGGAGACCCTAGAAAGAAGAATACTACGGAAAATCTTGGGCCCAATCCAGACTGAAACCAGGTGGAAACTTCGGAACAACAATGAAGTCAACTTAATCGAAGGCAGTGACTGATGATGTTCGCGAGTAAATTCCTTGCTCAAGTTTTGGTATTTAATAGATGTTCGTAATCGTTACATTAGTGTAAGAGTGATCAGAAGTAAATATTAGATCACCTACTACATTCTTGTAAGTAAGATACCTGACATTATTTCCGTGGTCCTTGTGTGAAGTGAAGAACTATAGAGATAACCTAAAACCTTTTGTTGACCCACTCAAAATGGCCACCTCTGTTGATAGAGGTCGGCATTTATCGAATTCAATGAATGAAAAAATCAATGATATTTTTCCTCAACAGACACCATGCAAGCCAACAAATAATAATAACAACACCGTAAATAACCCTCCACATCCTAACAGTGCATCAGGTAACCAAATGACAACCGTCACAAGTAGGCCTAGTAACGAACGTAATTCAAGGTTAAGCTATTCTGCTGCAATACAGTCGTACCCCTCCAAAGAACAAGCTATTGTAATCGAATCTCATGACGGGATCAGTATCAAGGATTATGTGCTAGCTATAGGTAAACTTACAACCCCTAGCAACATTCGGTTTGTTTCACGTATATCGAACGGAAGGATATGCATCTTTCTCTCTAGTAAGAAAAATGTCGAAGATCTGATATTGACAAACCCTAAGATCTTAATAAACAATGTATCACTGGAAATACGACCCCTTCTAACAAAAAACAAGCGTATTATATTATCCAACGTCTGTCCTGTGATCCCAAACTATGTTATTGAAGAGGAATTGTTAAAACTCGGTGTGAAAATCATGTCTAGGATTACCCCAATCAGAGCAGGTTTGTCAATTCCAGGATTCTCCCACATTTTAAGCTTTCGAAGACAAATGTACATTCAGAATGAAGACTTTGATAAACTCCCCGAATCCCTTCATCTCGAATACGATGGTACAAACTACTGGATTTACCTATCATCCGACTCACCCACTTGTTTTCTTTGCCATACCGAAGGACATCTGGCCAAAGATTGTCCTAACAACGTATCACTTCCAAAAGATGAATCCTCTTCCAATAATTTTCCTCAGCTCCAAGAGATTTCACAAAAGTCACAGGTCGAAAACCCCAAAACAGACATCGGTACTTCTAGCTCTTCTAGCTCACTCCCAAAAGATAGGCCTACTCAAGAAGCCACTTCAATGACCAACCCTGACTTAGCACTTAGCCAAGTCTGTAATGATCCTCCCTCCTCCAGAATTCAAATTGAGAGAGAAATTGCAGCACCTATGGAAACACACGCCACCCCTACAACAGTGAATTTTCCTGGATGTAAAAGGCCAATTTCAATAGCTAGCAGTGAAACAACTAATCCAAATCCTCCTGATGGCAACAAATCCATACTGGCTTCTCCTGAACAAATAGAAAACCGTAAGACAAATCACACTTCCAAGAAACCCAAGACAGACACGCAAAAATCAATAAGTGATATGCTCCTGCCAGTAAAACAAGTTTTGGAAGCCGACCCATCAATATTCCCCCTCAGCTACCTACAGCTCCAGTCCTTCTTTGAAAATACAGTTGGTGCCAAGGACATATCAGAAATTGCTTCAAACTACACACAAGACTTGGAAGGTCTTGCTAAAGCCCTTCAAAAACTCTATCCTTACTATACCGATAAAAGCATAAAAAACAAAAGCACTCGAATAGTAAAAAAACTACTGAAATCCGCCAGTCAAAGTGAAGACCCAACGCATATCAATGTAACGCCAGACTATTCCAGCGACGACAATTCCTTCCCAGTATAACAATGGAGATAAACCTCGTTCTACTTTTGATCATTATTATGGCAACATTACTCCAATGGAATCTTAACAGTTATCGATCACAGTTAGAATATCTACAACTCCTAATAAACAAACACCAACCATCTGTTATCTGTCTCCAAGAAACAAACTTTCAGAACGACTTTGCTGCCAATCTAAGACTCTACAGTGTCTACCACAAAAATAGAACTAATGTGAATCATGCGAGTGGAGGAGTAGCTACTTATATCAAAAACAATATCTATGACAAAGAAATTACTGTTAACACTAATTTAGAAGCTGTAGCAATTTCAGTCCATCTACCACCTTCTCTATGTATCTGCAATGTTTATATTCCAAACAGTTATTTGTTTCAAGGTGACGATCTACGAAACCTTATCCACCAACTACCTAAACCATTCATCCTAGTAGGCGACTTCAACAGCCACAACACGTTATGGGGTAGCCATAGTTCTGATGCAAGAGGAAAAGAGATAGAAAAGGTACTTGATGAATTTGATTTAATTCTAATGAACTCTACTGCTCCAACTCGCTTTGACATAGCCCACGGCACCTGTAGTAGTATAGACCTAACCATCTGCACACCGGACGTAGCAACCCTTTTCAACTGGTCTGTTTATTCAACACTCCAAGGAAATAGTGACCACTTCCCGATACTAATCAATAATGAAAATTCTTCTGTCAACTCCTCATTTATTAACAACTCTAAATGGAACTTAAATAAGGCAGATTGGACAAAATTTAGGCAGACAGTCAATAATCACTTAAAAGACTTAACCCCTCCAAATGATTTCCCTTCTAAGCACATAAATATCATTGTTCAAGATTTCACAGAAGTTCTTGTTAAATCTGCAGACATGAGTGTTCCAAAAGTAACCTCAAATTCCTTTAAGAAAACAGTACCTTGGTGGAATGACACTTGTAAGGAGGATATTAAGAATACGAATCATGCTTTCTACCTCTACAAAAGAAAACCCACACCTGAAAATAAAGCCCAATTTCAGAAATATAGAGCAATCGCTCGAAAAGAAATTAAACTCAACAAAAAGAATTCATGGCTATCATTTGTCTCCTCGCTAAGTTCCCAAACCCCACAAAAGGAAATGTGGAATAAACTTCAAAGAATAAATGGCAAATATAATCACTTCTACATTACTTCCCTCAGAAACTCTGTTGATGGAACCTTCATAAACAAACCTCAAAACATCGCTGATAAATTAGCTGACACATTTGCCGAGATCTCTAGTGACAAAAATTATGATCCCGAATTTCTCCATAAAAAGAAATCCAGTGAATCCGTTGATCTAAGGAAAGCTATCTCTGACCCTAACTATAATCTAAACGATGCTTTTCAACTACAGGAAATAATTACTGAACTTGACAAATGTGGCAAATCTAGTCCTGGCCCAGATACGGTCCCTTATGAATTTCTAAAACAGCTTCCACTAAGTGCAATAAATTATCTTCTGGCCATTTTCAACCACATATGGAGCTCTAAGACATTTCCTGACCAATGGCGAAATGCCATTGTAGTTCCAATACCCAAACCAGGGAAAGACAACCCAATTGCAGAAAATTATCGCCCTATTGCTTTAACTAATGCGATGTGTAAACTCATGGAGAAAGTAGTCAACAAAAGATTACGCTGGTATCTCGAGCACATAAATTTCTTCAGTAATGTGCAAAACGGGTTCCGTAAAGCACACTCCACAACAGACACTTTGATAAGTCTAGAATCTGAAATACAGGAAGCGTTTCTCAATAACCAACACCTAATAGCAGTCAGTTTAGATATTAATAAGGCATATGGCATGGTATGGAAAGACTATGTAATCAAAGTTCTAATGACACATAATATATCTGGAAATATCCTATATTTCATTTATAATTTTCTCCAAATGCGCCGAATTCAAGTTAGAGTAAATGGAATGCTGTCAAAGGAAGTAGTAAGCAACAATGGAGTCCCACAAGGATCAGTTATCAGTGTAACACTGTTTCTTGTGGCAATTAATGGTATAGTCTCTAACATCCACTCACCAGTTAAGTATTGCCTTTTTGCTGACGATATGATAATCTTCTGCCCAGGGAAAAACATTACAACGACTCAACTCCTATTACAAGAATCAATTGTAAATATTCAAAACTGGACTAAAACCACAGGATTCAAATTTTCTAAAACTAAAACCAAATGTATTCTCTTCTCCAAAAATAAACATACTATCGCTAACCCTGAATTATATATGGAAGACCATAAAATTGAATCAGTTAAAACTATTAAAATTCTAGGACTTCTATTTGATAACAAGCTCACCTGGACCCCATACCTTAAAAATCTTAAAGACGAGTGTCAAAGAAGAATGAATATCATGAAAATTCTCTCAGCAAAAAACTGGGGAGCAGACTACCATGTCCTAATGAACACATACAGAGCCACAATCAGAGCCAAACTGGATTATGGCAGTATAGTATATTGTTCTGCCAGACCATCTACTCTTAAGATCCTTGATACCATCCAATCTTCAGCTCTTCGAATTGCCCTAGGAGCCCACCGCACCAGCCCCAGAGCTAGTATAGAGATTGAAGCCAACGAACCACCACTTGAAATCAGACGTAAACAGCTGAGTTTGACATACGCACTCAAGATAGCTGGTACAAGTAACCAACACTTGAAAAAACACCTAATTTCAAAGATACATAAAGGAAAACTAACTGGATCTCAACCCCAACCCTTTAACATCAGAATATCCAATCTTCTCAAAGAAATAAACCTCAGCCTTCCACCCATTTTATTTCCACACAACTCTCTAGATAACCCTCCATGGAAAACTCATTTGCCTCCAGTCAACTGGGAATTGAACAACAATCTTAAAGCTCAAACTGACACAGCAAAATTCCAACAGTTATTTAATGAAATTTGTAATAGATACTCATCATATAGTGCAATTTATACTGACGGATCAAAATTCAACGAGAGAAATGGTTGTGCAGTGAAATATAAAGACTATAGTAAGCTATACAGATTACCAGATCTTTTCACAGTGCTTACAAGTGAACTGTATGCTCTTAAACAGGCCATGATTCATATTTCAAAAGCAAGCTACAATAACTCATTCATAATATTCTCTGATTCCAAAAGTGCATTAACTTCAATACAAAATCCATCAACAACACACCTACTTGTTAAAGAAATTCAAATGCTGTACCACAAGATCAAGATTGCAGGAAAAAATGTTATTTTTATGTGGATACCATCTCACAGAGGAATACCAGGCAATGAATCAGCTGATCAAGCAGCAAAAGAAGCTACTAGTCTTCCAATCAACGACCGTCAAATTGCCACGCCACATTCTGATATCATCGCTTATATCAAAATCAAACTACACGAACAATGGAAAATGAACTGGCTTTAAACTTCCACTAGCAACCTCCAAAAAATTAAAATGATATCTACGAGAACATATCCTCTCCAAAACCTCACCAGACATGAACAAGTCTTAATCTCCCGACTAAGGATAGGACATACGAAGATCACCCACAACTATCTCCTAGAAAAGAAACAACCTCCCACCTGCAGCAAATGTAACTGCTCTCTCACTGTCAAGCATATCATCTCAGAATGTCAACTGTATGACCATTGGCGCCAACACCACAACATACCTAAAGGAATGGAACTGACACTGTCTTCTCCAGCACTGAGTCACCAAGTCATCAACTTCCTCAAAGACACTGGCTTGCACTCCAAAATGTAATTATATTATACTTTTTTTTCCTTTACATTTTTATAATTACAATATTATTATAATTATTACCACCATTATTCTGTAATCATATGTAAGAGTCGCGATAAGACCTTGGAGTTAAAGCGACTATAAACAACCCTAATAAAAAAAACAAAAAAAGCAATGAAGTCTACAAAAACGTGGAGAAAATTTCAGACACCATTAACAAGAGGAGGGTATCATTTCTCGGATATTTGTATAGAATGGACAAAACCAGACTAACCAAAACGTTAATCGACTACCTGTGAAACAAGAACACAACGTCATGGACTAAGGGAGTTCGTAAAGATCTAGAGAAGTCCAACATCCAGAAAGTTCAGTTGTTAGGTAGGAAAACATATGGTACCATTTGGAAGATTTTCAAGTCGAAAGAACTGCAAAGACGGGAAGAGCCTGGACGGATGAACAGAATAAACAGAATAGCGCCCTTATGAAGGAGTACTGGAGGAAGAGGAAACTTCAGACAAAAGAAAAATGAAATTGCAGCGTGATCCTAAGTGGTCACTTCGCAAATAATAAAAAATAAAAAATAAAAAAATAAATAAATAAAGTCCAAATAATGCTTGGAAAATTACAAGTAATTGCAGAGAAAACAGGACTCAGGATCGTATACTAAAAAAGTATACATGGAATACAAACATGATGAAGAAAAACGTCTGGAAACAAGGTATGGGAAAATCAAGAGGTCGGATAAATTTGCATATTGTAAATGCTCGTGATTCGCTGACTAACTTTTAAAATATACTAATCTGAATTTACATTGAAAAATATGAAAATGAATATTCATTAAATAAAATATTCAACCGTCGGACCTTGTACGCACACTTAGTTCTTACCTGATTACTTACACATTCGTTATTTGATGGGCGCCAGCTACAACTCAGTGCAGCAATATGAGAATGAGATTCTTAAATATCTCTAGGATGTGGGGTAATAAGCTTACTTTCGACAACATACCATTTAGGTTCTGGGAAAAGGAGATTGGCGTTCGGTTTTCCCATTAAATTTGAGGTTATCAATTTCTACCCTTGAAATAAAACGATAAATTAATTAGATAGAACAAAATATATTCTTGAAATAATTTCAATAAAATAGTAAGAACTGCTGCGATAAAACAGATGAGAATATAAAAGTATGACATTGCAACTGAAAGAAACTAGGCATTAAATTGAATTCTTTTTGACCAGACATTTAACAATTATACACGAAATTTATCCCCTCACTGGTTGACTTGACTGTACCTTCAACACTGAGTGTAATTACGACGTATTCCTTTGAATTGGTGTTTGCTGTAGATGTATCAAGCCTAATTTGGTGATGTATCCTTTTTGTTTCACTGACGACTAAGTATCCATGAGACTGCTTCTTCTCCATCCAGATGACTTCTTGGTAAGTCTGTCCTACATGACTTCATGTCAAGCCTTTCCTTGTAACCGCACTAACCGACCAACTGTCGCCTCACTCTCCCCATGACCAATGACTAATGATTGACTGAGGCCTCTCCATCCTTTCGACTGACGCTATAAGACACTGGACCAGCTTATATAGACATTATATGACACACCTACGCAATCTCCAGAAATAACTATGATCTACTCCCACCCAGCGACAAATGTTACATACAATGGTGAAACCGCCTGCGGCACCCTACGTATCTCCCGATAAATTGAGCTCACTACTAAATGCACACAAGGACGTATCAATGACTCGGCATTTACGCTAACAGTATTGCAACATGTGCGTTGCCATCTCAAAACTTATTACAAACTAGATCCATATATGATATTATGTAGCGAGTCTTAGTTTACATGGTTAAATGCTAATATTCACACACATTTATACACAACAATTTGACTAGAATCACGCAAGCGACAGTCATTGCAGAACTGAATTGAACAATAACAACAATAATACAATAATAGAAATCTCACAGATAAAATAATAATAATACGGAAATAATAATAATAATAATAATAATAATAATAATAATAATAATAATAATAATAGAAATACAGATATCACCTTATAACGAGATTTGAACCGTTACAATATCTTGATGAATGGATCCAGACGAATGGACTTTATAAACAAGCAAATAAAGGAATGGCCAGAATGATGGAGTATAGCTTAATGTAGAAGAGATATAACAAGGGAATGATATCTTACAGGGAAAGGATTAGACATTATAACCACGGTTGTCAAACCAGATATACTACACAGTTCAGAATCTCTGACACTGAACAAGAAAGGGGAAATGGGAGAGAAAGAGATGAAAGAAAGAAAAATCTTTAGAAATATCCTAGGATCCGAAAAAAGTAGATAATGGTATATGGAGAAAGAGAAGAAATTAGGAGCGCCTTTTGAAAGTGTGCTAAAAATTCCACTTCCTAAAAATAAATCAGTATTTCGTCCACATGAATGACAGTAATTAAATATTATAGACTCCCATGAGCAATCCAGACCAGAAAGATGTAATTCCTTAAAAGTAGTACGAAATCAGATCATGGGTACGTTCCATGTGCCTTAAATTTCACATTTCTCGCTCTTCTCCCATAACTTTATTAAGGTGGAAATAGCAGCTTATGAACTGACATCCTCAAATGAAGATCTGTATAGACAGAGAAGATCACACAGCATACGTAAGGAGAGACTGAAGTTTACGGGGCACCTCACGGGAACGAACGGGAGTGGACTAACAACGAAAATATTTGGCATCACCAAGACAAAAGCAACTACAACATGGGTAGAAGAAAAAAGAAAGTACGTGCGGGAAGTAGGCATCAATCCTAAAGGGATCAGAATAGAGACATATATCGAGTTACGATTGATAAATTCAAGGGGTTTCAGGCCCAAGAACTTCTCGTCAGAGGAGAGGGAGAGGAACCACAGCGAAATGAACAAGTTCGAGGAGAAGGAAAAAGGACTAAATAAATTGTTTCCCGCGGACCAAGGTAATGCAAAATGGCAGAAAGAAGGGTTGTAATAAATCCAGAACAAGTATGATAAAGCGGTGCTTCCCTATTTCGTCTCTTAGGCTGCACAGAGGATATTATTATTACAGCTTTTCCAGTCGATCAGTAGTAGTGTCGGCCTCTGGATCTCAAGATCGTGGGTTCAAAACAAGGGGAGGTAGTCAGGCTTTCTCTTAAAGGCCGGAAAAAGTCCATTCAGCACCCAGGTAAAAGATCTGTGGAGAGAAATTTGGTGTTTCCGCCGTAAAATCTCAGTCACAGACCGACCATCAGAGATCCGTTTCTCTACTACTTGGTAGAGTAAAAGAAAACGTCGGAACTGAAATGCAAGGAGCCTAGATGCAATCATATCGAAAAAGTCTCCACACGGTAGGTGAGAAAACATTTTTTTTACAAGTTGCTTTACGTCGCACCGACTCACATAGGTCTTGTGGCGACAATGGGACAGGAAGGGGCTAGGAGTGGGAAGCAAGTGGCGTTGGCCTTAATTAAGGTACAACCCCAGCATTTGACTAGTGTTAAAATGGGAAACCACGGGAAACCATCTTCAGGGATGCTGACAGTGGGGTTCGAAACCAATATCTCCCGAATACTGGATTCTGGCCGCACTTAAGCGACTGCAGCTATCGAGCTCGGTGGTAAGAATATAAGATTATTATTCAATCAAAACAGTGATGTATAAAGACCATTAATACCCTTGGCTTACCAAGACGACTGCTGCCCACCAGATGGCCTGCAGATACTGGGTTGCACGTGATCAGCGTAACGATATTCAGCACCATTTCGATGGCTTTCGCGACCGGGTCCCCTGCCTCTCGCATCAAAAAGCGCCTCATTTGTTCTCAAACGGCACAGTGAGCACAGTTTGATCACCCAGTCCTGATTTAAATCCCTGGACTGACCGGGAATCGAAACTGGGGCTAACATGAAAGAGGCAGGCACGTTCCGCGTATGCCCCAGGCTGGTCAGTAGTAGTAGTAGTAGTAGTAGTAGTAGTAGTAGTAGTAGTAGTAGTAGTAGTAGTAATTCACTCTAAGCTAATGCACTGAGTTGTAGGACGAAATTTACAACTCTTTCTTCAGACTGACGCTATAAAATGAATAGCAAATTATTTTAACATTTGAGCGTAAGCGGAAACACAACAACAACAACAACAAAAAGAATTAGCGATATAAGGTCTTAAGAGGAAATGTTCTGGTTTTCAACCGCCAACACGTCAAGTAAAGTGAAAGTTAAAACATATATTTGGCTTAAGGGCGGATGTAACCCAAAAAGCATGAATATATAAAAATAATTCCTGTGATCTCAGTTTTAAACACAACTCTTTCACATTTTATGTTCGTAACAAGTATATAATACACTATATACAAATAAATGTTAAATAAAAATATTGCATAGGTTATCAACATTTTCGACATTAATTTTGTAATTTGGAAATAACATGTTCCTTTTCCTCTGTAACCCATGGAGCAATTCCTTTGGTTTTCATGTTGTTATCTTATGTCCCCTTGATAATCCTGACCACAAGCCCCTTTGATGTAAGATGTATATTTTTTTAATTTTTTTTCAATTTTGGACTGTTATTGCACTCGATTTTAGAGTGGGTTATGAACCATATATCAGCTGGTAAGATTCTTGTTAAATCGATTTTAGAGGACATTCGAGAGGCATGCGTTATAATGAAGCCCTTAAAATTTCACGCATGTGCACTGGGTAGTTTCTGAGAAAAAGGAACATAAAAGCTTTAAAATATAAGTTATGGAAAAAAGCATTTGAAGTTGTCTCTTACTTCTAGATCAGGGTTTCACAAACTTTTTGTGTCTGACGTCCCTTTAGCATACCGCATTCACGTCCAAGGATTCACTAGCCACAGAACATAATACTGAAGTCAGTGAACAATAAACAGAATTTTGTAATGTTATGTTTGATTCTATTCGCATAATTTAGGACTAATAATTGTTTTCCTTTAAATTTGAATGAAACTTAATTTACATAAAGATACTTTATATATGAACATAAATTATAAAAACATTGTGACACTTGGCTAATAACTACAACAGTCTGGATCTGGAAACTTACTTGAGAAAGTTCACTTCATACAGCTGTTGGATCAATGGGACGGACGGTGCTGTTTTCCAAGGACCAAGCGTTTTACAAGCGTAGTCACTCGAACCGAAAATTAGTCTCTACATTACTTCCGCTTCTATACTTCGTTTTCATTTGTGTGAGAGCAGAAAAGGTATACTCACACAGGTATGTTGTCACGAAAAGCATTAACCGCAGTATTTCCTTTCTAGAAATGTTAGGGTATAGGCGATATCATGGACCAAAAAATCAATCAGAGTCGCGGAGTTGTGATGCAAGGTCTTCACAAGAAACCGCCAACGTATACCATTTATCGGCCAAGAATTACATACTGCGTGATTCAGCAGCCCCTTCCAAAGTAGATTTATGCAACCCACAATATTCATTCCGTCCTGAAAACATCTGCCCTGCCGGTACACTCTGACAACACAACCGGATATCTTGGTATTTACCACCTCACCTTGATAGGACGCCGTAATTTATTAAACGCTGGAAGACATGCGTGTGCCTACTAAATCATATGAACCTGACATGCCGGCAAAACACTAAATTGAGATTGTGACCGCAGTAAACTTAATACTTGCTATAAGCTGCTCAGAGTGCCGTACGGAACCGTAGTGTAGTTGGTAAAGACGTGGCGAAGCGGGCTTGCATGACAGGTGGGAGGTTCGAGTCCGGCGCGAAGATTACAATTTTTTAAATTATTTGTTTAATACGTACCGCACGCAATGTGAGTTCAATACCCGCTTTCATGCAAATTGTGTGTGCCTGAATGTGTTTGTTGCCCTAAGAATGGCCAATTAGTTATCAGGCCAGACAGGGCCGATTAGTTCTCGGGCCAGACACATATAGATCGGAAATAATAGGAACACAACTGCCCTGACAATGTTTTATCGCAGCAGATGCTCGATGTGATGACCGTTTTGGTTTATGCACATTCGGGCCTGGTGTCCAATAGATCGTCTTGCGCGCTGAAGCATTCCAGGTGTTATTACTTAACAGACGTCCGTGATGAGTTGCTGGAGCTGGCCGGGGTTTTCCTGCGCTTGAGTGTAAACAACGTTCTTCAAATGTCCCCACAAGACGAAGTCTAACGGCGTTAAATCCGGTGATCTGGCGGGCCAAGAAAGAGAGCCTCCTCGTCCTATCCATTTCCCTGGCAGTTCCTCGTTCAGATGGTTACGAACGGACAAAGTCGAATGTGGTGGAGCTCCATCCTGTTGCAACCACACTGTCAAACGATCGTGCAAGAGCACATCCTCCAGCAGTAGTAATTTGAAATGGCGTATGACTTTTAGTGCCGGGAGTGTCCGAGGACATGTTCGGCTCGCCAGGTGCAGGTCTTTTGATTTGACTCCCGTAGGCGACCTGCGTGTCGTGATGAGGATCAAATGATGATGAAGACCACACATACACCCAGTCCCCGTGCCAGCGAAATTAACCAATGATGGTTAAAATTCCCGACCCTGCCTGGAATCTAACCCGGGACCCCTATGACCAAAGGCCAGCACGCTAACCATTTAGCCATGAAGCCGGACTCCAGTACCTGCACTTTTTGCGTCAGGATCTCCCACTAGTGCAGGTAGCGTGGGCCCGTCCAATTGCCCTCTAAGAAATAAGGTCCAATCAGGCGATCCCCCAAGATTCCACATCAAACATTCACTCCCCATCGTAGCTGAAGGGCCGCCTTTAGCACCCAGTGGGGATTGCCCGGACTTCCATAATGCATGTTGTGGCGATTGACGTTCCCATTATTGTGGAAGCGCGATTCGTCGGAGAACAAGATATGCGATACGAATGCTGCATCATTGCCCAGCTTGCCTAATAACCACCGACATAACTCCATTCGAGCTTCGAAATCCCGCCCATGGAGCAATTGGTGTAGCTCAAGATGGTATGGGTGAAGTTTAGGTTCAAGCAGTATTCGCCAGACGGACGGCTGGCCGGTGTTCACCTGTCGTGCAATCGCCCTTGTACTTATGTGTGGATTATTATGAGCTGCCTCCAGAACGTCCACTTCTGTTTCACCCGATGTAAGGGGCCTATCGCGGACTGGTGGCTAGTTAGAAATCACCCCTGTTGTCCTTAGGTTTCTTTCAACACGGTGCAATGTCGTAGCAGCCGAGTGTCGCCTGTCGGGATACCGCTCCCGGTACAGACGTAGTGCCTAGCACGCGTTTTGTCTTGCTTCCGCACAAATGAGGAGCATGTCAACGTATTCCTCTGTGGAAAATAAGCCGAATGACAGCAGAGATTACATTCAGGCCGTAACCGGCAGAGTATGCGCAGGGCACAAGACGAATAACAGCGTCGTTCTACTGTTTGAATGTGGCAAACGTGGGCCTGTGTTTACTTATTCAAACATCATACCGATGCAAAAATATTTGAACGATGCACAAGTTGAACCGCCGCCGGCACATTTCTTCGATTGCTATACTCCGTACGGCTCTACTTCTAAATTGACGTTTTAGCAGATTTTGGCTCTGTCTGGTGGTTATGCGCTGAAGCATAGACATCCAACCAATCCCAAGTTGCCATTCATATCGATTTATATCGGCAGAGCACAATCTCGAAACTTAGTTGCCAACTCTAATATTTACATTCGCCACGTGGTTAACCTATCTCGCTCAGCGTGTATGGTATTCGGCACGGTTCGCGATCTTTTGCATTTTCCTTCAATATTTAGTGTGTTTTTCATATTGTTGGAGGGCTCCAGTGACTCTGAGATCAGTAGAGTGTTCCCATTGTAGGCCATAACCTCCTTTCTGTGCCAGCCATTAGCCGTTAGTGATGTGTTACTTCCTCATTCTCTTTTATTCTTAATAATATATTCTCTTTTAGTGCCAGATATTGTTAGAAAGTGTAGTTCTTGTGAATTTGTTTTCAATCCATATTCATTCGTTTTTCTGAGTACTGTATTACAATTTAAAAGGGCTGTTTACCGCGGTCTATTGCATCAGCTGTTCTCGCAGGCGTAGCGCGCTGGCAACGGAAGGGGAAGGCGATGCTCATTTGTTTTGCGAAACTTCAATTTAGAAGTAAGGCCGTGCGGAGTATAGGCGAACGCCTAACCACGTCCACTACGCTACACTGCTGGAAACATGCTGGTAGTACAACGAGAGCAGAGAACATACGCCTCCCGTTTCAGTGTTTAAGACATTAATTACTGCACTGTTACCTAGTTTTATGCATTGATTCCCCTCTTCGTTACACCCTGTCACGAGGGACGACACATTAACATAGTTACATGGTAAAAAGACGATGCTACATGATTTCAAGGCGTCATGTTTTGTGAACGGATGATATAACATTTCGCTAGGGTTCAGAATCGTAAGCAAAATGGGCTCACTGAACATCAGTACCAAACAGTACGCCTCAGGGGAACAGCATCCCTGCACCATGCGCACGTTAGTTGGGCTGCAGCAAACGATATTGGAAGGGGCTGTTGAATCACACTGTATACTGTATGTTATACAACAGTAAAGACATATGTTCCTAAATTTAGAATAATGATCTACGAACTGTGTGTCTACCACAACATTTCGCTCTCTAAATACTTACAACTTACATTCTTATTGCGGACCCCTTGGATTATGGTCGCGGCTCCCGACGGGTTCGCGGACCACAGTTTGGAATGGCTTTTTCTATATAACTACTTATAATTACAGCAGAGTGAAATGCACTCATTCGGAGCTTGATTTGGAAAGTAAATGCTTATTTTATATGGACCGTTCGATGGCAAAGGCTGAAAAGAATCAACAAATGATAGATTCACTCATGAAGCTAGAGGGGTGGAGGTTTATGTAGGGGCGAGTTTCTAATAGTCCCTGTTCGGAAACGGCAGTACTTTGCATTTTTTGTTGCATGACTTCCTCAAGGTGTAATAATATACTCAATCGCCGTCCACAACCTCAACTCTCATCCTTTTTATTTATGCACATCACCCAAGCAGCTAACTTATTCAGAAATTATAAATCAAAGAAAACGCGAACTGCCAGATCAACATAATTAATACTCTCGCTGTAGGAACTACTCTTCATTACGCAGCTCAACTCAGGTATAGAACTGTAATTAAAACAGCATTTTAAATTTACCTCTCACAACAAAACTTCCTCAATTCTCAGACTGGTGCATAAGTCTAGTTAGAAATGCAGTGCATAGCATGCAAATTTCATCGTAACGATATATTACAGTGACTTCATAACTTCATCTTCACTATGAACAAGTAAGAAAACTGTTTATAACTTACCCTTAAACAACGTTGAAGTTGGCTAAATTCAGTCTTCTCTAGAGTTGAGCATTCTTGACGAATTCATCTTCTCTACGTGAGCGACAATACAGAGTAAAGTCATCTTTTGTCACAGCTCCATAAGTATTGAGAATCATCCACTAGTATTGTGTGTATGCAAACCTGTGATGACGAGGGCTTGTAGCAGAAGCGCGCCGACAATAATTAAATAAATGAAATAAACAGCAACTTAGGGGATAGGGGAATGCTTAGGAAGAGAGAGTTTGTTTAAGTATAGGCATATATTAAAATTTTGAGTATGATAGAAGTAAATTGAATCGATTTTTTTCTAAAACAGCACATGTCAGAAAAACAGAGTTTCGAGATTTACAAAAATAACCATTTAAATCCAGTATATAAAGGAGTAAGAAACCTTTCCTTTACTATTTCCTTTGCTATTTGCTTTACGTCGCACCGACACAGATAGGTCTTATGGTGACGATGGGACAGGAAAGGCCTAGGAATGGGAAGGAAGCGGCTGAGGCCTTAATTTAGTTACAGCCCCAGCATTTGCCTGGTGAGAAAATGGCAAACCACAGAAAACCATTTTCAGGGCTGCCGACAGTGGGGTTCGAACCCGCTATCTCCCGGATGCGAGCTCACAGCTGCGCGTTCCTAACCGCACGGCCAACTGACCCGGTTTATTAAGGTACAGCCCCAGCATCTGTCTGGTATGAAAATGGGAAACCACGAAAACCAGTCGACAGTGCGGTTCGAAACCACTACCTCCCGAATGAGTTAGAGAATATTATGTTGGTGTTGTTTTATGAAAACAAAATACTGGTTTTCGATATTTTGACTTAGATCAAGAGCTTTCCTACCGTGACATGTGTTGTTTTTCCAAATAATGGGAAATTACTTTTAATTTTTCACACATTAATTTATTCTAGTCCACTGCTTTACATTATCTGACCTAAAATAATGTCACTCATCATTCTCTTCTGTAGTGGAAGGCCAGTTGAGAATCTCACTGCAAAAAATCACTAAGTTCTGCTGGAATGTACTGCATTATCTTCTTTATGTCTTGCAATTTCTTTTGAAAAATCGGAACTCGTCCTTCTGGATATGCCAGCTGTGTAGGGTGACTTACTATACTTGAGTTACTGGTTCGAAATTTGAAACTATGTACTACAATGCCATCTATGAAGGATCAACCCAAATTCAGTGGATATAGCCAGACATGTCAGAAACACACTTAATAAGTGGGTATCTCACCATAACTCCAATTTGCAAAACAAGTGACATGTGCAGTTTAAGAAAAAAAACGATTCAATGTGATTAAAAATATTATCCATAAGGCTTTAATGCCTCACTGCCTGTGGCACTGTGGAATGCGGAAGTAAGACAGTTCGAATTTCTCACGCAGAAACCTCCAGTTCGTTTAAATATCGGTTACAAGCATGTTGGTTAAGAAGACAAACAATTATAAAATAATCTCATGCGCAATTGGTCGACATTCTTCATCCGGAGAATATGTATACAGTAACTTATGTGTTTGAATACATTGAAAGAAATAATGGATCTTACAGTCTATACAAGTACGTGGAACAAAAGTGAGTTCTATAGCAAGTCAACTCACCAGCCAGCTGCGGCCTATCACGACAGCATCACCCCTACCTGGAAGAAAAAAAAACAACAGCTTGTTTCAATATTGAGGAGACAGCGTTATTAAACTTTCAAGACCTCATTGCAAGGAAAAAAAATTGCCTGTCGAAGTCAATGACCGACGAAATGCTTGAAACAAACAGGGAAGTAAACTCGTCTGAGGAGGGGATGCGTGATTGAAGAGTGGAGCACGCACTAAGAAGGAGGAAGGGACTGGTAAGTTATTTCAGATTGAGTTCAATACCTGAGGGTCTGGGATTTCAGATTACGAGCTGTCGCGTCGGTAGGAATACACAACGTAAAGAATCAAACATACTGTAAGCAATGTAAAACTGTGGTATGAAGAAGGCCTCTCCCTAGAGTTAGGCAACACTTTAATCATCTCGCATTAGTGTTATCTAGCCGAGAAACGTTGGACTCTTTCTGATTAACAGTTCTGTAGCCTACCTACAGGTATCACTTTCCAGTTTGTCGTTGCCACCTAGGAGTCTTTCTTTTAAGAAAGTATTGTAACGGTTAGGAGTTGGCTCCCTTTTAATTTCTCTGCTTAAAGTTCCTACAACTGTCTTCTCTGCGCGGAATTAGCGGCCACTCTTGCTGTAATAAAAGGATTTCGCTGTTAAGATTGCCTTAATCTAATGACTGGCTAAGGTTCGGACCTCGCTGGCGGCTGGCGTGCTGGGGCAACCATAAGGTAGGCTACTACATCGTAAACATCACGTAAACTTTACAAACATCGAATAGTCGACAAAGATGCCATAGTATCTTAGAATGTAAAGTTTAGGATAGTGCTGTTTCCTTGCCCCTTTTTAATGTAGGGCTTTGTTAATTATTTTCGGAATTATGTACGTTTTCCTGGATCCTTCGAAAACAAATGTAGGTGCCAAAAATGGCTCTAATATTTTAAAAGGAAGCACGAGTTTGGACCCTCGTTCCTTTTTTTTCCAACTCTTCTTTTGTGACTTTTTCTATTTCGGCTCTTGTTTCCCCCTCTACCTAGTCACAAAGTAGCATAGGCTTATCCTCTTTTCTTTGGGCCTTGTGTACCATTATGTCTTATGTCATGGGATCGTCTTGCAGGTTTGAGTACCCCTTTTCGATTTTGTGCCGGCCGATTTTCTAGCATTTTTAAATCACCTTTTGTACTTTAAATTTTTCTTGGCCTAACTGTAGTATAAGATTAGCTCTGGTTTTCGGGATTCTCTCTCTTTCGTATGTTGTGTTGTTGTTGCCTCAATTTACTGATAAAAGGTCAACGAGGGTCTGACTGTGTTTACCCTGGTATCTGAACGCATATAAGCCTTGGAAGATGGGAATTCAAATTTCCCCTTGCTATTAATGAGACTCTGAGTGCAATGGGCTTGTTGTATGTTTTTCGTACCTTGTAATGCTATATATATTTAAAAAATAAAATCATCTCCACACAGCCCATGAAGGCCCTTGTAGGGGTGGAAGGTTCAGGCTTCCACTATCCTTAACCTCAGCACGTGGGATAGAGTGGTTAGCTTTACGCCTGGCCGCCTCTGCCCCCCAGGAATTAATCTGGTACTCATGTTTAGTGCAGGCTGAGTGAACCTCAGGACCATATTCACCTCCGGGAGTGGAAATCTCTTTTCTTACATTTTTCGACTTCCTGACGGGGAATATATTATATATACTAATTATTATTCAGAGCGATCGATCACTCTGGTTATAAAAACAAGAAAAGATAGATACTAAACATATTAGAGTTCTGCCTTTATGTAGTCATCTTTATTCGTCCTGCCCTAAGGCCCCACTTCTTCCTCCATCCACTGTGGACAACCACCATCGTAACGATAATAATCACTAACATCATGACACGAGCAGGCCCACCTGACCCAGAGGCGTATTTAGGCCTAAGGAGATTCTGTAATATATAGATCGCTAAAGAACTATTTTCAGATGTATGAGTTTGACTTTGACCTGATTTATGCACGTTTAAGAATAACGTATTAATGTTCTTTGTAGTATATGAAACATGAGTCGATTTATTTTATTTATTTATTTTTATTTATTATGCTTTTGTAGGTGGCGAAGTTAGGGCTCTTGGCCCTCTCTTACACTTAACCACTGTAGTGATACATCATTGGGAGCAGAGCTTCAGAGTACATAATAATATATCGACCTAGTACGCCTAAATAATAATCTACACAATAATACAACAATTTTCTACCTCACAGTCATTCACTCATCCAGTCATACAAATTACCGTCAGCAGCATTCAGCAGGTAGTCTCAGCAGACAGCCTTAAATTAAATTTAATGAGGTGGTATTTCTGACACTGACAGGCATGGAATTCCAAAGTCTGGAACCCGTCACAACAAAAGAATGGTTATAGACAGAGGATCGGTGAACAGGAATAGAAAGGGAGGAAGCAGAGCGGGTATTACTGCTGTGAAAGGAGGACAAATACTTAAGCTGGAATGAAATGTACAGTATAATGGTCTGTCTTCAGTGAGCAGTCGGTATATCAGTATGTGATACGTTCGTCATTTGTCAAGTTTCAGCCATGAAATAGGTGATAGTATGGGCTGGCATGTGTACCGTAACTCACATCTATGGGGTATATAAAATAAGAGTTGTGTCTGTACATTGCTCAGAATTTAAAGAAGGATGGTATTTATGTATCAGTCGTGTCCACAGTAAGGAAATGCACTTTTTTAATTTTCCGTAATTTCTGTATGTTTGTATGTATGTATGTATGTATGTATGTATGTATGTATGTATGTATGTATGTATGTATGTATGTATGTATGTATGTATGTATGTATGTATGTATGTACGTATGTATGTACACGCATCCCGAGAAAACGACTGAAGGGAATTTAATGAAAATCGGTATATCGGGGAACAAGTCGCTACAATCTAGGCCATAAATAATTTTATTCACGCTGAGGGAAATGGTAGTTTAGGGGAAGGCCTAAAATTTAATTCTCAAATATTTTTATTAGTGGTCGTATGGATAAATACTACATAACTAAAGTGATACAGTATTAAATTTCCGATCATTTATGCTTTATACATTGTTACCGTACCGGCTATGATCACAGAGGTTTTCATGAATTTGGATTTTTGTTATTAAGTCCATATCAGCGCCAAGCCAAGAGGAAATGGGCAAATAGAATTTAATGAAAATCAGCATGTAAAGTCAGAGAATAAGGAACTACAGTCTACGCTATAAATAATATCACAGAGTCGAAAGGCAACTAAATGTGAAGGCCTACAATATAGAAAGCTCATAAAATTGATCAACATTAACATTATATTGACCATTGTTTGTTGTGATGTGCTTTGTGTCTTCTGTCGCCACTCATATCCGATAGATAGGATTACTACTGCTTACCGAGGTTTTGTTTTTGAATTTGCTTTACGTCGCACCGACACAAATAGGTCTTATGGCGACGATAGGATAGGAAAGGGCTAGGAGTGTGAAGGAAGCGACCTTGGCGTTAATTAAGGTACAGCTCCAGCATTCGCCTGGTGGGAAAAAGGGAAACCACGGAATACCATTTTCAGGGCTGCCGACAGTGGGGTTCGAATCCACTATATCCCGGATGCAAGCTCATAGCTGCGCGCCTCTTACCACACGGCCAACTCGCCCGGTCGTACCGAGTTTAACAGCCTGCCTGAATATTGGCGGGATGTAGCTGGGGAGTTAGATCTCTCTCTTCTTTAGCATCTCATTGCTTTCCTCTGGTTCATACATTTTCTGATACTACTGGTACGTAACACACTGGTTCATCATAGCATTTCAGCTATTAAATCCTTACTCTGAGGCACTGACTGGTATGAGCAGTGTGCATATTTAACGGCAAAAGGCAGAGGAGCGTTCACGGCTGTCTGTGGCCTGGTCATTTCAGCTCTGGAATTTTGGATCTTTAATTTGATCGAGTATTTTATATGATAACATTGCTTTTAATCGCTACATTCCGCTTGACGTTTTTGTAATGACCTATGTTGATTTCAGTTAGGAAAACCACAAAGACACTCTTCTGAGAATCCCGTAGCGAAGCACGGGTACATCAGATAAAACTAAGGCAACAAGTAAGCGCTCGCTGAAGTTTTGAATTCTGCTCCTTTGTTGCGTCAACAAGATATTGTTGTTTCTTTGAAGAGAATGAAATATCGAAAATATTTATTTATTTATTTATTTATTTATTTATTTATTTATTTATTTATTTATTTATTTATTTATTTATTTATTTATTTATTTATTTATTTATTTATTTTTGTACCTTAATAGAGACATGTGTATTGGCTAAACCAAAAACAATACTAAAATAAGGTAATAAATATTTTTGTTGAATCCAAATAAACAAGCTTTTCCCTGGTGTATGTAAATCAAACACTCCATCACCAATTATCTACATTTAGGGCAGTCGCCCACGTGGCAGATTCCCTATCTGTGTTTTTTTTACCTAGCTTCTTAAATAACTGCATATAATTTGGAAATGTATTGAACATCTCCCTTGGTAAATTATTCCAATTCCTTACTCCTCTTCCCATAAACTATTATTTCTTCCAATTTGTCATCTTGAATTGCAACTTTATCTTATATTGTGATCCTTACTACTTTTAAAAATACCACTCAAACGTTTTTGTCTACTAATGTCATTCCACGTCATCTCTCCATCGACAGCTCGGAACATACCACTTAGTCGAGCGGCTCGTCTTCTTTCTTCCAATCCTTCCCAGCCCAAACTTTGCAACATTTTCGTAACGCTGCTCTTTGGTCGGAAATCACCCAGAACAAATCGAGCTGCTTTTCTTTGGACTTTTTCCAGTTCTCGAATCAAGTAATCCTGGCGAGAGTCCCATACACTGGAGTCTTACCAGAGACTAGTTGGGGTCTTACCAGAGACTTGTATCCTTCCCCTTTACATCTTTACTACAAACCCTAAATTCCCTCATAACCATGTGCAGAGATCTCTACCCTTTATTTACAACACCGTTTATGTGATTACCACAATGAAGAGGTTTCCTTATCGCAACACCTAGGCACTTACAGTGATCCCCATAAGGAACTTTCACCCCATCAACACAGTAAATAAACCTGAGAGGACTTTTCCTATTAGTGAAACTCACAACTTGACTTTTAACCCCGTTTATCATAATACCATTGCGTGCTGTCCATTTCACAACATTGTCGAGGTCTTTTTTCAGTTGCTCACATTCTTGTAACTTATTATTACTCTTTACCAGGGCCTCTCAAACACCCAAAATCTCACGCGTGCAAACAGCGGTGCAGAGTTCCTGTGCACAGTGCATCGGTTCCGCTCGGCTCGGCTCGGACCAACTCTTCGTCTCTGGGCTACTCGGTTAAGCTCGGCTAAACTCGGCTCAATTCGGCTCGGATTTGGAGCGCTACGGAGCAAGTGAGGAAAAGGGAGACAGGCGGAGGTAGCGAGACAGGCGTGGGGAAAGAGATAGACAGCGCTATTGTTCCAAATCGAGGAGTGGGGGTCTGCACTCTGGTCAACCAAGCGAAGTCGTCTTCTGCACCGTGCACAGTACATGCACCAGGCGCATGCACCCTGAGAGGCCCTGCTATACAGTACAACATTATGCGCAAAAAGCCTTACCTCTGATTCTATATCATTCATATATATTAGAAAATATAAAGATCTAATAATACTGCCTTGAGGAATTCCCCGCTTAATGATTACAGGATCAGGTAATGCTTCACGTACTCTAATTCTCTGAGTTATATTATCTAAGTGTTTCATTTTGCCTCTCTGTACGTCCATACCGTAAGCATAGACTCATACAATGTACGAGAGTATCGTGACATGCACCAAAAACATTTTACAATATCTGAGCGTGTGCTGTTCGTACCTGTCTGGTCCCTCTCCCCAATTCCCTTTCGCATCCTGCCAATTGGACTCGGTCCATTCAGCCAAAATAATTCTTTGAAGATAGCAAATTAATACAAAATGAATCCTAAAAATAACTGATCATAACATTCCTCGCGTAAGTCATTCCTTGGTCCATCCTCTATTATTTTTAAAAAGACATACACCAGTATAACAGTGCTGTATTACTTGGCAACAATGTTGAATTCGTGACAACCCTTCCTACACTTACCTAACCGTGACTCGTAGAAAATTGGTTTGTCCATGACGAAGGCTTGCCGCTGTTAATACAGCAACCCACCGGAATGAAATGCAAGCCCGTAACGAAGACAGAAGGGAAAGAAAACACGAGATATTTTTAGAGGGAATGCGTTCATCATCAGGCAAGGGAACAATACGTTGAGTTAATTACGCAAAACTGCTGTAAGCATTAAATAGTCTCAAAAGACTGTCTTTTTTAATGATGAGATACACAGAGAAATGCTGAATCTCCCTGCATAATTATCGAGTTGGCAATCTAACAGTTTAAAAAGCAATCAGCAATGGAAATAAGATCTCTTTGTAACATCAGTGTGTTAGTTAAGTATGCTAAAAGGGAGCCCATCACAAAATCAAGACTAACAAAGAGTCTTTCCATAAGAACAAGATTAATTTTGAAATATTCTTCGTGGTAAGCAAAGAAGGTGAGAAAAGTGCAGAGAAATAAAAAGATACTGAAGACGAGGGCTTAAAAATTCCATTAAGGCATAGCCGTATGTCTTGACGTTAAACTAGGCTTTGGAACTACTGTGGGAGGCGGCGATAAAGGCGACTAGAAACTGACCCAGGGCCTTTCATCTTGGGAGCGTAGGTTGGTGACCAACGGTCCCCAAGCTGAATCTGACATTGCTTCCACTTACTTGTATCTGGCTCCTCGCTTCCATCGTTCCTCTCCGACCTCCTTTGGCCAACTCTTGTTCTTTTCCAACCCCGACGGTACAAGGTTTACGAGGTCTACGGAGACTTTCATATTCATGGCCATTTCGGCCCTTGCCATTTTTTAGCCGTTACCTTCATATTTTTAAGTGTCAAGCCTCCTCGGGGGAGTTGGCCGTGCGGTTAGGGTCGCGCAGCTGTGAGCGTGCATCCGGGAGATGGTGGATTCGAACCCCACTATCGGCAGCCCTGAAGATGGTTTTCCGTGGTTTCTCATTTTCACACCAGGCAAATGCTGGAGCTGTACCTTAAGTAAGGCCACGGCCGCTTCCTTCCCACTCCTAGGCCTTTCCTGTCCCATCGTCCCCCATAAGATCTATCTGTGTCGGTGCGACGTAAAGGAACTAGCAAAATGTCGAGCCTCCTCCGATTTTCCCTCTGATTTGCATTAATAGAGGATGGTTGTTCATCTATACTTAAAGCATTAAACACCACCACTAAGCTTTCGTTACTCTGTGGTCCTAAAAACTATAAAATAAAAACTGGGATCCAGAAAGATAAGTTTATGAAAAAATAACAACTCAACAATTACCGGTTTGAATAGCTCTGACGGTAGAGCGCTGGCCTTCTGAGCTCATACTGGCGGGTTCGATCCCGGCTAAGTCCACTGTTACTGGAAAGCACTCAAATTCATAACCTTCCTGTCGGTAAATTTACTGGCATGAAAATAAACTCACGTGAAACAAATTTGGGGCACCTCAACGTCTCCGAAAACCATAAAAAGTAGTTAGTAGGACGTAAAATTAATAAGATGACGGTAATAATAATAGTAATAATAAATTGTCCGACTAATTGGTTGAATGGTCAGCGTTGATGCCTTCGGTTCAGAGGGTCCCGGGTTCGATTCTCGGCCGGGTCGGGGATTTTATTCGCGTCTGATTAATTCTTCTGGCCCGGGAACTGGGTGTTTGTGTTTGTGCCAACACTTTCCTCTTCATATTCACACAACACACTACACTACATCCACCACAGAAACACGCAATAGTAATTACATCCCTCCATACAGGGTTCGCGTCAGGAAGGGCATCCGGCCGTAAAACACGGCCAAATCCACATGTGCGTTGCAACCGCGGCCCCACAGATGTGGTAAAAGCGGAGGAATAATAATAATAATAATAATAATAATAATAATAATAATAATAATAATAATAATAATAATAATAATAATAATAATAATAAGAGGAAGAAGAAGAAAATTTATTTTGACCTACTGTACACCGCGGGAAACAACTGGTGTACTGGTTCGACTCTTCTCTTGCCAGAATATTTTCATCGTTCCACTCCATTTCCTTCACCTTTCTTCTGACCACGTGGGCTTGGCTTTTGTACTGTATGTCGTTCCTGGAACCTCTTGAATTTATCAACCTTAGTTTGAAACACTCATCGATTTGAGATCTCCTTGGTACATATCCCAATCGTTTCATATCTTTTCTTGTCTCCTGAACCAATTATTTGTGGTCTTTACTTCGGTGATGCAGTTGATTTTTTTTTTTGTCAGCCTACTCTCTCTCATTCTCATAAGGTGTCCATAAAATGTAATATTAATAATAATAATTCAAATATTAAATTACGTACTTCAGAATTGAGCCTCCGAGGCTCAGGTGGCAGCGGGCCCACCACTCACCACTGGGTTCCGTGGTTCAAATTCCATTCATACAATGTTGAATTTGTGCTGGACATGGCGGAGGCAGGACAGGTATTTCTCCGGTTACTCCGGTTTTCCGTGTCATCTTTCATTCCAGCAACACTCTCCAACATCATTTCATCTGTCAGTTATTAATCATTGCCCCACAGGAGTGCGGCATGCTTCGGCAGACGGCACAATTCCTATCCTTGCCAGTAGGTGAAGGCTTCATTCATTCATTCATTCATTCATTCATTCATTCCACTACTAACGGGCGAGTTGGCCGTGCGGTTAGGGGCGGGCAGCTGTGAGCTCGCATCCGGGAGATAGTGGGTTCGAACCCGACTGTCGGCAGCCCTGAAGATGGCTTTCCGTGGTTTCATATTTTCACACCACACCACGCAACGTGACAAACCTCCCAGGTGCTTGTTCGGTGATAAATAAATAAATAAATAAATAAATAAATAAATAAATAAATAAATAAATAAATAAATAATACTTGATAAATGAGAAAGAGAAAGGAATCATAAAGAAGAAAATGTATAACTCTCTACAGTACTATAGGTCTCGGATACCCCAATGTCGCGGAGCCATGACGAAACAGAATGAGATGGCCCACAGTGTCCACCGCTCCAGTGTAACATTATGCTGACTATAGTTGTTAACTGAGGAGTGTTGTCTCTTCCGTTCTCACTTTTTGTCCTCGCTACATGATAGTAATGATGCAATTGTACAGCAGCTAACTCGTCAAAGCTGATATTAACTTGGGATAATTTCTTTCGAGTCAGTTAAGGAAAGGATATATCGGGTTTCTTCTCATCCCTGAGCTATTTAAAGACCTAGCAGAAACAGAACGGAAGGAGAACGTGTATGTTACATGCAGTATGTAAGTACGATGTGGGTTTGTTCGTTTCATGGTCACAAAAAAAAAGCAGAGGAAGTGAACTACTGTAGCGGGCGGTAAAGGCCGTGACACACACGCCAAGCAAGAGCGACCTTGCCGGCTCACTTCATTGATTCTCGTAACTCATGAAGTCACATACCTTTATCGCAGTATGCTAAGTAAGGTGTCGTGCTAGTTGATCATATTGAGGTCGGAAGCCGGTTGTTAAGGTTCAGCCTGCTCAAGGATGTCCAAACTGCACGAGTAGATGCTCCATATCCGGGCTTCTTGTGCAGTTAACTACAGCACAGTAGAACAAACCACGAAGATGAAACTCTGAGACTCTTAGCAACATGAATGAGTCAAATTTATTCAAACAATATAGGCGTACAGTAGATACAGTAAAACCTGTCCTAAACGGAAACTGATGGGACCGGAATTTTTCCCCGCTGTATGCAGGATTCCGGTTGAAAATAAAATAAAAACTATAAGTATAAGGGGCGAACAAAAAGTTCCAGTTCGGCAGCCGTACAGTCCTGAATCGGGCAAAATCGCCATGAGCTTTGAGCCGATGCACCGGGTTGAAGATCCTCGTGTGGTGAAACATCGTGTCCCGCTGCGTGAAGAATTCCGTGACCACCTACTGCATATCCTCGTCCGACAGGAAGCATCGACCCTTCAAGGCCTTTTCAAGGTGACCGAAGGCATGATACTCGCATGGGTAGAGATCAGGACTGTAGGGCGAGTGCTCGAGTGTCTCCCACTTTAGTTGGCGTACTTTCTGCTTGACGACCTCTGCGTCGAAACGCGACCGGCACGGAATTCGGTGCACCATTCCACAAGGGTGGTTTTCGACAGACATGCTGTCCCATACACAGTCTTCATTCTCCGATTGATGTCCAGCGGTGTTCGTCTTTCGGCAGCCAAGAACACAATAACACCACGTTGGTCCTGTTTGGACGCATCTGGTAATAACGTCGCCATAGTTCACGTAGCCACATTTAACGCACGCGCCTCAGCACGACACGACTGTCACACTAACCTCTTTGCCTACATGTCCGTGCTTTTATACCCGCATCGTAGTCGCGCTACGATGCATGTCCGCTGCAGCAACGCCCTCAAACGGAAACTTTTTGATCACGCCTGATACATACCTTCGTCAGATAATCAAGCAGTAGAGTTATATGATTCTGTGCGGTAGTATATGCAATAATGACACTTAACACACATTTATATACACTGACTGAGCAAATGTCATGGGATAGCGGAGCACTGATGCGCAGGTGTGTTGCCTGCGCACCACACGCCCCCTGTGCAGGCGGCAGTTATATAGGAGACCTTGTGAGCAGTGACTGTGAATGTCACAGGTGTAACATGGAACGTCGTCGTGAGCTGACACCGTTCGAACGGGGTATGGTGGTCGATGCTCGACGAATGGGAAGTGCTATTTCGGAACTGGTGCGGTAATTCGGCTTCACACGATCAACCGTGTCCAGGGTGTATCGTGAATGATTGAATGCGGGTGTCACCGTCCACAACAGACGAACGAGCGGCCGTCCAGCTACCCTCGATGACCGTGACCGGCGACGTTTGAGGCGGATTGTCAATAGTGACAGACGGGCAACCGAGCAACAAATCACGGCTCAATTCAATACAGGCCTTGCTAGACACGTCTCCCAGTGGACAATCCGTAGGAACATGGGTTCTATGGGGGTATGGGAGCCGGCGCCGCACACGGGTGCCACTGTTAACCCAACGTCATCGGGCACAACGACGCGCATTTCTCGCCAGTCACCAGGGATGGACACTGGAACAATGACGTAACGTGATATGGTCGGACGAATCACGATTTCAACCGCACCATGCCGATGGGAGGCACCGTGTATGGCGCAGACCACATAAAGCGATGGATCCCGCCTGCCTCGAAGGTGTGGTCCAGGGCGCTGGTGTCTCTGTTATGTTCTGAGGTGCATGTTCCTGGTATGGAATGGGCCCCCTAGTTGTTCTGGAAGAGACTTTGAATGGTACACGGTATGTTGAGCTGCTCGGAGACCATCTCCACCTATTTTTGGCCTTCCAGCGCCCAGAGGACTACCAGGGACTTGTCGACTCACTTCCACGGAGACTCACTGCAGTTCGCAGAGCCAAAGGAGGCCCCACACGCTATTAGGTGACTATCCCACGACATTTGCTAAGTCAGTGTACACTAGTCCATCAGCACTAACATAACTTACATTTGTTCTTGCCTAGAACTTCCTCGCAGTACATGACTATCATTGGTAGCACGATTCTCAAATAAAATGTGGGCGCAGCAAATAATGTCGAACAATTCTGCGTCAATTTTCGCCAGCGAAACAGACTGAACGCCCTTTACGGCTGAGAGGTAAAAAGGAGGCCAATAAGTTTCCTGTTTCAAGTGTCGGTCTGTCCGCATTCCTACATTAAAGGATGCCCAAAACCTCACGGTATATCCCTATCATGGTCTACACGTAGAGTTGCCACCTTACAACCAGAAGATCAGAGTTCACTTCCTAGGCGAATGCTATCTCGATATCTCGACCATCCTAGATCCATTCGGAATACACATGTACTGTAAAGAGTTAGGAAGAGAATTTACAATAGTAATAGTTACAATAACAAAATTTCCTTCAGTTTCCACGTCAGAACAAGTTCCGCTAAATACAGATAAACTTACATTAATATTAAAGCACAATTCACGGGACCGGGAAAATATTCCGATATGGACAGTTTTCCCGTTCATAAAGGTTCCGCTAAAGACAGGGTTAACTGTATTATTATTTCCATGTTTCATGAGCGCCATATCGGAAACTTATCGTTTCTTAATTTTAATATTGAAAAAAAATCTACTACGAAAAAAATAAAAGTAAGCAATTTCCACAATTGTGCCGAAAGTTGAAAGGCTAAAGGGCCCGGAAGGGTTTCAAACTGCGAGTCTTGGACAGATCTATATATTAAAAAAAATCGAAAATAACTTCCGACGTAAACGCTTTTCTTTTCTTGGTAGTATCTTTACGTCGCACCAACACAGATAGGTCTTATGGCGACTACGGGATAGGAAAGGCCTAGGAGTTGGAAGGAAGCGGCCATGGCCTTAATTAAGGTACAGGCCCAGCATTTGCTTGTTGTGAAAATGGTAAACCACGGAAAACCATCTTCAGGTCTGTCGACAGTGGGATTCGAACCCACTATCTCTCGGATGCAAGCTTACAGCCGCGCGCCCCTAACCACACGGCCAACTCGCCCGGTCGGCCTAAATTCAGTTCCGCGTGTTTCTTTACTCGTTTTCTTTTTTTAATTCAAATTCTATCCAACTTAACTTATTTACATAATTCTTTCTAATGTGTTCCTTGGTTCAATACCATCAGGCGGTCGTTTTTTTTTTTTTTTTTTTTTTTTGAAAATTGCCCACGCCGAATATAGTTATAAGGCCTTAAATTAAACTCTGCACTGACTGACATTAGCACTCGTAGTGCTAGAGCAAAAGGCAAACCGCTAATCTAATCGACCGGATAACGATGATTAAGAAACGGATTGTAATTTTTAGGAATAAATAAAGAATATACTCTCATACTCTAGGTCTATTATAATTTATTTTCCTAAAATTCGTAGCTCATTTACCTAGGATGTTTTCAACACTGAGTTGCTGTCTGAAGGGCTAGAACTGTGAATTTTTAAACTTGTTTTCTGCAAGAAATCTGATAAACATATTCCAGCCAATATTTGCTAATCCAGTACCTCTCATTCCGGTGCAGTATTCCTCAATAAAGGGACTGCATCGTGAGCAGCAACTTGCAGACACTGTAGTATTTCCTCATCTACACTGTAACCGTCCAGGCTTCTCCAGCCCTACTAATTTAATATAATATCATTTTACGCGATATCATTTGATATCCCGCCATCGGTAATTATTCGTAATAGCATATTTATTCTACGTCAAGCATTTGTAAATAAGGTTTTTGCAATCATATTATATATATTATAACATCATTTATTATTTATTATCATTTTATGAAAGATAGGATTTTATTATGTATTGGATTTGGTTAATATGTTGAAATATAGTTGTTGTCATTTCATCTCATATTTGTGTATACGGAAAAGGTTATTCTTGAGCGTGGAAAATTACATGAGTCACTGGGTTTAACTCTTGAGCACAAGAAGTAAACAGCGACCCGCGCGCGAGGCTTGCAAGCTGGTCAGCTATATCATCGCCTCGCCTACTGGACTTGTCAAGAAAGAAGTGAAGGGGAGTTGATAATTCGATCTACGAATCAGATACTTCGTTGTATATGAGTTTTGAGATTGAACTGTTACCAAGAGTGGGGGTGAGCCCGGATATATAGAGATTCTCACCACGAGAACGGCATCCTAACTACTACTTCTGCTGTCATCCTAACTACTATTAGAACATCTACTGTGAACGACGTTATTGATTTTTGACACGGTATGTGCTCGCTCCGCGACATAGTTATTTTTGTACAGTGCGTTGTCGTTTCGATACAGTACTTAGCTGCGGTTATGTTATCGGATCTACGTGAGACGAAACAAGCTTACGGCTTGTGTTATATTCAGTGAATCTTCTGGACGAAGAACTATGTTTAGTTCAAGTCCACGGAAATTGGTACAAGTCTGTACCGTATAAATAGTATAGCTCAGTTGGATTGAGATTTCTACTAATATGGAAAAATTCATATCTCTGAATTTTCTCCTCATACGATCAACGCTGATCAGTTTTTACAAGTATAGGGCCAATGTCTAATTTAAAGACTAGGCAATTAGGGAGTGCTAGTCCAGATAGCCCGTACCAGATCAGAGAAGGAAGGAAGGATGTCCATGGAGCCAATTCTACATCAAGAAGAAGAGAACGAGTAACCACGGAAACCCGATGACTTCAACGAAAGCTGCAATTGGTGAGCTTCAATTAGACAAAGCAAGCAATTAGTAAATTCAGTAAAGTAAATTCTAAATCCCTCCACGCTTTGAGGAACTTTTCCGATTCATTTTTTTTTGTATAATAAATTAATTTGTATTTTATATTGCGTTAATTTTCTTTCTTAAGCGATACTTAATGGTTAATTATTTAAAATCCTACCCCTGTAATTTAAGTATAAGTCTCTATGCTAGTAAATATAAATTTTGGTTTACAGTTTTGTTTAAAACTGTAACCCTGGCGCCCAAACATCACATAGAGAAATGGGAAACCATGGAATGTTAATTGTTTCTATTTGCGTGGCAATTTGCGGGCAAGCCACAAATAGTTTATTTGATATTCATGTGTCCCAAGGTAATAACTTTCATCTCCTCAAGTGTCTTGATGAGAAGCTTAGGGTCGAACAGTTACAACACCGTTAATATTGTTAACCTGGTACTCATTTCAAGGTTAAGCTGAGTGAACCTCAGCGGTATGTGCCTGTTCAGAAATGGATGCCCTGTTGCTAAATTTTTCGACTTCCTGACAGGAAGTCGAACCCACGTCCTTCCGGGTGACGCGAGCAGCAAGCCTCCCCCTATAATAACAATTGAGTTTTACTGAGTGCTGCATACACTTGTCAGCTTGTAAGTTTTTAAAAGCCTCTGCAGTTCTTCTTGGTCGCCGAAGATCAAAGCAGTACTAGATGATATTGAGCAGCGTCCGTCTGATGCGTGTTTTGTTGTCAGAAAATGTTTAAAAGGACAGTGCGTTGTTCAACTGTAATACTATCTTTGAATGACTTACTCTCTATATGATATCTTTGAAAAGATAAGTCCTATCAGCCATGGAAATTCTAAATTTGGAGGATATATTCCAGATGTATTAATAGGTGCTGATAGCTAAAACTAAGATCTAATAGATTCCAAAATATTAATTTTTATTTTGAAGAATTGGTGGAAAGTTTGATACGTATAATAATTATTTTCTTTACATAATTTCTTTCAGGCAGGATGTTTACTGACGTAAAAATGACAGGAAAGGTCGTAAAAATCTCAGGCCTATATTTTAAATAATTTCTCTGAAGTTGTACCGAAAATTTCATTTTTTTAAATCAATTTTAGTAATTTCTTTTACTCAGAACTGTTTTGAGTCAGAGTGAGGAAACTATGGAGAAATGAAGATCGAGTTTCAGTAAGTTACTGAATAAATATTCAACAAAGTCTATTATAAACTGTAAAAAAATATATTATTAGTATTAGCATGTACACTTCTCTGCTTGGAACACTTGTTGGTTCCCTTACACGTGGGAGACCCGCGTCAGACGTTTTACTGGCACGGTAAATAGGCAGGCCTATACTCTTCCAAAGATAAAGTTTCGGCATTCCGTGGTTTCGTAAAAACCTGACAAATGAAAGGACGAAAATTTAGTCTTCACGACAGCAGGTACTTGAAACAGACCTTCAACTTATTAGGTCGTTTTAAATGCATAAAAATAGTAAAGAACATTACGAAGAGATATAAAAACAGAACAAAAATGGCCAACTGAACGCCGGTGGGAATTGATCCCACAACCTTTGGATTTTCCATCCAGTGTTCTATAGATAGAGGTAAAGTGGTCTAGATCATACTTGTTCTGTTGGTATTATTATTATTATTATTATTATTATTATTATTATTATTATTATTATTATTATTATTGATCTTTCCACAATTTACTGGGGCCAGCAACTCATTTACTACAGTTTTACCGCTGGCTGATCTTCCTGGCGCCAACTTTGTGTTGAGGGTATATATCCACGACTGCATGTTTCTATGGTGCTTGGTGGTAGTGTGTTGTGTGTAAATGAATAGAAGTGTATTAAGATATATACAAACATTCCGTCCCCGAGCCAGAGATATAAAGCATCCGCAGATAAAATCCTTGGCCTGGCCGGGAATCGAATACGGGACCCTCTGAACCGAAGGCTAGCACCCTGACCAGTTAATCAAGAAGCAGGATAATAATAATAATAATAATAATAATAATAATAATAATAATAATAATAATAATAATAAATACATCTTCATTACAGACTGTTGTGCCTTTCAGTGTTCAGTCTGCAAACCTCTGAGAATTTACTAAATGCCGCCATAATCCTCTGTTTGTAGCTCTGTGGCCTCCTTCAATCCCATACCTCTCATCTATAAATTAAATCTCACTTATTATTATTATTATTATTATTATTATTATTATTATTATTATTATTCATATATTAAAAGAGTTTACTAAAAACAGCGTTGGCAAATCCATCCGTCCATTTTAATGGACCGATTTGCTTCATTTTTGTTTTATTTACCGTGGCTCAGGCGGCAGCACGCCGGCCTCTCGCCGCTGGGTTCCATGGTTCAAATCCCGGTCACTCCATGTGAGATTTGTGTTGGACAACGCGGAGGCGGGACAGGTTTTTCCCCGGGTACTCCGGTTTTCCCTGCCATATTTCATTCCAGCAACACTCTTCAATATCATTTCATCTGTCGTTCATTAATCATTTCCCTAGAGGAGTGCGACAGGCTTCGGCAGCCGGCACAATTCCTATCCTCGCCACTAGATGGGGCTTCATTCATTCCATTCCTTTTTTTTATTTGCTTTACGTCGCACCGACACAGATAGGTCTTATGGCGACGATGAGGCAGGAAGGGGCTAGGAGTGTGAAGGAAGCGGCCGTGGCCTTAATTAAGGTACAGCCCCAGCATTTGCCTGGTGTGAAAGTGGGAAACCACGGAAAACCATCTTCAGGGCTGCCGACAGTGGGGTTCGAACCCTCGATCTCCCGAATACTGGATACTGGCCGCACTTAAGCGACTGCAGCTATCGAGCTCGGTCATTCCATTCCTGACCCGGCCATTGACTAAAAACAGGCTGTGGTTTTTCATTTTCTCCGGAATTGAGTCTAACCATCGTCGTCTTGGTCTCCGTCTACTTATCTTGCCCTCAATGAACAAGTCCATTATTCTTCCAGGTAACTTACCCTCCTCCATTCGCCTCACAAGACCTCACCACCGAAGCCGGTTTATGCGTAAAGCTTCATCCATCGAGTTCATTCCTAACGTGGCCGTAATATTCTCATTGCGAGTAAAGCAAAGCAAAGCAAAGCAAAGTCATCTCCGTACAGGCCATGAAGGCCCTGGGAGTGGTGGAAGGTAAAGGCTTCCACTATTCGTAACCTCGGCACTTGATGGGGTAGAGTGGTTAGCTCTACGCCCGGCCGCCTTTGCCCCCAGGAATTAACCTGGTACTCATTTTTGGTGTAGGCTGAGTGAACCTCAGGGCCGTATGCACCTCCGGAAGTGGAAATCTCATTTCTTAAATTTTACGACTTCCTGACGGGGATTCGAACCCACGTCCTTCCGGGCAAACCGAGTACGCCTTTACCGCCTCGGCCAGGCAGCCCCTTCTCATTGCGAGTACCCTCCTGTAATTGTGGCTGCCGGTTTGTACCACCGATCATTCTCGCTACTTTCATGTCTGTTACTTCTAACTTATGAATCATATATCCTGAGACCACCCAGCTTTCACTCCCGTAAAGCAAAGTTGGTCTGCAAACAGACCAGTGTAAAGATGTTTTCGTCCAGGAGCTGACTTTCAGACATCTACTTTTTTCTTTCTTTTTTTTCTTTTTTTTTTCAGAATATTGTTGATCGCAATTGCGAGCTCACCGCATTAGCTTTACTGAACCTTGATTCAATCTCACTTATTATTTTCAATCTCACTTATTATTATTCTCTTCTTCTTCTTCGGTATTGGCCTACTTGCTGGTTAGTCGTTTTTTTCTTCTCCCAGAACTTCATCATCATTTCGCTGTGGTTCCTTTTCCCCTCCTCTGACCACATGTTCTTGTACTTTTCATTTTGTTTTCCTGGAACCCCTAGAATTGATCTATTTTAGCTCGAAACATATATATATTAAAGATTTCTTTTGGATTGATGCCAACTTGCTCCATGTCTTTTTTTTGTTTCCTTTACCCATTTAGTAGTTGCTTTTAATTTGATGATGTAGTTAACGATTTTCTTTCTTTCAAATCTCGTTCATTCTTGTGAGGTGCCCATAAAACTTGTCTCCTCTTATGTATGGTGTCTGTGACGTTCTCTGTCTGTCGGTATAGATCTCCATTTCTCCTATTCCTCCATATACCATACTATCATTTTTCAGGTCCTATATAACCTTTCTTATGACTTTTCTTTCCTTCTTTCTTTCTTTCTTTCTTTCTTTCTTTCTTTCTTTCTTTCTTTCTTCCTTTCTTTCTTTCTTTCTCCCTTTCTTCTCCAGCTCAACCATTTCCCCTTTCTTATTCAGTATTAGACATTCTGAACTGTATAATCCCTCTGGCTTTACAACCGAGTGTCTGATCTTTGCTCTGTAAGACATCGTTCTTTTATTGTATGTATTATGTACTAATCTATAAGCTAACTCTGTCTTTCTGGCTCTTCCTTTATTTGCTTCTTTATCAAGCCCATTAGGCCGGATCCATTCACTAAGATATTTAAATTTATCTGACCACTTGACTTTCCCATACTTTGTTTCCAGATGTTTTCTTTATTATGTCTGTATTCTATGTACTCTGTCTTTTCATATGAGACCCGGAGTCCTGCTTTCTTTGCGATTTCGTGTAACGTTTCAAGCATTATTTGGGATTCTTCTTTATCCCCTGCTAACAATGCCATGTCAGCCAATTTTTGCTTTTGCGTCGCACCGACACAGATAGTTCTTACGGCGACGATTGAACAGGAAAGGCCTAGGAGTGGGAAGGAAGCGACCGTGACTTTAAGTAAGGTACAGCCCAGTATTTGTCTGGTGTGAAAATGGCAAACCGCGGAAAACCATCTTCACGGATGTCGACAGTGGAGTTTGAAGAAAAGGCTCCAGAACTATCACTTCCTCCCCGGACGCTGGGGATTTGACGCGATGCTTCAATGCATTGTTGCACAGAAACAATCACATTGAGAAGATATTAAATAAATTTGATCGAAATGATTCATATTCTGTTTTAAAAGAAATTGCCTGCCTGCCTACCTACAGTATGTAAATCTCGCACTCGTATATTTCCTCTGCTAGACGGAAAAACATAGAAACATGGATATGGTTTTAGGCTTAGCAGACAAACGAACAAGTACAAATTCTTTGTTTGTTCCCCCTACAGATAATATATCCTTTGATTCCACCCACAGGTGAGACGAAAGGTTCATATAAATCGAAAGAAAAATGAGTGTACCCACCAAAGAATGGTAAGGCTCACGAATTTTGAGAAAATGAAGGACATTCGAGAATGCGTGAATATTGTACCAGTAAAATAGCCCGATTTTATGAATTAATATAAAAGTTAGCACGAAGTAAGTCTCAGGGCAATTCTGGGTAGTTTTTAGCTAGGGCTTGGTACAGGAGGCAGGGTCCTGTCTACAAGAAATTTTTTAAATAGATTGAATAATAGTTTTTATTCAGAAAATGCATTTTAAAGTGCACATCACCTTACTGTTGATATTCGCTGTCTTCAACATCGCCTTTTGATGACCCGTGCTCCCAGTTCACCAGGCTGAACAGGGCTGGAACACGTTCTGCAAGTTGCCAATATTACGTTGAGATAAGACCGGAACACCCAGGTCGGTTTGATATGGGTTCGAGTCTCGAACTTTTGACGTTCTGGACGTTCTCTGATGATCTCCGACGATGGTGCGGGGTAATCACTCGTCACATAACTTATACGAGTGTCCGGAATTATACAGTCCCCCGACACTTTGGTTTAACAGCACTGTTTTATTTAATGTTGTTGTGATATGCAGTCGAATTCACTCTTAATCTTGTAGACAGAATTTATAAGTTCACTAAAGATGAAGATGCGCGTAGCATCGAAATTGGAAAAAAATAAAGCACAGTTCATGAATGGAAATAATGAAACTGAAAATTGTTCACGCACTTGGCACAGTTCGTGGTGATTTTCCACTAAATAAAGTAGCACTTGACACTGAAAGAAATGTATGACTGTTCGAAAGTTTATCAAAGACACTGCTGTCAGTCACACACAGATAATTAAACACAGTTCAGAAGAAATAATACACAATTTTGTTTGAATTGGATAAAGAACACAGTTTGACTTCGGAGTAAAACCTTGGTGTCGTAGCACACGATAATGGTAATCACTTGCATTAACATCCAATGAAAGTTAGAACACTTTTATAAACACCCTAGTTTATAAATAAAATTATGCCTACTGAGATTTAACAAAATTTCACAGTTAATAGTATAATGTAGTAGTGTCACACTGAAATTAATGATTTGTTCACAGATTAAGTTCTGCTGACTGATATTTAAAAACAAATATCACAGTTCCTAGTATATCGCAGTAATGTCACATTTAAATTAATACTGGTTCGGAGATTAAGTTTCACACAGGCAACGTGGTAATGAACTCAGTTCCACAAGAACGAAAGTAAGTTATATCGAGAAGTTTCTACATGCGCACAGAATATAAGTTATACTTTACTGTTGTCACCTAAGTCCAATACATGACTTGTCATAATCAGAGTTCAAACACGCGCAGAGATGTTAATTTCAACTTGACGGATATAATCCAAGTCTACTACAAAGCTTTGAATAATTTGATCTTCAACACGCGCACAATTTATAATTTCAACACGACTGTCAGAGTTTAAGTCCCACATGAATACTTTGAATATTCGAAGATAGCCTCTGTCAGCACTTCGACGAACACTGCAGCGTGGAGAGTCAGGCTGGACAACCCGCTATGACTGTCTGATCGGGTCTAGTGAGCTCAGCTTTTATATTCAGTTCGGGGATCCTACGTCATCATATAACGTGATCTCTTTGAGGCGCATTATCTCGTGAATCCCTCGGCGGATTTTCTTGAGATTTATAATTTGAGACGTTTATGTTATCCTCCTCAAAATGACGTATAGCTCAAGTCGCTGCGATTATTATTACAGAAGTTTTAATTTTTTTCAACTGAATGCAGGCTACACGTGGCGTCAGGCGGGTAGTCTATATTGTCGCTGTCGCTGGCTCGCCTGCTCGCTCCTCCGAACGTAAACGAACCAAGTTCGCTCTGAACGTCTTACGTGATGATGAAGTACAATTAATAGTCAAAAAATACGGCATGTAAAGGTCGTAACCGGTACAATATATACATCTAATTATTATTATTATTATTATTATTATTATTATTATTATTATTATTATTATTATTATTATTATTCTCTCTCCTTTAGGGTTTTAGACGGACCATGAGACAATGGCAATGCTTCATCCTTTGTTGTTCCTTCTTCCTCCCCCAGTGCTCTTTCATCTGCTCTCCATGCCGCCTTTTCCTCTCTTCAGACCATTTTGAGCCTGTTTTCTTTCCCTCGCGACCTTGGAATACTTCCATTTTGAAAACTTTCTTTCTAAAAATCTCTCTCTGTTGCTTCTTCTTCTTATTATTATTCTTCTTCCCTTGTGTTGTTTCTTTCCAAATCTTAATTGGCTTCATGAATCCAGGTTGTTGTTGACTTCCTGTTCCAAAGATATTTGAAAATCTCTTTTGGTTAACCTGTTGTCATCCATTCTGTATAAATGTTCAAAAATATCAGTCGCCTCTTCCGCATTGTATCTGTTATGCTTTCTATGTTCCGCTACATTTCATAATTACTTCTTGATTTCCAGAGTTCAGTAGTTTTTAGCGGGCCGAGTATTTTCCGTATATTTTTTCTTTCCAGTACTTCTAATTTTTCCACCTTGAAATTAAGTAATGGACATTCACTCGCGTATAGGCATTCCGGTTTGACTACTGTGTTGTAGTGTTGTATTTTGAAGTTTTTAGGTAAATACCTTTTCGTTGTTGTAGATATTCCTAGTTATACCCTATGCTCTTTCCACCTTGTGTATCCTTTCTTCTAGTGCATTTTCCAAACCATTTTCTTGAATTGTTTCTTCTTCTTCTTCTTCTTCTTCTTCTTCTTCATATTATTATTAGCCAGCCCTGTGGTGTAGAGGTAGCGTGTCTGTCTTTTATTTCAAGGCCCTGAGTTCATTTTCTAGCCCTTTGAAGGATTTTAGTTCTCGACTGAGGTGTAGCACACAAAGTCTCCAGCTCTTAGTTACAGGAAGAAAGCATACAGTGAGAAGATGTCGCTACTGACCTAGTGTACATAGACGAACGCTGGTTGGCATGGTTACAATAGTGTCGGGAAACTGATGAAACTAATTCCAGATAGCCCCCCAGCACAGAAACATGTCCATGTTAAAATGTATTGCAGAGGATTGAGGGCCTTGTCAGAATTCCAAAAAGTGCAAAATCACAAACGCCAAGCTTTAAAAGAGTTACCCCGACCGTCATGAGGCGAGATCCGCGCAAGTGAAGCAAGCCCCTGCCGAACACATCTACTGACCAGATATTTTATTTCGGCAATGGTTATCACGTGGTACCTATTCGACGTCAAAATCTTACGCCCTGACCCGATTGTCGTTTGTTTGTATTTCTAGGGCACAAGTGCGTGAATATTTCCCGAGCCATATTTATCCATATGAAGTCCAGTTCCTAAACCTGGTAAACACCTGCCACTGCAATAAAATATTCATGTGTTTTCTACTCATCGACGATGGAAATTCAATCTAACAATCTACACACTGCACTTCCACAATAATTATTTAAATCCTCTTGAAACGTGACCCTCACTGCTTGTGTACCCTGTGGGCTGCGGTGAACCACTGTATGTTTACTAAATGGAATAATATCAAACGTTATTGGAAATTGAAGGCTTTTAAAAATATTATTTATAAAAACGGGAAGTCATACCTATACACTCGTTCATCTTGCGAAAGTAAACATGTTTCTCGTCATATCAAAATATTAGGAAATAAAATGTTCGGATGAGGAGTGGTATTCTAGATTTTATCGTTTTATAGAGTAAATGAATATACTATAGAATTATCTCTAAAGTGACAAATTAAGGACGTGACACGGCTACTTGACATGGATTAACTTACGACTTACTGTCGGTTATTCCCCTAATCTGGAAACTATTAGTGACGTGGCTGCCAGATATTATTATTATTATTATTATTATTATTATTATTATTATTATTATTATTATTATTATTATTATTATATAATTATATTATATTATAAACCGAGTGAGATGGCCGTGCGGTTAGGGTCGCGTAGCTCTGAGCTTGCATTCGGTATATATGGGTTCGAACCCCACTGTCGGCAGATCTGAAGATGGTTATCCGTGTTTCCCTTTTACACACCAGGCAAATGCTGGTACTGTACCTTAATTAAGGCCACGGCCGTTTCTTTCCAACTCCTAGCCCTTTCCTATCCCATCGTCACCGGAAGGCCTATCTGTGTCGGTGAGACGTAAAGCACAATTGAAAATCCACAGCCTGCTTCCAGTCATTGGACCGGGTCAGGGATGGAATGAATGAAGCCCCTATCTAGGGGCGAGGATAGAAATTGTGCCGGCTGCCAAAGCCTGTCACACTCCTCTGGGGCGATGATTAATGAATGACAGATAAAATGAAATGATATTGGAGAGTGTTGCTGGATTGAAACATGACAGGGAAAACCGGAGTACCCGGAGAAAAACCTGTCCAACCTCCGCTTTGTCCAGCACAAATCTCACATGGAGTGACCGGGATTTAAACCACGGAATCCAGCGGTGAGAGGCCGGTGCGCTGCCGCCTGAGCCACGGAGGCTCACACGTAAAGCACATTTGTATGACATAATTAGTAGTAGTAGTAAAAGCAATAATAATCTACGATCTCACTTATTGGCTTGCTGATCTTCTGTAGAAAGTGACATATGATGATGGTTTTGTTTTAAGCAGAACAACACCAGGGTGCTAGATAATGTTACCACCAATCTGAAGAAAAACGAAAGAGGTCTGACACTTCAGAGAATGAAGTTACCGACTGTTAAAGGGAAATGGCACAACATGCGTGGATACTGAAGAATCGTTATGACTCGAAAACCTAAAATATCGTTGGCATTGGAAGACAAGTCTGATAGGAGACACGAGCGTGAGACTGGAACAACGGTAGACTTACCTAAAGGGCCCAACTTGCTAATGATGTGGAGTGCGAAGATTATTTTCCTGTCGTTCAAAAATCGACTACGTCGTCTACGAACGAACCCACGACCTCGCAATCTTGAGTCGTACGCTTTTTCTGCGATCAACCGATACAGCGGCCATAAAAGGTAAACAATTCAATATTATAAACAGAAATATACAAGTAATACCGTACTCAGTAAGTTGAATAACTGTACGTGTTGTCCGTAAGCCATCGTTTATGTCCTAAGATCGGACGGAGGTCGTTCTCGACGGCACTGTGCGTGCTTGTCTACCCCTATAATTAAATACGATCACCGATCATATATCTTTCAACTTTCCGCGCTGGACACGGGCGTCGTTTATTTCACGGGGAAGTTTACTTAACGCTAACACTCTACCTATCACGTGATTATTTCAAATATTTATACCTTCATGAGGCTATAAACACCACAGTTTACCAAGATTATCGACAAACCTAGCACGTTCACAGACTCTTTCACAACATTTTCAGGCTGCGAAGTAAAAGCTTTCACTAGAGAAAATCAGAGAAATAACGTATCAAGATACGTACCGCCCGCCCCAGCTTAGCATGAGAACATGTGCAGTGATACACATTCTAAGATTTTCTCGTTGACGTCATAAGCTGTTTTTCCTCCATATGCATGCACTGTACATAGTGGTTCAAAAGAAAAAGAACAAGCGCATGGTACTGCGCGTTCTTCGTATTTCATATTTTACCAGACTTAGTTTTAATTTTTATCAGTATTTTCACCATATATATAAATGCCGGCCTCACATAGCTCGTTACCCCGGTTCAAATCCCGGTCACTCCATGTAAGCTTTGTGCTGGACAAAGCGAAGGCAGGACAGGTTTTCCCCGAGTACTCCGGTTTTTCTGTCATCGTTCATTCCAGCGACACACTTTTTAATTTCGTGTGGCTATTTCTAGCCGTTTTAGCCCTTGTAATGCAGACCCTCCGATGCGGGTGGGCGGCATCTGCCATGTGTAGGTAACTGCGTGTTAATGTGGTGAAGGATAGTGTTATGTGTGGTGTGTGAGTTGCAGGGATGTTGGGGACAGCACAAACACCCAGCCCCCGAGCCAATGGAATTAAAACCAATGAAGGATAAAATCCCCGACCCGTCTGGGAATCGAACCCTGGACCCTCTAAACCGAAGGCCAGTACGCTGACCATTCAGCCAACGAGTCGGAGTAAACTCGTGTCCTGATACCGAGGCTTTGCAACTCTTCTCAGACACACCCCCAATGGAGCTGAGCTGCAGGTACAGTTTTAACCACATACTAGCCCTCCTTAAATTTCTAGTAGTACCGGGAATCGAACCCAAGCCCCCGATGACGGCAGCTAATAACACTAACCGATCCCCGAAAACCGTAAAAGTAGTTAGTGGGACGTAAAGCAAATAACATTATTATTATTATTATTATTATTATTATTATTATTATTATTATTATTATTATTATTAACACTAACCGTTACGCTACGAAGACGGATAGCAACACACTGCAGTGTCATTTCATTTCATCTGTCAGTCATTAATCATTGCCCCAGAGGAGTGCGACATGCTTCGATAACCGGCACAGTTCCTTTCCTTGCCGTTAGATGGGGGATTCATTAATTCCATTCCTGACCCGGTCAAATGACTTGAAACAGGCTGTGGATTATCATTTTCATCAGCATTTAATTCACTACCTATATAAATACAAACCCCGTAGTTACCCCAGTAAACATTACATCACCGAGCACCGGGGTTTAGGGTAAAGTAGCTATAATCTTGCATTCGAAAGATAGTAGGTTGGAACCCCACTGCCGGCAGCCCTGGGGTTGCGTTTTCGTGTCGATGTGACGTAAAGCAAATTAAAAACCGTAGCTTTAATTACTTCTGAGAAAAGTGTACCTGCGGGGAATGTATACATTGTCAGCCACTCATTCAAGGCACCTTCCGGCTGCCTGTCTACCAATCTCGCTCCTCTATCCCCACACGATATTTAAACCATTTCGGCGCTTTAAAACGACGATAACTCTTAAATGGACCGATGACCTAAATGTTAGGTCCCTTTTAATCAACAATCATCATCATCATCATTGTAAGATCTAAAACATTGATGTGAATCTTATACTGTGAAGGGTATTTTAACTTATGTTTATGCCGTGAATAAATATTTATTTTGATAAGGATTACGTGATTAATCGCAAAGTATTGTATCTATTTAAAAAAAACAGGTCGCAACAGCCCCAAAGGGCGATGGCCTACCGAACGACCGCTGTTCAGCCCAAAAGTCTGCAGATTATGAGGTGTGGTCAGCACGACGAATCCTATCGACCGTTATTCTTGGCTTCCTAGACAGGAGGCGTCATCTCACTCCATCAGATAGCTTCTCAACTGTAATCACCTAGGCTGATTGGACGTCGAACCAGCCCTCAAAAAAATCCGTCATGGCGGGGAATCGAACCCGGAGCCTCCGGGTAAGAGGCAGGCACGCTACCTCTACACCCCTGGACCGACATCCAATTGTAAGCTTGATATAAACTTTTCTACGCTTGCAGAAGAAGCAGAGAATATTCTCGCAGAATGCCTTAGTGAAAAGTACTAAGAGTCTAAGTCAAGAAAGTTGAATTTTCCGGAGAGCCATTTGAAATTTTCATTCGTCACCAGAAGCCACTTCATACATTATTATATCACTGTAATATAGTTCAATAATGGCACATAACATTGACTTGTACTCCTAGGTTTAAAATGCCGAAAAGATTAACTCAAAGGTACCCTAATCAAGAAAAGGGTAAATTTTGACTTACACTCTTAGCACTTTTCATGGAAGGATGTTTATTGTGTACAATCTTGCCATACAAGAGCTTTTTTCTTTCCCTGGGACCACTTTCATTTAAGAGCTTTCCATTACAACTCTTTCAGTAGAGATAAGGTCACAGAGTGCTCATATGTTGCCAATTGGAGAATGTTTGGTTTGTAATTTGTAATTTGGGTATTCTATGTTTCACAATATTTTCGATTTCTGAAATGTAAGTGTTCCTTGTACTTGATAAATCTCCATTGCAGTTGGCACGGCCGAGAGAATTAGCTACACAGTGTGACTCAAAGTGTGGTTTCTGGACGTTTGATCGATTCCGCAAGGTCCACATACCGCAGTGTCAACGTCTGGTATTTCAAGGTGTTTAAATGCAACAGCTCTAAGTCACTGGCTTACAGCATGTTAAGAAACTCTCATATTACAACCTTCTCGCTCATCGACGTACGTTAAGACTGTCAGTAGCCTGGACAACAGACAATGGCGGTGTATGACCCATGTCCACTGACAATAGAGTCCAGAATCCATCTTCGCCCATCGCACATGTCCAGTCAGTTAAGTATGCAAGGTTCCCGGATCCTAAACCATCCGCAGCTAGAACACTGAAATATTTAGTCCCGATTCTAGCATTTGTTGTACGTATAATAAAAAGGTAATGCCTTTGCCATACATATATACTATCAAATGAACCGCTACTGACACTCAATAATTTCAGTATTTAAGATGGATGCAAAGTGTGTAACTGTACCCTCTCGTCAAAACACTTGAGGAGATGAAAGTTATTATCTTGGGACACCTGAATATTAAATAAACTATTTGTGGCTTGCCCGCAAATTGCCACGCAAATAGAAACAATTAACATTCCATGGTTCCCCATTTCTCTATGTAATGTTTGGGCGCCATGGTTACAGTTTTAAATAAAACTGTAAACCAAAATTTATATTTAGTAGCATAGAGACTTATACTAAAATCACAGGGGTAGTATTTTAAATAATTAACCATTAAGTATCGCTTAAGAAAGAAAATTAACGCAATATTAAATACAAATGAATTTATTATACAAAAAATGAGATGAATCGGAAAAGTTTCCTTAAAGCGTGGAGGAATTTATAATTTACTGAATTTACTATTGCTTGCTTTATCTAATTGAAGCTCATCAATTGCAGCTTCCGTTGAAGTCATCTGGTTTCCGTGGTTACTCGTTCTCCCCTTCTCGATGTAGACTTTGTTCCATGGACATCCTTCCTTCCTTCTCTGAGATGGTACGGGCTATCTTGACTAACACTCCCTACTTGCCTAGTCTTTAAATTAGACATTGGCCCTATACTTGTAAAAACTGATCAGCGTTGATCGTATGAGGAGAAAATTCAGAGATATGAATTTTTCCATATTAGTAGAAATCTCAAACCAACTGAGCTATACTATTTATACGGTACAGACCTGTACCAAATTCCGTAGACTTGAACTTAAACATAGTTCTTCGTCCAGAAGATTTACTGAATATCACACAAGCCATAAGCTTGTTTCGTCTCACGCAGATCCGATAACATTACCGCAGCTGAGTACTGTATCGAAGCGATAACACATTGTACAAAAATACTTATGTCGCGGAGCGACCACACACTGTTTCAAAAATCAAATCACGTAGTACAAAGTAGATGTTCACAGTAGAAGTAGTAGTGATGGAGTATCCCTAGTTAGGTTGTAAGGTCCCGTTCTCGTGTTGAGAATCAGTATATATCCGGGCTCACCCCCACTCTTGGTAACAGTTCAATCTCAAAACTCATATACAACGAAGTATCTGATTCGATAGATCGAAGCATCAACTCCCCTTTTCTTATTCCTCGACAAGTCCAGAAGGCGTGGCGATGATATAGCTGACCAGCTTGCAAGCCTCGCGCACGGGTCGCTGTTTACTAGCCTTGGTCATAAAATAAACCCATGACTCACGCAAAATCCCAAGCTTCAAGAATAACCCTCCGTATACACAAACATGAGATGAAATGAAAACAACTATGTCTCAACATATTGACCGCATTTACAACATAATGAATTCTTATCCTACATAATATAATAATTTAACTACTAAAACGATGTTATTATATATACAATATGATTCCAAAAAGCCTTGATTACAAATGATTGACGTTGAATAAATATGTTATTACATATAATTGCCGATGGCGGCTAAACTTGATATCAAATGATATCGCGTAAAATGATATTATATTAAATTAGTAGGGCTGGAGAAGCCTGGACGGTTACAAGTGTGACCACATGAAATTTCGGTTGGAGTTACATTTGGTAATTAATATATTATTATGACTCTTAAAATAAAATTAACGGATCATCTAATACTTCGGTAGGATTTAATTTGAGCGACGGCCTTCATATAAGTAGAAATGTATTGCTCGTCTTCATATATTTTATATCGTGTATCTACCTGTGCTTGGTTCATTGCCGATTTTAACTGAGTGTGTCCTAGAAAATGGGCGAAGTATTTTTCGTTTTGTTGCTGGTCATTGTGGCGAGGAACCTCCAGAGGGAGGGAGGGATGGTGAACACCAATCTCAGTCATAATCACGAACTACTAATTCAACTGAAAATGATTTCGCTTGGCAGTGTGCTAATGTATTGTTTAATTTGCAAGAATGAGTATGGTATTAGACTTCTTATTGTAATTATTTAATTGACAAGATAGTAAATATTGGATCAAATGACTAGTAGGTATTAATTAAAGTGGACAAACATGTCAGAGGACATTTGACATCAAGTGGAGACCATGGCAGGTGGATCTCGCGGAGTGGTCCAAATGTCCGCTAACTACAAGTGTTATTTAAATATGGGGATTTACCGGTTACCTCCATCGGGCGCGTCCCATTGGAGTTGGGGAAGTTCGCTGGCTCTGCCGCCAGCAGAGTCAGAGGGTAGTAGGGAAATAAAATACCACCGTGAAAAAAAACTGGTCCCTTGCCAGGGTTACGGCGAAGACTGGTAAATGACCAGAAGCCAGAAAACATCTTGAGGCAACCTCTAGGGCTAACAACCCTAGTTGTAAAAGGATGGGTACCCGTCCAAAGCAAAGTCAAGTCAAAAAGCATGATGGCACAACATTTCAAGAAACATACCCCAGGGGGTAAATCTTCGGATAAATCCCTCGTTGTGAACGCCACGGCGCACGAGTCTCGTTCGGATTCTGGGGGAGACTCGACATCATGCAAGAGACGAGTCGGAGCGTCTCGGTGTACCCCGAAGAGTAAAAAACTCAGGCCAAAATCTAAAACCTTTCTAGCAACTTTCAACATAAATTCACTTACACAAACTGGCAAGCTGAAAACCCTCACCAAAGCTCTTCACGAAAATCAGATATCCATAATGGCCCTACAGGAAACAAGGTACCCAGAAGATGAAGAGATTTTTGAATCAGAAGGCTTCCGAGTTTTCAAGAGCAAAGCGCAAAGAGGAATCCTCAATGGAGCTGTGATGCTTGGAACCGCGTTTGCTGTTAGAACCAAGATCCTTAAATCGGTTGCAAATTTCGAACCTGTGAATGACAGATTGTCTATACTCACAATTAAATGCGCGAACAAAACCTACGCACTAGTTAACGCACATGCTCCTACAAACGATAAGAACAAGTCTGATCCAGACGAAGTTGATAATTTCTGGGACCTACTGGATGAAAAATTAAACAAAATCCCCAAACACCATGTCAAGCTTCTTTTGGGTGACTTCAATGCCCAACTAGGTCGTGAACAGAAGTACAAGAAAGTTATGGGAAATTACCCTGCTCACAAAAGAACCAATCCCAACGGCAAAAGACTGGTGTCCATTTGCGAAAATCTCAACTTGCAGGTCATGTCGACCCACTTTCGCCATCTACCCAGAAAGCAAATGACTTGGCGTTCTCCCGTCCAAGCTCTCGGAGAGTTCCAAATTGATCATGTTGCAATCTCCAGGAGAAACAGCCCTGAGATTATGAATGTCAAGGTAAAGAAAGGCATCAATGTGGCCTCAGATCATTATATGCCTCTTATCAAATTCAAACCAATTCCCGCAAACACAAGGAAGACAACCAAACAGATCACACGCTTCGACAATGATAAACTTCGGCAAAGGGTCGAGGAGTTCCAGGAGAAGGCTAGACCAAATGGCTGTGACTTTAACAACGCCATAAGTCTCCTTGTTGAGGCCGCCAAAGGCGTTGCAGAAATCAAGAGAAGCAAAAAGCATGCCTGCTGGAATGGTACCTGCGAATCAGTCCTCCAAGAAAGACTCAATGCGTGGAAACAGTACTACTCTACGAAATCAGAAAATGATGGGGAAACCTACAAAACCCAACTTGCCCAAGCAGCTAGGGTGTTCAGAACTGAGAAACGTAAATACGAAAAATCCCTCATTGAAAAGATAGAAAGAAACTTTAGGAAGAATGAAACCAGAGAGTACTACAGAGCCTTCAAACGCAAACGCACTGGCTATAAACCACCATCTCTATGCTTTGAGCGAACGGACGGCACACTGGCGACGTCAAATGAGGAAAATTGCAGCATTCTGGCAGATTACTTCAAGAATTTACTTAATTGCTCTAAACCGCAAAGCGCCATTGAGACCAAGGAACCCTTACTCAGGTACCCAGATTCCAGACCACCCGACAGAGATGAAATCAAGCGCCACATTACCCGTCTCAAAAATAACAAAGCGCCGGGGGAAGACTCCGTAGTAGCAGAACTATGGAAATATGCCCCAGAGGAATCACTTGATATCTTGCAAAAGCAAATAGAAGAAATTTGGAACAAGGAGACCCTACCCGAAGATTGGAAAATAGCTTTGATCCATCCATTACACAAAAAAGGCAGCATGAAGAACATCAACAACTTACAGAGGAATATCTTTGCTACTCGTGACTTACAAAATTCTCTCACTTGCCATCCTGGAGCGTTTGGAAGCACAAGTAGAATATCAAATAGGTGAATACCAAGGAGGGTTCAGAAAAGGTCGCTCAACAGCTGAACAGATCCAAAATCTCAAAACGATCATCAGATATTGTACACTAAGGTCCAAGCAGTATGTGTCTGTCTTTGTGGACTTTATGAAAGCGTACGACTCCATTGACCGGGAAGTCCTGCTAAACATTTTAAATGAATTTGGAGTTGATATGAAACTGCTGGCATTAATTAGAGCCACCCTGACCGATACAAAATCCAAGGTGAAGTTCCACGGATGTCTCTCGGATTCCTTTGACATCAAAACAGGAGTCCGACAAGGTGATGGGCTATCCCCGGTACTCTTCAACTGTGTTCTTGAAAAGATCATCAGAACCTGGCGGGTGAGATTACAGGAAACCAACTACAGTCCATTGAGAATAGGAACCAAATCCAAGGGGATCGCAACAGACTGCTTAGCATTTGCCGATGATATTGCTGTTCTCTCAAACGACATAGAAACCGGTAGAGCTCAAGTTGAAATTTTAAAGGAAATTGCCGAACAAACTGGTTTGCAGATATCGTTTGAGAAAACAGAAGTAATGACTAACATCAAAGAGGCTCCACCAAAACTCCATACAAAATACGAGGACATCACCCGAGTAGACAAATTCAAATACCTGGGTGAGATCATCATGAAAAATGGAGTGGACAAAGAAGCACTTCAGGAGCGAGTACGCAAATTGGAAATAGCCTACCAAACATCCCGCACAATCTACAACAAAAAATGCCTTTCCCAAAACACCAAGATACGTCACTATGAAACAGTTATGAAGCCAGTAGTTCTATATGCAGCTGAAACCCTGTCTCTAAATGCCAACAAAGGACTCCTTGAAGAACTGGAGAAAAGAGAACGCAAAATTGTGAGAGGAATCTTGGGATCAAAGTACAGAAATTGAATCCATCAAAAGAGATCCAACGACGAAGTCTACAGCAAAGTAGAGAAAATTACCGACACAATCAGAAAAAGACGGGCACGATTTTACGGTCATCTGAAAAGAATGGACGGAAGAAAGTTAACTAAAGAAATCTTTCACTTTTTTATTCAAACCCCAAAACCACAATTCCCTGGTATAGAAATACCAAAGAAGACCTGCAAATGCTACATATCTCAGCTGAAGACGCCCTTAACAGAGATCTCTTCCGCAAGAAAATATTGACGAACGGGCTAAACCGAGACGAGCAACCGAAGAGAAGACACGGTGCCCCTTGGACAGAGGAGCGTAAGCAGGCCCACTCACAAAGAATGATGGAAATTTGGGCTCTAAAGAAGGCCAAGTTCAGTGTCAAATGCAACAAGACTTAACGTGGTCCTTGATGGCCGCAGCGAATTATATACATATATATACATATATATAATATGTTTAACGTCGCACGAACACAGATAGGTCTTGTGGTGGCGATGAGATTGGGAACGCACAGGAGAAGGAAGGAAGCGCCAGTGACCTTAATTAAGATACAGAATAGTTGACTACGGTAGTTCGGACAGAAATGTGAAAGAAGAACCGTTTAACTCAAATATGTGACCAAGTGAGTTGGCTGTGAACTTGTTTTCGGCAGATGGTGAGTTCGAATCTCACCATCAGAAGCCCTAAAAAGGGTTATCCGTGGTTTCCTATTTTCACACCAGGCAAATGCTGGGTCTGTACCCTGCCCTTGCGTCGCCGAAATCCTTGTATACGTTTTTACGATGTTAAACCACTACAATACAATACAAAAGTAAGAACAATGTCAGACTCAACTGCAGACTCGCCCTCTGAAAAGTTCTGAATCATTCCACGAATTATTTATAGGGAATTACAAACCCCTTATCACATTTACTAAGATATACTCTTTCAACTTAATTTTCTTCTTCTTCTTAATCTATTTAACCTCCAGGGTTGTTTTTCCCTCGGACTCAGCGAGGAATCCCACTTCTACCACCTCAAGGGCAGTGTTCTGGAGCGTGAGACATTGGGTCGGGGGATACAACTGGGGAGGATGACCAGTACCTCGCCCAGGCGGCCTCGCCTGCTATGCTGAACAGGGGCCTTCTTGGAGGATGGGGAGATTGGAAGGGATGGACAAGGAAGAGGGAAGGAATCGACCGTGGCCTTAAGTTAGGTAGCATCCCGCCATTTGCTTGGAGGAGAAGGGGGAAACCACGGAGAAACACTTCCAGGATGGCTGAGGTGGGAATCGAACCCACCTCTACTCAGTTGACCTCCCGAGGCTAAGTGGACCCCGTTCCTGCCCTCATACCACTTTTCAAATTTTGTAGCGGAGCCGGGAATCGAACCCGGGCCTCCGGGGGTGGCAGCTAATCACACTAACCACTACACCACAGAGGCGGAACAGCTTAATTTCACCGGAAATAAATTTGAAAAATAAACTGTGTTAACTTGTTTTCATTAGAGAATAACAGCAGTAATGATAATGATTTGAGTTTCCTGGTCAAAAACTGGACATACTCGCGTCTATTATTTTAAAAAATCAAAATAAATATTAGTGTGAGTAAACTAAACTCGTGGTCATTAAGAAATCAAGTGAGAGAAGAATTTCTAATATCGTATTAAGATTTAAAATCAGAAAATCCAACAGGTTGACAGTTTGTGTTACCTACAGTCAATACAATCATTACAGAGGATAGCAGATTAGACAGAAATTAAGAGAAGAATACCACTGGCTAAATGTGTATTTCAAGAGAAACCAAACCAAGCCCCATGGCACTACAGCCCTTGAAGGGCCTTGGCCTACCAAGCGACCGCTGCTCAGCCCGAAGGCCTGCAGATTACGAGGTGTAGTGTGGTCAGTACAACGTATCCTCTCGGCCGTTATTCTTGGCTTTCTAGACCGCGGCTGCTATCTCACCGTCAGATAGCTCATCAATTCTAATCACGTAGGCTGAGTGGACCTCGAACCAGCCCTCAGGTCCACGTAAAAACCCCTGACCTGGCCGGGAATCGAACCCGGGGGCTCCGGGTAAGAGGCAGGCACTCTACCCCTACACCACGAGGCCGGTGTATTTCAAGAGGAAACACACTTATTATTCATTAACGAGTCGCTCAAGATTGAAATACAAAAGCAATCTGAGATTTTCATTTGGAGTCTGCTTTTACGGCTGCCAGATCTGGACATTGTTAAAAAAAGACCACAAATATACAGAGGTAATGGAAATATGAATTTGGAGAAAAATGACCAGACCTTCTTGGTGAAGGGAGAAAACAACAGAAATGTTCTAAACGTAGTCAGAGAATGCAGACACCTAATTATGTACAATTCAGAGCAAGAAACAAACTTTCTGGTCATTTGCTAAAGCACAATAACTTTATCACAAATAAGAATGAAGACAAAACCTTGGGGAAGAAAACTAGAGGGAAACCAAGGAAAAAGATGGTGGACGAAATAGCATACTTAGCATACAAGAACTGAAGCGCAGATGAGAAATATGAGAAACATGGCTTCATCAACAAAGCATGACAAATAATAATGATAATGGTATGGATTGACAGGAAAATCTTGATGGGAGTTCTAGAAGAGTTTGGACTAGACAACAAGACGAGAAATTTAATCAGGCAGACAATAAGCAACACTCCAAACTGAAATTCAAAGGGGAGATCTCTGGGCCCTTCGAAATCAGAACTGGCGTAAGACAAGGAGACGGACTCTCACCAATCATGTTCAACTGCGTTCTGGAAAGAGTCGTTAGGGAATGGAAGAAGGGAATTCCTAACAAATATATTTTCAGGATTCGGAGAAGTGAGGAGAGTAAAGATGTAGATTGTTTGGCATTCGCTGATTATTTAGTGATACTCTCCAACAATATAGCAACAGCTAAGGAAAGGACTGACGAATTCCAGATGATAGCAAGAAAACTGGTCTTCAAATTTCTTTCGAGAAGACTGTGTTCATGACCAACATTAAGAGGCCCCTCAATTGTTCAAGTTAGGAGACAAGAAAGTATCTTATGGGGCTAAATTGAGGCATCTTGACAGCGTTTTTAAACCTGAGAGCCTGTATGCAGTGGAAACATTGGACATGATTGGAAAATGTGGACTTAAAGACATCCGGAAGGGAGAAAGAAAATTGCTAAGAAAACTTCTGGACAAACTGTAGAAAATGGGGAGAGGAGACTCAAATCTAACAAAGATATGTATCAAAGAACAGAAGGAGTGGTTGAACTGATGAGAAAGAGAAGGCTACAGTTCTATGGACACTTGTTGGGGATGGACAACGATAGATTAACGAAGAGAATCTTTGAATTCTTCAGGAAGAGTAAGAGATAGCTAAAGTGGTTGCGAGAAGTGAGGTTGGACTTGACGAAGATAGGGGTCTCGGAAGATTACATCATGGACAGAAGTCAACTCAGACAACTTGGCAAAAAGTTCCGTGGTTTCCAGGAGTCTGTGGAAACGCTAATGAGAAAAGGGAGTTCCTATATCCTACAGAAGAGCAGAAGAAGAAAGTGGGAGAAACGATATACATATACTGGAACAGAGAAGGAAGAGAAGGCTAAAAATACTGCAAAGATTATCCATACACGGCCGAAACGAAAATTTAAAATGATCATCTGGCCTGAGGCTCCGTGTGGGAAGCATTTTAATTTGACGCCATCGGGCTGCTTGCGCGTCAATTTCGACGTTTCCTTTTACTCTAGGACAACTAGATGGAGGAGTAAAGCGAATCTCTCTAGGGCGTGTCTAGGGCTGAGTTTTAATGGATTTTTTCGTGTAAACACCAAATGTGTCACCAGAGATCTTCTACATGCCGACATCGTACGACATGGAGTGTCGAATGGACTTTTATTTTCCGCCCATCAAGAATCCGACTACCTCCACCTGGTTTGGTCCTGGTCCACAGAGGCAGCTATAACAACAACAATAATAATAATAATAATAATAATAATAATAATAATAATAATAATAATAATAATTGATAAGACGGAGTACATGAACATAAATACCACTGGCCCAACCTGGACAAAGAGGACGAAGTACGGTGACATTAAAAGAGCTACAAAATTCAAGTACCTAGGAGAAATTTTGACTCCAAACATGAATGAGAAAACAGCAATTCAAGAACGTGCAAGAAAGATGAAAACTGCATTTAGATTATGTCAGAACACCTACAAATCTAAGTCAATCTCCTACCAGGCCAAATTCAAGCACTACAGCACGATAGTAAAATCTGAATGTTTATACGCAGCTGAGACAATAGCCACGAAGGGACTCTCAGATTTGGAAAAGAAAGAAAGGAGGTTCCTTAGAAAGATTCTTGGACCCATAAAATCATCAGACAAGTTTACGTTTCGCATGAGACCAAACCGAGAACTACACCAACAATTTGAAAACATCACCACCACAATGAAAAAGAGGAGATTGACATTCTACGGTCATATTAAAAGGATGGGATCGGAGAGACTCGCCAACAGGATCCTCACCTTCCAGGAGAGCAGGAAGACACAAGTCCCATGGGTAAAAGAAGTCCACCGAGATTTAGAAAAATGTAGGATCACGGCAGAAGATATAACAAACAGAAAAATCTTCAGGCAGAGAGTTGCGGAGGTGAAGGACCTAGCTGATGAGAAACCGAGGAAGAACAGAGTATTCTCGGCAGAAGAACGAGCACGAGCAAGCCAACGGATGAAGGAAAACTGGCGAAAGAGGAAGGAGAAAGAACTTGAGAAAACAATAGAAGTTGCATAATCGTAGCCCATAGATGGCTGAAACGAAAATAATAATAATAATAATAATAATAATAATAATAATAATAATAATAATAATAATAATATGATGTTAGTTTGCTATTGCAATTGTCTCTCCAGCTTTCAACAAAATTATACCATCGAGAATCTATCCTATCATCACGTGTACGACTGAAAATAAATTGTGGTGTTTTTTACGTTATGTGAAGACATGCCGCATTCGAGAGCAGCTTAAACACTTCTACAAACCAAACGGGTGACTTCCACGGCGTTTGTGGAAGCTGGGGATGCCTTTTTATTCATCTCGTCACGACCAATGGATCAATCGGGATTGAACCCATGTTCTAGACGGATGTTAGCTCAAATAACACTGTGGAGCACTTGCGAACGAAGCTATTCACGTCTTCCGATCCAAAAGTTCCAAACCATTACAGAATATATCACCGGAATTCCAGAGCGAGAGGATCGGCGTGTGTGTGTATGTGCGCTTGTGTGAGTGTGTACAAGATTCCTCCCATGCTGAAGGAGTCACGTCTCGTGCATTTGTTACACACTGGCCTCCAAGTCGCACGACAAGAACTTCCCTGCTGCTGCCGTAGGGATGTCCAAATACAGCCAGGGGCTGCCAAACTCTACGGTCCACGTGTCCCCTGCGTTCAAGGCACATATCGATGGCTGAGAACGAAAAGGTTACATACAACACACACAAAATGTGCATTTTTGAGATTTTACCATCATTGTATAGCTTACCTTCGACCTCTACAACGTCCGAAAGTGTTACGACAAAAATCTAATGCACTCATACTAGGAAGCACTTCAAAAATTTTTCAATGTTCTGAATAAATAATAATAATGTTAGGGTAAGATGATATATTTTCGATCAACATTTAATTAATCGTGCACTCACCCCTCGTTTGCGGTACTGTCAACGTTATTTTACATTGAAATTTGAAGTAGCCACCTTAAACAATGTCACACATTATTGATAATAGTATTTAATGTTAATGGCTTTACGTCCCACTAACTGCTTTTTTTTACGGTTTTCGGAGACACCGAGTTGCCGAAATTTAGTCCCGCAGGAGTTCTTTTTACGTGCCAGTAAATCTACCGACACGAAGCTGACGTATCTGAGCACCTTCAAATACCACCGGACTGAGCCAGGATCGAACCTGCCAAGTTTGGGTCAGAAGGCCAGCGCCTCAACCGTCTGAGCCACTCAGCCTGGCAAACATAACAGTATTTAAATGAAACCTTATTATAAAAATTGTATGAAACAGAGGAGCCTGTCTTTGATTGCATTTGTACAATTCTGATCACCCCATTTGCACAATTCTGATCACACAAAGTACAATTTGGAACACACACATTTTTCATACACAAAGTATCTCTTTCCTTTTCCCCCGCACATATTTCATGATACCACACATTGCATGGTCCTTTCATCACATAATTCTCAGTTATAATCCAGATGACTAAATCCAGACTCCTTGTCTTTCCAATGCTCTCGTTGAGAGTTACCATCTTGAAGATTTGTTATGCTTGACATGCCGGTTATCTTTTGATTTGTGTTTACAATTTGTCATTATTAAAAGATATTTCTTTTTGAACTTAACAATATGAAAAACTTTATCCTATGTTCAATGGGATGAAGATACTACCTTTCATTTTTGGTGTGGATTTCTTTCCAGGTGCCAGTAAGATTTTTTTTCATAGGGTCGTCGGGTGATACAGCGCTTGTAACATTAAGTTGAAGCATTTTCCCCAATGATTGATATATCTGGTGTTGAATTAGTACTGAATTGCATTCGTTCATTACATTCGCCGACGGGATGATGATTAATTTTGGGTTGACTGTTTGAAGAAGTCTCAGAAATTTTAGGCAACTGTATTGTTTCTGCGATAACCAAATGACCTAAGGTCTATGAAGGTGCATAACTGATTTGTGCGGCATCTGCAGTGGGAAAAATGCAAAGAACTATGATCGAAATTGTACCATTCCGTCTGATCGAAAATTTACCGCATGTACTTCAACAATCGATCCAAAATCAAGTTACAGAGGAATACAAGAGGTAGTGCTTGCAGTGTCATACTCCCGTCTTGAGATTCGTAGAGATGTGGCATTATTACAAATAGCGCTTTCAAGGAAAGGTCCCAGAGCTTAGCTAAGACAGCTTTAAAGCTAGAACAACGTGAAATACAATGAAGCTTCGTTCACCTTGCAATAAAAAATTGGCAGTTTTTAGCAAACTAATAGAAACAGACGTATTATTTTTCACATTCACAAAGGGCCTGCTTTACCCTTCCCACAACCGGTCTCACGTATAAGTGGTACTAAAATTGAAGAATGAAATATAGCGGGTTTTCTAAGTCTGATCGGAATTGTACTTATATCGAAATTGTACCACTCTAACATATTGGCTTTGCGTCCCACTAACTACTTTTACGGTTTTCGGAGACGCCGAGGTACCGGAATTTTGTCCCGCAGTAGTTCTTTCAGGTGCCAGTAAATCTACCGATATGAGGCTGATGTATTTGAGCACTTTCAAATACCACCGGACTGAGCCAGGATCGAACCTGCCAAGTTGGGGACAGAAGGCAAGCGCCTCAACCATGTGAGCCACTCAGTGAAATATGGACAACAACTAGGGCAAATTAAAAGTTATAAAAAGCTCTTAAAGCGTAGTGTTACAAAAGAATGCTGAAGATGAGGTCAGCAGATTAGATCGCAAATACTGTATATGGATAATGAATCAAGTTGGTCATAGGAAAATTATACGGCGAAATTTGACCATAAGAAAAGATAGATTGACAAGATGCAGTTTGAGACACCTAGGACTGTTCTAATAGTTTTTATGTTTTTTAAAATTGGCGTTACGTCGCACGGACACAGATAGGTCTTATGGCAACGATGGGATACGAAAGGCCTAGGAGTGCGAAGGAAGCGGCCGCGGCCTTAAATAAGGTACAGTCCCAGCATTTGCCTGGTGTGAAAATGGGAAACCACGGAAAACCACCTTCAGGGCTGCCGCCAGTGGGAATCGAACCCACTATCTCCCGGGTGCAAACTCACAGCTGCGCGTCCGTAACCGCAGGGCCAACTCGCCCGGTCTTAATTGTTTAGAGATTTTTAGAGCGGAACAAAGGTAGTGCCAGACAAAGTTAATAATATGACAGACAGATTAGAATAGATGTAGGATACAGCAGTTAGCAGATGTTTCAAGATAGGATTGCGTGAAGAGCAGTATCAAACCAGTCAATGGACTGAGTTGCATTGATATTGTGCCCTACTGCACTATAAAGTTCCGTCCAGGCGAAGGCCGGTCTCGAACCCAGAGTACAGTAGTGAACGAACTCTCACAGACGTGAGCTGGTGCACATAGTCTTACCTGAACACTGTCCTCTTCAATCAGCCGGGAGAGCGCTCTTCTCAGGGATAACATGGGTATAACGGGGCAACATAAAGATAAAACACTAGGACATGTGCCTACTCAGGTAAGAATTCGACTAAATTAAAAATTAAAATAAAATATCTAACAGAAAACACCGCTGCATTCAAAGTTTAACAAATAGGGATTTATTACATAAAATTGAATGATTTACAAATAAAAGATCATTTCAATATGAGATGGAAAAATGACGCTGAGCCGATGACTATCAGTTCACTGCCTTCATGAAAACCCGTGAGCTGCAACAAGCATGTAACAAAGGTGTAAGTAACGAAGTTTTGGAAGATGGATATCTGCTTAATTACACAAAAACAATGATTCCCCATAAAAATTTACAATGCCTCGCGCCGTCGAACCCCGGTGCCAACAAAATCACCACAAAAATTTACAATGACCTGACTTGGTCACGAACCCTAGTCCTATGACAGGTAAGGTGTCCAAGATACCTATGCAAACAATATGAAAGAATCCAATCAACACATACAAGGGTGTCAGTATAAAACGAGCCAGTGTTAAAATATTACGTAAAACAAATAGGACATAAAACAAATCTCTCTCTCTGCTTTCAAAACAAGAAGGTCGTTTCATCCCCTCCTAGCATACTTGAAATACTGCAGACGACCAACACACCAGCCTGTGACGTCAAGCTCAATGACCTCCATTCTCACCCCTCCACTTGCGGCAGTCCCCTAATTTATGAGCTCCAACGGGGAGACAGGCTAAAGTCTTGCCTTTCAAAAGAACACTTCACGTAGTCAGCTGCTAAAGCCCTCATTTAAATATACCTGGGCTATCTGCCCTCGTCTCAATACCTTCCGCAATCTCGCTCATCTTACTAATGCCTCTCATGGGCTAAATCCTGGTGCTACAAAACACTAATCATTAAGCGATCGTCACATTGCCATACTAGGCATTTCCAAAATATATTCAATAAACTCTCAATGGTTGGGCTCTCTCATACCAACTGCACATTTTACTTCAGCCTCTTATGGGCTCAAATCTCTTAAATATTTGGACTCGCTCACTCTATCAGTGAATCTGGGTGAATTCCTGGTCACGACTTGGTCACGATTTGGTCATAACTATACACTTCTACGTCTGCAGAAACAAATGCCTGAATGTGATCTAATAAACGTACCTATCTGTAGACTAACCTCCTATGCCCAAATGAGTTCAATCAGACCCTTACAAAAACACGTACTTTAAAATAACGCAATTACAATGAACCATAACTTCGCTAACAAGGACTTTACAAATAACATCTACCTTAAAGTACGGGGTTCGAGTTTGAGGCCTAGCTCTATATTACAAGGGAACTTCTCCTATTACCACAAATCAGTTGACTGACGGCCCCCATATTCCTATCTAAATTTAAATGACATGCTTGAAACAGAATTGGAAAGCTCTGACCTTAATTTAGAGAACATAGCGGAGCGGCCATCCCTGTGGACCACTGGATCTACCACATTCTGATAGACTGCAGAACTGTCATCAGAGACTGTTGACCACTTGGAGACATTCTTGCTGGTGTGGCGTCTTCGTACAGCTCCCTCTGTAGTCGGAAGGTGTCCTCTTCGATGTTGTGCTGGTCAGGTGCTCCCAACGTTCCTGGATCGATGCCCGTTGTTGTGTTGGCTTCAGCTCCTGGTTGTGGCTTCTTTGCAATGATGCTGTCAAACACTCGTTCTGACTTGATGCTGAGGTAACTGAAAATAAATTCATATATTACAGACTGTCCAAACTCGATGCCTGTCTTCACTGTTAGCGTGTCTCACACGTCACACTGACCAAGTCTCGTTCAGAGTTTTAACCTGGTACACAATAGTTTCTTCACTACTCTCAGTCACTGTTCTATCACCCTATCACATGGACAACATATAGTTTTAGAATTCCTAACCTGAGCCAATATTAATTCTAGCATTTCGTCCGCAATCCCTTGACCTCACAGAAATATGGAGCTACTAGTTCATTAGTCTCTTATAAGCAGTACCTCATCTCCCCATAGCATAATCTCACAGGTAAAATCTTCAATTCCTCTGAATATTCAAGTTGATTACTTACATCTTTGCAGAAATAGCAGTACAGGTAGTCGGTGTAGCTTGAAGACAAAGCGTTGTTCTCAGCACCAACACGCAGTATGACGATTCGTTCCCGCAGCCTCTCGGTCCAAGAATGACTCTGATATGCCCTGGCGGCCTTAATTTATAATTCCGGGTAGCGTCATCAAGCCGCTTGGCTGCGTGTAATCTTAGCGTGCCCGGGAAAATTTCCCGCATTAATTATATCATGAGCTCAAATTAGCGAATGCATTAATTAATGCAGCCCTAATGCCTATCAAAATAAAGCAGAAATAATACAGGTTGCAATTCTTGTCTCAAATCCAATGCAACTCTTCTGTAACCAAAGATATTAATTTATTTCATTCTTCCCTCCTAGAATAAGTTTAGCCGGGAACTGGAAAGCGTCCCCAATCTCCATCAAGAGGCTTGGCTTGGGACATAACTTCTTTTAATGAGTTCTGGAGATTTCTCATAATGACGCTCGCGCTCACTTCACATAAGAACGCTTCTTCTGGACCCCTTTATGACATATACTGTAAGACATCGGCTTCGTGGGTGGCCTAGTATGATTCCAATATCCAATACTCAAATTAATACAATTGCTCCAATGAACAGAATGGTTCAATATATTGTACGTGTAGCTGTCATCTCACGACGAAACAGCACGTTGTTTTTTTAATCCACATATTTACTTTCATCCTCGTGAAGAACTTTAGTAGCGTAGAAAATAAAATACTCCCCAATGAACGGAGCATTTGAGGCCCCTTGCTCTTTTGGTTTTTAACACAACGATCACAATCACTACAGCTCCCCTTTTGTTGGAATGTATTATGTTCCCTGTCTCTCTTACATCGTGACGTGCGTGTTTTTGATATTTGAGATGAAATGCTGTACCTTGCACTGTCGAACCCTTGAAGGGATGCCAGGTACTACGTTAAAGCTGGTTCTTTTTTACCTACACGCATCCCTCGCATGTGCATGTGATTTCCGAATCAAAATTTCTTTTGTTTCTCACTCAGATGGACAGGTGGTTCGTTGCCTAGACACTGAGAAATACTCGATTAAATTTTTTGTTTGATTATTATCATGATTAATAATAATAATAATAATAATAATAATAATAATAATAATAATAATAATATTAATAATAATAGTAAAGGCATACAAACTAACGTGGAATTACTATAACAAAAGAGTCATATCGCGTAATGCCAAAATTACGACACTACAAGAAAGTTGTTTTGCTGGAAGCTTCATACGCCTAAGAAACCATATACCTCGGAGGTCGTTCTAAAATTATAGAAATTGAAAAGCAAGAAAATAAAATTCTCCGGAAAATTTATGGTTCCACTAGAGAATGAAATGTGGATTAAGAGGAGAACAGCGGATGTCTACTCATTAACTGACAGGTTCACTGATGCCGTACGCAAGAGACGCCTGAAATTCTATGGCCATATCTATAGAATGGACAGCGACAGACTCACCAAAATATTATATAAAGTAATCAAAGAAGGTCAAAATAAACTGGCTAGAAGAAACTAAGGCGGACCTCCAAGAAATGAATATCACAGACAACATCATAAAAGATCGTAGAGCCTTTAGAACAATAGTAGCCCAGCACAAATTCGTGGTGAAACCTAAAAAGAAAATTGGTAGGAAGTGGTCCACAGAACGCAACATGCAACACAGTGCATTCATTGAGAGATTTTGGGAGGAAAGGCACTGGAGTAGTGGAAGGTGAAAGGTTCTGATTTCTTAACGTTGCTGGCAGGACCTAGTGTTTACAGTGCACTATGTCTTCTAGTATGGGCTAGAGCAATTTTGTTACTTTCATTGACCTGTCTCAGCTTTATCCTTAGCTTTGACAAAATGAAAGTGACTGAGGTATGAGTGATGCTAGTAATGCCATTCCTTCTGCAGCCAGTCCCTACTATGAATGGTGTGAAAATATTGCTCATAGGGTCAGTTGGTGCATGCATTTCAGTGGGCTTGGCAGACTGATGTGTAATAGCAACTTGTGGCTCGGTGAGGAAAGCAACGGGAAACTACCTCTCTCCTCATTTCCCTAGTACGCCTCTTCAGTGATGCCTAGGCCATCTATGACAGCTGATGGCGGAACTGTTGAGGATCCAACCAGCCTTCGGGCTGAGGACTAAACATACATACAACCATGGCACTGTGTCTTTCGTTCGTTGTTGGTAATTTACCGAGTTCAGCCCCTTGGTTGAATGATCAGTGTTGATGCTGCGTTCGGTTCATGCAGGTTCGATAATTCTATTCCCAGCTGCGCCTGCTTAATTCTTTTGACTCGAGGACTATGTATTTGTTTTGTCTCCATGCACACTTCTTCATACACTCACAACACACCACGCTATTGTTGGGATATCAGAAGAATGCACATGCCCGGTGAGGCACGGGGCGAAGGGGTTTTCACCAGCAGAGCCCGTAACGCAGTGGTTACCATAGTAACTCCGCTACTACCCAGGTGACTTTATATTAACTTCTACTAGTAGCTCTTCGCTCTTGTCAGTTGTAATCCAGAAAACTGCAAAGTGTGAGTCAATGTTTTCGTGTAGCAGATAAGAGCAGATAAGAGCCGATCTGTCTGGGCAGAACAGGAAGTTCGTGCTTGCAGACCACATTCCTCATTCGTGCATTCTTCTCATCTCCACACAGTACCATCCACTGCAGAAACACGCAATAATGAATACATTCCTCTACATACGACTGGCGGCGGGAAAGGGATCTGGCCGTAAAACTCGGTCAACTACACAAGTACGACGAGGTGCGAGAAAAGAGCGAAGGAGAAGACGTGTATGAAGAAAGGCCATCTCTTAGGACCAGGGCTTTGTGGTTTCATGGTGTACTCTTGCTACTTTCCGATAGTGTGGTACAGTATAAATACATTCCGAATTTAAAAGGCAGTACACAAGAACATCTTTTATCCGGATTAAGTGGGCCGGGAGCTGATCCGGATAATCCGGAAAAACTAAAAAACCAAATACAGTACATGTTATATAATATTTTAACATAAGTTGTACAGTAATACTTTTTTCAATTGTACAAAAAATAATAATAACACTTTTCTTACATTTACTACTTTGTTTTATGCACTAAAAAATGTGTTAGCTTTTTCTGTTTTACATTTGTATAGCTTTTGCGCGCAGCACGATCACGAAGACGTTTTACTACCATCAGTTCTGCAGGTGTGGTTTCAGGCCATCAGTTTGTCCAGCTTCATTGTTGCCTCTACATGAGTCATTGTTTCATCTGATGGAGCGCCGGTTTCTTTTTCAAATTCACCATCACTCTCCTCATTACCTGCCGAGGAACAAGAAGCAATAATTTATTCATCTCTCATTATGCCGTAGCCTGAATTACAGTTATTATTCAACCAGTCGTTTACGTCGTTCACATCTACGTCCGAGCATCCTGGAATGCGTGCAAATGTGTCAAGGAACTCAGAAGAGTCCACCGTTTTCCATTCTCAATTCCAGGGGAATGCCGGGACGGTACCTTTGATAGATCGCGGCCGACTTACTTCCAATTCTTGTTCTTAACTACCCTTGGCGGAAAAGACATTCAAGAAGAATCGACCTCGTAAGAGAAGTACTGTACAAGTAAACATAAATTTCTATTATTTTCGATCCGGATAAATTGGAGATCCGGATTAATGAGGGCCGGATAAACGAAGTTCTTGTGTAATAGGTTAGAATACAAAATAAGTTGGTTATTAGGAAACGCCCGCTCGTCCGTAATGTAGCGAGAGTAACATAAATTCTAGGGGTTCTGACGAGCCGTGTCCCTAATGTTTATGCAAGACTCATCATAACTTAATATAACCTAACGTTGTACAGGATGGAGTATATTTGTTACCCGCTTCAGTAAGTTTGCGTTCCAACCTATTACTGGATACATTTAATTAAATCCACTAAAATGGACGAATTTCAAAACACATGGGATGTTCCCGGAAGTGGCCTAGTCGAGGACGTGAGGGGAACATGACGGCTGAGTGATATAGTTACTAAAGACAAGTTGAATCGCGACCAAAGAATGAACGAGCACGATACTTGGATAATTCATTAGTTTCGCTTTATAAATGAAACTGCTGATTATTTCATACAACATTTGTGGAAACAAAAGAAACTTTTAAAAGTATCAACATTCGACAAATGCAGGCTTTTAACGTGAATGAAAATGAGCTTCGATTCATGACTTTGTTCATCCTTTCACCAAAGAATAAATTTGAGTTTACAAAGATGATTGGGCATAAAATAAAATGTAAATGTGGGCTTACAAGGTGGCTGACTTAATAAGTCAGCATAAACGTTCAGGTACTATCTTACTGACTAACAGTTTTGTCAATACGGGGTAACAAACTCAAACTGAAAAATTATTTGAATTGCAAACTAATTGTAGGATAGGAAAAGGGGAGGCCGTTCCCAGGAAAAAATTTACGTCCAAAAATCAGCCAATATTGACAGAAAGATTATGGCAAAATTTATGGAAAATTCGACTTACCATGTTTGTATCAGTTATTCGCATTATGACGTACAGCTGGATATAACCATATACGATACATATATACTGCATTAAGAGTTTTGCCTGTACATTGCTCAGACTTAAAAATAATGGTATATCTGTATCAGTCGTGTCCACAGTAAGAATAAAATGCAATTTTAATTTTCCGTCTTGTCTGTCCGTACGTCTGTTTGCCTGTATGCTCATCAGGAGGGAATGGATTAACAGAATTTAATGAAAATCGGTATGCAACGTCGATGATTAAGACATTGCAATCTAGGGCAGAGATGGCGAACCTATGACCACGCGTGCACGGCTTATATGACACGCCACACAACATACTAACATATTTTGATGTTTTTAACATGTAATAAATAGGTCGAAAATCGAGCAACATAGCATATTTTAACATTCCGCTATAATAAGGAACTATGTCTCATTTAATTCTATCGCCATATTTTATACAAATGTTATTAGTAGAGCCCGGATGTTTGGGCTGAAATAGGTTTAAAATGCAAATATTCTAAAGCAAATAACAAGTATACGCTACCCGGACAACAGTTCTGCTATGAGATTTGCATATACATAAGGGTCCCGGCCTATTCGAACCCCTAAGACTTATTTTACTCTCGCTACATTACGGAGGAGAGGGTAGTCGAAGGTTTCTTCCAGGTAAGTTGGTTTGAATTCTAACCTATTACTGCCTAAACATCCGGACTCTAGTTACTAGGTTAAAGCAAAAATATATTTGATTCTTAAAATTTACCTGTTATTAAAATGTAATTTTGAGTTAATTTTGCATAATAAAATCATTAAACATTCAGTCGAATGGATTTATATGTTATGCAATGTAATATCTAACTGAAGTCAAATGAGGGATTTCATGATTATTTTAAAGGAAAATAACCGGTGGCACACTAGACAGAAAAAGTAATACACAAGACCTTAATTGACATGCTAGTCGGTAAAGGTTCACCAACCCTGATCTAGGCTATACATAATTTGACTCAGCCTGGGTGAAATGGTAGTTTAGGGGAAGGCCTAAAATATAATTCGCAAATATCTCTGTTATTATTGGTCCTATGGATTATTAATGGCGTATGGCCTCCGGAGAGGCCTGGTGTGGGTCTTTTTCTCGTAGACGGCCTATTAGGTGACCTGCATGTCTGTGAAGATGAGGGCCCTACCTAGGATGATTTCTAATGCTGAATACGCCACACTCATCCAGCCCCTGAGCCACTGGAATTAACCAATTAAGGTTAAAATCCCCGACTTGGCCGAGAATCGAACCCGGGACCCTCTGAACCTAAGGGCCAGTACACTCACCATTCAGACAATGAGTCGGACGTCCTATCGATAAACACTACATAACAAATTTACGATCACTTGGGTTCATATACAATTTTACCGTACCGGCTATCATAACACAGATATTCGTAATTTAGACTTTTGTTGCTCACTCCAAGTCAACGCCGAGCATCGCTAACATGGAAATACGGTTCAGTCGTGTTAACTGGTGATGGTAAAGCTTATGTAATGGTTGTTGTCTTACGATGAAAAAGCGCGACCTCAACGGCGCATATGCAAGGAAAATTGTAAAGATATCGAAATGAGAAAAAGTTATGAAAGGAGGAAGAAGGACTCCCTTTACATTGGATGTCCCAATATCGCAGTCAAAAGAAAACTAGATGTGGAGGCCTACAATACTGGAACCCGATACTTTGTTTCCTTCTATACCGGAAGGAAGATGGGCAATAATGCAAAACAATATTAAATTGCAATGGGCCACAGAGAGCAAAGAAGCGACTACGTCACGGCAAGCCACTGAGAGGGAGAGGCATGTCAACTTATGTGCCTCAAAATCTGGGAAACAACACGAGGGGTGGACAAAAAATACAATCATGTATACGCCAAGAAATTATCCTGACAATGACGCATACACTATCTAGTACAGAATAAAGGATATAGCATTTAATGAAGTGGGTCAGTGTTCAGCACGGCAGTAGAGAGGATTAATATAATTTATGGAATGTTTGGGAGCCCCGATGGCACAACAGCCCTGATTGGGCCTTCGCCTACCAAGCGACCGCGGCTCAGCCCGAAGGCCTGCAGATTACGAGGTGTCGTGTGGTCAGCACAACGAATCATCTCGGCCGTCATTCTTGGCTCTCGAGACCGGGGCCGCCATCTCACCGTCAGATAGCTCCTCAATTGTAATCACGTAGGCAGAGTGGACCTCCAGCCAGTCCTCAGATCCAGGTAAAAATCCCTGCCCTGGCCGGGAATCCAACCCGGGGTCTCCGGGTAAGAGGCAGGCACGCTACCCCTACACTGCGGGGCCAGCGTTTGGAGCATAATACAATGGATTTAAGAACTCTCATATTTCAGATTATTGTTTTATTTAAACAATGGCTTTCTTTATTCACTCCTTGCTATCTTATCGATCAGCTATTCTTGTATTTTCATTGAGTTACTTACGACTGAATTCAGCGAGCCGTATATAATAACGTGCGTTAGAAGTGAACATTTGTAATTCCTATACGCCAGACGAAAATAAGCTGTTTTCTAACTTTTTCAAAGAACCTATGCTACTTTATATAGCAGACTTATGTCGACGTCGTCAATGATAAGCACCACGTCATTTCCTTTGCCGTACTTCTTTAATGAAAGAAATTGTGTTTGAAAAATAAGTAGCTGTCAGAGTGAATGGAAGTTATTCAATTTCGTCCTCAGAGGTAATTGCAAATAAAAAGCGACTACAAATGAATGTATGAATCACGCGTTCAGTTATTCAAGGTAACCAAGTCTGTATAATATGTTAATACACACAATCTCTTATTGTGCGACATTCAACTTCAAACCCACTGAAACGAATACACCAACTGACTCTTCAAGACAAACCTTTACACAATTCATCATACAGACTAGGTGCACAAGGAATGACGTCCAAGGTCAGTCTAAGATAGGTCTATGAAAGTAACATGTATGTTCTACCCAGTACCAGAATACTTGGTACACGGTAAACACTAATCTCACCAGATTTGTTATTTCTGTTAAACCTACACAACTGCTCATGTGTTCGTTCTCGTTAGCAACAGTACCACGCAAAGCCCTTTGAATTCTCCCGCAAAGTAATCTGACTGGCTAATTTCAGCAGCTGATAAAATGGCAACGGCGCGAGACATCATAATATTTCTTCAAAAACCTGGCGAGTTGGCCGCGCGGTTAGGGGCGCGCCGCTGTGAGCTTGCTTCCGGCAGATAGAGGGTTCGAACCCCACTGTCGGCATCCCTGAAGATGGTTTTCCGTAGTTTCCCATTTTCACACCAGGCAAATGCGGGGGCTGTACCTTAATTACGGCCACGGCCGCTTCCTTCCCACTCCTAGGCCTTTCCTATCCCATCGTCGCTATAAGACCTATTCGTGTCGGTGCGACGTAAAACGAAAATTGTAAAACGAAAGAAGGAAAAAAATCTTTCAAATTATTTATCAGTATGACCAACCCTCTAACGCTGATATACCCAGTGCACTTTGTTTCCGACCACCCCTACTTGCTGAATCGTCAGAGACCCAGGGTTTGATTCCCAGCCAGACCGACGGGTTTTAATCTTAAACTGCTAATCCCCATCGGTCGGGGAGTGGGTGTCTGTGTTGTCCCCAACAATTCTTCAAGTCACACCACGCACAACACTATCCTCTACCGGAGGTGAATAATGTAGTCTCTTATACACGGCAAACCCCATCCTCTGCCTTACAAAGGTTGCACCAGACTAGCAATACAGTACATACACACTGTAGATCCTCTCATGCTATGGCAGCACGTTTCCTTCTCCCGAACAGGCGCTTAGACGTCTTCTCACTAGGAGCTCAGAACATCACGGTCTCGAGCAAATGTTCGTCACCATTTATGATTCGGGAACAGTCTTTCTCTGTCATTCTGAGTTGAGTGAAATCCATTTCATTGGTACCTGTACGCTATAGCAATAGCTGCACGATTATTATTATTATTATTATTATTATTATTATTATTATTATTATTATTATTATTATTATTATTATTATTATTATTATTATTATTATTGTACCGGGCGGTACACCTCCACGCCGCTAATTTAAAATGTGCGCCAGTTGAAACTCCTCTGCTGGAGGAAGTCTGAACTTTATTGACGGTATTAATTTTCAAGTTTCTCAGAAGATGTCACTACGTGGAAAGTTTGGAGTTTTTGAACTGTGCCACTTTTGATGTATTTTCGTTTTACCGGTAGTAAGAAGTGTGAACTTTCTCTTCTAGAGGACACTACTGAAAAACTACAATGGTGCACCCTAGTGCGATGTGAAAGAACTATTTTTTGGAGAAATTTTTATTTCAAAAGTTTGTTTCTTGTTAAAATTTTTTCTGTTATTGTTTAAGTTGGCTGTAGACCCCTCTCTTTCCCCTTGTTTTGTATTTAGCCAATCCCGAATTTCTTTAATTAATTTCTGACCAATCTGATGTATCTTCCCCCAACTTGAATATGCTGCTTATCCCTAACCAATAAAGTGATTGTGGGCGGGTGTTTTCTTCCCTGAAACGCCTCGAACTTTCCGCGAGAGTATATAAACTGCTGATTTTTGGGTCTCTGCGCCACTTCTGTACCATCTTTCAGTGTGTAAAGTACATAGCAGGGGGCGGGAAGCGTCTCTTTCTTCGGCAGCGGTCAACAACAAGGTAATGGCCGATTAATAACTTCTTTCTTTGCTAGCTCAGCAGTTTAACTCTCGGGGCGGGTCCGAAGTTTTTCCATAATGTAACCTTCCTTAAAATGTAAAGACCCTTGGTATCTATTCCATCTTTAAACTGCATATCGGGATAGAGAGTGCTTAACCCTCTCGAGCTCCCACTCATATTGTTTTGAGGTGAACTTATTTTTTCTCAACCTATTCTTCTTTAACGTAATGTAAATTGTTTCTTTCTTAAGTCACCTCTTTAGTATGGGATTAGCCCTTGTATTAACGGCCTAGTGCCAAGTAGGTTTTAAACAAAGTGTATTAGGAGCGCAAGTTCGCCTCCTCTCAAATTGTTATTTTAGTGGTCATGTAATTAATCTTTTTCTCACTTAATAGACCTCAGTAGGTTGGGTATTTTACCCCTGTGTCTATGTCCTGAGAGGACAACTTGAAGGTGGAGTTTGGTGTGGCCTTTGAGAGGCTTAAAGTTTGAGAGCGAGTGGCTCTTTCTTGAAAATTGAGTGTTGTATGCCTCGAGGAGGCTTTTCTGTGTAATTTGGAGCAAGTGCTCCTGAGCATGAATGGGGTCTTCTGCCCCTCTGTTAAAACTTATTTTGGAGTAAGGTTGGGCTGATTGCCCAAGAATTGTGAAGCTGGGGCGCGAAGCCCAAATCCGGTAAATATTGTAACTACATTTTGTTGACTTGCTACTCTGTACCTGACATGCTTGTTATTTCTTTATTTTGAAAAGAAAATATAACCTTGTTAATTTTACATGAACTCTAATTTCGTAGCTTGAGACCCGTTCACACCCGCACCTTCTTTCACCTTTAACTACCGCAAAAACACGGTAACAAGTGGTAGCAGAGCGTGGTTGAATGGGTCTCAATTTAGCCCCTTTTGACGGCTAAACATTGCTTTGATTCAAACTCTAACAATTTTCTCAGTTGCTGGAATTTTTGACCTTTCCTGTTTCAAAATTGTTCTGTCATCATGCCCGGCCCTCGCGATGTTCTCCATCTTAACTATTTGCGCAAGGAGGAGTTGATCTATGAGTTAACTATCAGAAATGTGCAATCTGGAGGCACGGTTGCGATAGACACCAACAAGCTTAGAGAGTCCCTTGATTTGCCCATTTTCATCCCCAATTTGGGAGAGAAAGAAATTGACGACTCTCTTTCCACGATCACCGAGAATACTACTGGGCTAGCATCGGTAGTTAGTTTTTTTGACGAAAATGATCCTTCTCCTAATCAAATTAAGCGCGTGCAAGCCAGGCTATATCATTTTTCAAATAGAGTTAACGATCTGTTGTCTCTGAAGTTGAATGACGTTCAGAGGAAGGAAGCTAGTACGTTGCTTGAGAGTATTTCTGAATTATCTAGCAAGGTCACTCAATTGTTAACTGGGGAAGTTCCTCCCAAAATTGATCAACCCACCACGATGAATGTAGGTAGCGAGGAAGAGCCTCCTAAGGGAGAAGCCAATAGGATAACCGTTGCTGCTCAAACTATCTCTGCCCCATTGGACAACGAGTCTGAACGCCGTGCATCGTTGAATAATATACGTTCTGAATTAACTTCCTTGCCACTGAAACCTTTACCTACTATGTCACCCGGGTTTAGCAGCTTGCCTCATCCATTGGCAATGTTGCTCAGAGGTATCTCTAAGTTTTTCGTTAATACCACCAGTGATGTAATTTCATTTTTAAGATTTTTAGTTGAATTTCAGGATCATGCCCTTGTGTTTTCTCTTTCCCCATGTCAGATTTTGCAAATCATCTATCCCTATGCAATTGGTATTCTCTCAGACAAAATAGTAAGAGCCATTGCCGAGCAATCATCTATTGAGGATTTCCACGCCCACTTGTTAGCTAACTTCATCCCGGCTAGGGCCAATTCCTCCCTTATTCAGAAGTACTATTATCGTGTACAGCGTTTGGATGAAAACTTACCAGACTTCATCCAAGATATTAAATTCTATACTAGGGTGTTTGCCCTTCATTTTCCTGATGATCAGATTGTACAGGCTACTGTAGAAGGAATTTCACCATCCTATAGGTCATATTTGTGTTTCGCGGCGTGCCCGCAAACCTTCTCTGAACTTGAAGCATTGGCCGTCTCAGCGGAAGGAGTTAGATACGCCGATTCTTCGCATGTCGCGAATGAACCTCCTCCTTCTTTTGGTAATCCTCGGCCTCCTCCTCCTCGCCGACCAGTCACACCTCGTAAATGCTATGCTTGCGGGTCGCCCGACCATCTTCGGAACAAGTGCCCATTGCTCAAATCTAGTGGGACAAGGAATGGAACTGGTTCATCACAAGGCTGTTTTAAATGTGGGGCTTTCTCACATATCGCCAAGAATTGTCCCAATTCGAATAGCACCCCCTCCTGCTCAACTTCAGGTGCAACTTCCAACAACAATCAAAAGTGACTAGTGGCTTCGGCTGAGTCGACTAATCCATCTTCCCGAGGCTCAGCCCCTGGCAAACAGGTCGTAAATTCAGGGAATGTTCAATCTGCAAATCTATCTTTTGAATGCCCCAAAGAGTGTCTTAGGATTGCGGCGTATACCCCCGCACCGGTCCCTTTTCTCAAACCTGAGTTAAATAATGAACCTGTAACAGCTCTTTTAGATTCAGGCAGTGTTTGTTCGATTATTTCGGCTGAATGGTATTCTAAATTGAAATCTGTTTGTAAACTACCTGACTATGACTCATCTCCTGTTCAATATGTTTCGGCTAATTCATCTCCATTGGAAATCCTAGGTTCTGTAAATGTCAAAATTCGTATTTTTAAATTTACATGGAAAATCAAATTGTTTGTGGCTAAGCACCTGTCTTGCCCCATTATATTGGGAGCTGACTTCATTTCTCACACTGGTCTCGTGCGCGATCTTCAGAGTAAGTCGTGCACATTCAAATTTGCGTCCAATTGTAAAATTTCCTTGTTAAAGTGTAATTCTGTATCATGTTCATCTATTTCGCCTACCCAGGATGAGATGGTTAGACCTTAGACATCTACCTGAGGAGCAGGCTGATAGTATTCGTAAATTATGTCAGTCATTTCCAGAGGTGTTCTCTGATACTCTTGGTGTTACTGACCTTATTGAATACAAAATTGAGGTCACGGATTCAATTCCTGTCCGTTTTCCACCTTATAGGCTATCTCCACCTAAAATGAAGGCTCTGAAAGAAATCATCGATCAGATGTTGAAGGATGGTATTATTAGGCCCTCTAAGTCGGCGTATTCGTCACCTATTTTTCTAGTCCCGAAACCCCAAGGGGGCTTCAGGCCTGTCATTGATTATAGGGCTCTCAATCGGAAGGTGGTGTTACAATATGTGCCCCTTCCTGACCTTCATTCTTGTTTTTCATGGTTCCGTAAGGCCAAGTTCTTCACCATCTTGGATTTGAATCAAGCCTACAATCAAATTCCCCTTGCGGAAGAGTCTAAACATCTTACAGAGTTTGCCACGGACTGGAATTTATACGAATACAACCGCGTGCCTTTCGGGCTCCCCACGGGAGCAGCTGTACTCACTAGGCTGCTAGATAGGGTCTTCTCCGACATCAAATTTGAGTACTTGTATCACTACTTGGATGATGTCGTCGTATTTTCGGAGACCTTTGAAGAACATCTAGATCATCTGCAAGAAGTTCTCAATCGCCTTCGTAAGGCTGGGTTAACTGTCAAGTTGTCCAAGGTTGCCTTTGCTAAGCCCTCTATGTCATTCCTAGGGCATATTGTGTCACCTGATGGTGTTGCAGTCGATCATTCTAGAACACAGGCCATCCGTGATTTTAAACCTCCCAAGGACATCAAAGGTATTGCCAGGTTCATTGGTATGGTGAATTTCTTCAGGAAGTTCATTCCTAACTTCGCTAATAGAGCGGCGCCCTTGAACCTTCTTCGTAGGAAAGGCATCAAATTCGAGTGGGGACCTTCTCAACAAGCCACTTTTGAAGATCTTAAATTAGCTCTCTGTAATGCCCCTGTACTTGCTATGCCTGATTTCTCGAAGAAATTCATCGTCCAAACCGACGCGTCGTCGTCAGCAGTTGCTGCAGTCCTTCTTCAAGAGACTGAACTAGGGAGGCGACCCATCGCCTATGCATCTAGGACTCTATCGGCTCAAGAAGCCAAGTATTCTATCTATGAGCTCGAAGGGTTGGCAGTCTTATTTGCCTTAGAGAAGTTCCGTCTCTATCTGGAACATGTCAAATTCGACCTGGAGACAGATAATCAAGCCTTAAGCTGGGTCTTAGGTAGGCCGCGTCGTACTGGTCGTATAGCCCGTTGGGCCATCCGAATTTCTGCCTTCCAATTCGATGTCAGGCATATCAGAGGTACCGAAAATGTTGTTGCTGATGGACTCAGCCGTATGTTTTCCAACGACGTCGAGACCCACGAACCGGTCGACAGTTCATCACCTCCCGAGTCCATACTATCTGGTGTTAATGCCATCTTAACAGATGCTCCCATGCTCTTTAGGGATATCGAGAAATACCAACGTGAAGATCCGACTCTGGCTCCGATAATGGAAACCCTTTCTTCTGGGGAACATGTTGTCCCTTATGTTCTGAGGAATGGTGTTCTATGTTGCCCTTCGAGGCATGATAAGATGATGAAGGTTGTCGTTCCAGCTGTTCTCGTGCCTATGATCTTCAAGTACTATCATGAGACCCCATTAGGGGGGCATCTTGGAATCTTTAAAACTCGTGAAAAGATTCGTGAAAGGATCATCTGGAAGGGTATGGACGGTGAAATCCGTGAACTAGTAAAAGCTTGTAAATCTTGTTTGCTCAGTAAACCAACCATGTCCACCAAGGTAGGCCTTTTGTCTTCTCATCAAGCGTCGCGCCCCATGGAACGCCTGTATATTGATTATGTAGGACCCTTCCCCCAGTCGAAGGGAAATGCTAACAAGTTCATCTTTGTATGCGTAGATGGTTTTACAAGATTTTCCTGGTTATTTCCGACTAAGCTGGCTACCGCTCTGTCCACCATTACTTGCCTAAATTCTATTTTTGCTTCTTTTGGTCCGTGCCAATATATTGTGTCTGATAATGCTAAGGCGTTTACATCAAATCTTTTTCGTAAATTCTGCTTTGACCTGTCCATCTCTCATGTGACTACTTCTGCTTATTACCCTCAACCATCTCTGGCTGAACGGGTTAACCGTAATCTCAGGTCCGCGCTTATTGCCTATCATCATGAAGATCATTCCAGGTGTGACACATCCCTGCATTGGTTAGCTTTTGCTTTGAATTCGGCGGTTCATGTATCACATAAATTTACTCCAGCCTCTTTGATGTTCAAGTTTGTTCCCAACACGCCGCTCTCTAACCTCTGGTCTCTGAGTGACATTCTACCTGAGACAATAGATCCGGATAACATTAAAGATCTTTGGAAGAAGGCTAAAGCCAATCTTAAAATGTCTCATGAAAAGGTTAGGGAAAGGTATGATCGTGGACGGAGACCCACCCCTTTGAAGGTAGGTGACCAGGTAATGGTCAAGAATTTTGTTCCCGCGGGCAAGCTTGCCCCCAGATTTCATGGGTCGTGTGTCATTCTCGATTTCCTTACGCCGGTTACGTTGTTATTAAGCAATCCAGCCACCGAGAGGATATTTAGGGTTCATCTGTCGCAGGTGAAACCTGTATAATTGCTGTGCTAACTTGCCTCATATTATCTTGAAAGGAATATGAAGGTTATATTTTTTTTTAGTTTCACTTTTAAGGCTTTCTGCCCCTTCTATAATATTTTGTTTTATATGTAAGCATTTTTGTAAAACCTGCCCCGAACCGTTAAACTGCCATCCTGTCCTTGCCACGGCCATTACCACGCTCCCGTCTCCTGCTCCACTCTACACAGTGGCTTATTTAATGCCATGGATATCTGCACGCCGCTGGCCACTCAACCTCTCCACAAAGCCTGTGCCCTCAAAAAAAAAAAAGATGATGGTCCAACAAATTCTGCCGCCTAGCTTTAATGTTTCAGTGCCCCCGCAGCCGCGCGGCGCCGTGCCGCGACTGGGATAGAGGAAGGGCCCCCTCGACCCCAGCGAGGACGACATGTGCACGGCGAGCCGGAGCTCTCCTCCCGGCCAAGGCTGATGTGCGGCGCACGACCTGCTACTGGCCGGCAGCCTGTATATGTTCACCGCGGGCGCGGCGTGCTTCTACACCTCTGCTCCCCTCATAGTGCGGGCGAGCGGTATCTCAGGGCAGTGGCGGCTGGTCTGGCCGTTAAAATCATCAACGTTTGAAGTACATATCCAGCTATATGGACATTCCAGTGCAACTTTACTACCTTTTCTTGGGTATTCTACTGCAATATTTGGTGGACTTAGAAAATTTTCCTCAACTTTAAAAACTAAAGTTTTCCTTCTGAATTCAACTTCTACAAACATAAAGACTTTACTTCACCAGTTGAAACTGAATCAAACCAAATTAAGAAAAATCTTATAAATACTTCTGCAATTAATCTCCATATCAACATCAAAACTTGGACCTTGTTTCCAAACAAATTGCATGTGTCACCCCTGAAGGAACTTTTTTGGGGGGGGAAGGTCTGTACCGGGCGGTACACCTCCACGCCGCTAATTTAAAATGTGCGCCAGTTGAAACTCCTCTACTGGAGGAAGTCTGAACTTTATTGACGGTATTAATTTTCAAGTTTCTCAGAAGATGTCACTACGTGGAAAGTTTGGAGTTTTTGAACTGTGCCACTTTTGATGTATTTTCGTTTTACCGGTAGTAAGAAGTGTGAACTTTCTCTTCTAGAGGACACTACTGAAAAACTACAATGATGCACCCTAGTGCGATGTGAAAGAACTATTTTTTGGAGAAATTTTTATTTCAAAAGTTTGTTTCTTGTTAAATTTTTTCTGTTATTGTTTAAGTTGGCTGTAGACCCCTCTCTTTCCCCTTGTTTTGTATTTAGCCAATCCCGAATTTCTTTAATTAATTTCTGACCAATCTGATGTACCTTCCCCCAACTTGAATATGCTGCTTATCCCTAACCAATAAAGTGATTGTGGGCGGGTGTTTTCTTCCCTGAAACGCCTCGAACTTTCCGCGAGAGTATATAAACTGCTGATTTTTGGGTCTCTGCGCCACTTCTGTACCATCTTTCAGTGTGTAAAGTACATAGCAGGGGGCGGGAAGCGCCTCTTTCTTCGGCAGCGGTCAACAACAAGGTAATGGCCGATTAATAACTTCTTTCTTTGCTAGCTCAGCAGTTTAACTCTCGGGGCGGGTCCGAAGTTTTTCCATAATGTAACCTTCCTTAAAATGTAAAGACCCTTGGTATCTATTCCATCTTTAAACTGCATATCGGGATAGAGAGTGCTTAAACCTCTCGAGCTCCCACTCATATTGTTTTGAGGTGAACTTATTTTTTCTCGACCTATTCTTCTTTAACGTAATGTAAATTGTTTCTTTCTTAAGTCACCTCTTTAGTATGGGATTAGCCCTTGTATTAACGGCCTAGTGCCAAGTAGGTTTTAAACAAAGTGTATTAGGAGCGCAAGTTCGCCTCCTCTCAAATTGTTAGTTTAGAGGTCATGTAATTAATCTTTTTCTCACTTAATAGACCTCAGTAGGTTGGGTATTTTACCCCTGTGTCTATGTCCTGAGAGGACAACTTGAAGGTGGAGTTTGGTGTGGCCTTTGAGAGGCTTAAAGTTTGAGAGCGAGTGGCTCTTTCTTGAAAATTGAGTGTTGTATGCCTCGAGGAGGCTTTTCTGTGTAATTTGGAGCAAGTGCTCCTGAGCATGAATGGGGTCTTCTGCCCCTCTGTTAAAACTTATTTTGGAGTAAGGTTGGGCTGATTGCCCAAGAATTGTGAAGCTGGGGCGCGAAGCCCAAATCCGGTAAATATTGTAACTACATTTTGTTGACTTGCTACTCTGTACCTGACATGCTTGTTATTTCTTTATTTTGAAAAGAAAATATAACCTTGTTAATTTTACATGAACTCTAATTTCGTAGCTTGAGACCCGTTCACACCCGCACCTTCTTTCACCTCTAACTACCGCAAAAACACGGTAACAATTATTATTATTATTATTATTATTATTATTATTATTATTATTATTATTATTATTATTATTATTATTATTATTTTACGGATTGAAATGTCATAACAACAAGAACTGAAGGTGTTCAAGCTCTTTAAGCTTTCTCAATCTTGAATAATATTTGTTAAGATGATCAGTAATAATGTTATTTGTTCAATCAATCAATCAATCAATCAATCAATCAATCAATCAATCAATCAATCAATCAATCAATCAATCAATCAATCAATCAATCAATCAATCAATCAATCAATCAATCAATCAGTCAATCAGTCAATCAATCAGTCAATCAATCGACGGGCTGAGTGCCTCAGACGGTTGAGGCGCTGGCCTTCTGTCCCCAACTTGGCAGGATCGATCCTGGCTCAGTCCGGTGGTATTTGAAGGTGCTCAAATACTTCAGCCTCGTGTCGGTAGATTTGTTGACACGTAAAAGAACTCCTGCGGGACTAAATTCCAGGACCTCGGCGTCTCCGAAAATAGTAAAAAGTAGTTAGTGGGACGTAAAGCTAATAACGTTACTATTATCAATCAATCAATCAATCAATCAATCAATCAATCAATCTTGGCCTGTATTTAGGGCTGTCACCTAGGTGGCAGATTCCCTATTAACTAGCCATATCTTAAATGATCCCCGTGTTGGTGGGGGCGGTAGAATAACAGCCACGGTAACCCCTGCCTATCGCAAGAAGCAACTAAAAGGGGCCCTCGGGGCTCTGAAGTTGGGAGCGCGGGTTGGCGACCATGGGGAGTTTAGCTGAGTCCTGACATTGCTGCCACTTAATTGTGCCAGGCTTCTCACTTCCATCTATCCTATCCGACCTCCTTTGGTCAATTCTAGTTCTTTTTACCCCGACGGTATTAGAGCATTTGAGGCTTCGGGCGTCTTTCATTTTCACCCCTTTCGTGGCTCTTGCCTTTCTTCGGGCGATATCTTCAGTTTTTGAAGTGTTGGATTCCTTTATTTTTTTCCCTCTGATTAGTGTTATATAGAGGATCGTTACCTAGTTGTACTTCTTTTTAAAACAATAATCCCCACCAGCAGTTACCTTAAATGATTTCCCTTGATAAATTATTCCACTCCGTAATTTTTTTTTTTCTATAAGTAAATGTTTGTCCCAATTTGTCGTCTTGAATTTCAGCTTTATCTTTATATTATGATCTTTCCTGCCTTTAAAAGCTCCACTCAAGCTCATTCGTCTACTAACGTCATTCCACGCCATTTCTTCTCTGACGGCTCGTCTCCTTACTGCCAAGTATTCCCAGCCCAAAGTTTGCAAACAAAACTTCCGTAACACCGCTCTTTTGTCGTAAATCACAAATCGTGCTGTTTTCCTTTGTGTCTTTTTCATTTCTCGTATCAAGAAATCCTGGTGAGGGTCTCATACACTGGAACCATACTCTAATTGGGGTAATACCAGAGATTTATACGCCTTCTCCTTTACATCCTTGCTAAAACGTCTAAATACCTTCTGTAACCTTTATTTGCAACCTTGTTTATGTGATTATCCCATTGAGAATCTTTTATTTTACTAACGCCTAAGTACGTAGAATCTCAAGCTATAATATTCTCACATCCTCGGCTTTGTTCAAAAACCATAAGCAACTCCACGTTACCAAAACTCTACCTACAAAATTCACCCATTGACTTCAGTGAATCTGTCAAAGATCACGCTGTTAAGATAGACGAACATCTTTCTCGGAAGCAGCAGGTTGCCAGCGTCTCCAGGAAAATATTTGTGACACTTAAATCATTTGAAAAGATTCCGCAACATATTTTCTCGAGTATTAAAAGAACGCCTCATTTACACTCTGGTATTACACAAGATTCTGGTTTATCCGGATCGAAAATTAAAAAACAATATTTTTACTTGTACAGTATTTCTTTTACGGGGTCGATTCTTCTTGAATGTCTTTTCCGCCAATGATAGTTAAGGACAGGAATTGGAAGTAAGTCACCCGCGGTCTATAAAAGGTGCCGTCCCGATATTCGCCTGGAAATGAGAATGGGAAACCGTGGACTCTTCTGAGTTCCTTGACACATTTGCACGCATTCCCGGATGCTAGGACGTAGGTGTGAACGACGTAAATGACTGGTTGAAAAATACTGTAATTTAGGCTACGGCATAATGACAGATGAATAAATTATTGCCTCTTGTTCCTCGGCCGGTAATGAGGAGAGTGATGGTGAATTCGAAAATGAAACTGGCGCTCTATCAGAAGAAACAATGACTCATGGAGATGCAACAACGCAGTTGGACAAACTGATGACCTATTTATAATCCTTGACTGAAACTTCACCCGCGGAACTGTTGTTAGTAAAACACCTTCGTGATTGTGCTGCGCGCAAACGCCATACAAATGTAAAACAGAAAAAGCTCACACATTATTTTAGTGCATAAAACAGTCGTAAATGTAAGAAAAGTGTTCTTATATTTTTGTATAATTGAAAAAGGTATTACTGTACAAATTATGTTAATATATTATATAACATGTACTGTATTTTTTTTTTAGTTTTCCGATTTTCCGGACTTTCGATAATCCGGATCAGTTCCGGTCCCACTTAATCCGGATAAACGAGGTTCTTGTGTAACTCATTTCGACTACTGTGACGCCGTGTACAACGAACGACCTGACTGCAACTCTTAACGACAAAACACAACGCGTTCAAAACGCCTGTGTTCACTATAGTATATATGTAACATACATTACTATGACCATGTTACACCTGCCTACGATGAACTCGGTTGGCTAAAACTCAAACAGCGCCGTAATCTTCATACTTTATTCCTTCTTCACGCCTCCCTACTTGTACAGTCAATTTTACTCCCTCTCATCCAATGACAGTTTCGGAACACGTCGAAATTTGATACACTCTTATCTATTCCACCTCACCGCACCACACGATACACAAGTTCATTTGTTATTTCTTCGGCACGACGATGGAATAAACTACCGTCTCTGTCAGAGGAGCCTCACCTGCTAGTTTTATGCAACTCTGTCACCGATACCTGCTAAGTAATAGATGAAGTCCTAAATTGTTATTCGTATGTTATAGAACTATTGTAGATTTAGCCTTCCTCAAACTATTTACTTTATATAATCATACTGTTATTATTAAGGCTAAGAGAAATTAACTAATCGTCCGACTCGTTGGCTGAATGGTCAGCGTACTGGCCTTCAGTTCAGAGAGGGTCCCGGGTTCGATTCCAGGCCGGGTCGGGAATTTTAATCGCTTCTGATTAATTCTTCTGGCTCGGGGACTGGATGTATGCGTCCGTCCCAACACTCTCCTCACTACCAACTGCCACAGAAACACACAGTAGCTATTATATCCCTCCATACAGGGTTGGCGTCAGGAAGGGCATCCGGCCGCAAAGCAGGGCCAAATCCACATGTGCGACGCATTTTGCACCCGCGACTCCACAGGTGTGGGGAAAAGCGGTAGCAAAAGAATAATAATAATAATAATATTAACAATAATAATAAATTAGCTAATAATGTCATATTTGTGTAAATATTCATCAACATCATCTTCATTTTCCCATTTTTTCCTATTTTTATTATGTTTCTTTATCATAATATTGTATTGTTTAGTAGTTGCAAGATGTTTCAGTTGTAAGTCTATTTATTTTAATAGTGCACATGTAAATACAAGGGGCTGCCTGGCCGAGGCGGTAAAGGCGTGCTCGGTTCGTCCGAAAGGACGTGGGTTCGAATCCCCGTCAGGAAGTCGTAAAATTTAAGAAATGAGATTTCCACTTCCGGAGGTGCATATGGCCCTGAGGTTCAATCAGCCTACACAAAAAATGAGTATCAGGTTAATTCCTGGGGGCAAAGGCGGCCGGGCGTAGAGCTAACCACTCTACTCCATAAAGTGCCGAGGTTACGAATAGTGGAAGCCTTTACCTTCCACCCCTCCAAGGGCCTTCACGGCCTGTACGGAGGTGACTTTGCTTTGCTTTTCTTTTACATGTAAATACTGTATTTTCTGGTTAGATGGAAGAGGGGCCTTAATCTTGCTAGACAAAATAAATCCATTGTATTGTATTTGCTGCAATCCCCATGAGGTACATTCACCCCATCAACACAGTAATTAAAGTTGAGAGGACATTTCCTCTTGGTAAAAATTACAACGCGACTTTTCATTCCGTTTACCATCATACAAGGGTTGTAAATGAAGTAGGCCCTAGTGGCTGCGTAGTCCAGACACTTACACGAAATCGGGCATGCGCAGATAGGATATGGGAGCGGTCAGGTGGCGCTGTTGTCGATGTGTAGTGTGCATTTGACGGGCATCCAGCTGGGAGTGTTGTTGCTGTGTGGCGTTGAAGTGAAGAGTGTCAATTTCACCGCTCTAAAACAGGTTTTCAAAAGGTGATCAGCGTTCGTGGATTAAAATCGAGGTTGCCCGTGGCGAGAAAGCATTACCGCATAGGACGGATGCACGATGGGTCAAGGCGTTTCGTGCTGGTCGGAATTAGTTCTTTGAGCCCCCTCCGTAATTACCAGACATGAATCCTTGTGACTTCGTCCTGTTTCCGAAGTTGAAGGAGCCGATCCGAGGCTGCCGATTTCCTGACTTGGCATCTGTGCTCCGCGCAGTAGGAATTCCGTCGCTATCATCAACAGAGGACGCCTTGCCAACTGTCCCCAAAGGCTTCCCAAAATTTGGCAAAAGGTAATAGACTTTGCAGGTGATTACAATGATGAAATTGTAAGGGTTAGTTCATTAACGATTGCGTTCAATCAATATTGCCACTAGTTTATTTACAGGCCTCGTATAATACCATTCTCTGCTGTCCAGGTTAATATCAGTCTTAACTTAGTCGATGAGCCGGAAGGTCGTAATGTAAGAGCTCTTTAACATGCTTAAGTCAGCAACTTGGAGCTGTTGCATTTAAACACCTTGAAATACCAGACGTGGTCGAAACCACCATCTTGGGATAAGAAGGCTAACAACTGACTGTAAGGTGGGTGGCAGTAATACAGTATCACGGAAGCATGAGTCGTGCTGAGTAATGGCTTTCAAGCCACAGTCGTTCCCATCGATTTTCGGGGTTTCTTTAGAGCCACACAAATTTCAGTGGGGCTTATGAATGTCCTACCAGTCTCCAGGTCGAGAATTCTTATATTTTGCCTTATAATACGGTCATAGTTCAAGAGCCGTTCCAAGATCAGTAAGCATTACAAAAATGTCAACGTTTGCGAATAGAAATAATCGCTCGACACATGTATTTATTTATTTATTTATTTATTTATTTATTTATTTATTTATTTATTTATTTATTTATTGCATACCACAGGACTTAGAGTCCCCATTAACATTTTTTACCAGTTGCTTTACGTCGCACCGACACAGATAGGTCTTATGCGACGATGGGACAGGAAAGGGCTACGAGTGGGAACGAAGCGGCCGTGGCCTTAATTAAGGTACAGCCCCAGCATTTGACTGGTGTGAAAATAGGAAACCACGGAAAATCATCTTCAGGGCTGCCGACAGTGGGGTTCGAACCAACTATCTCCCAAATACTGGATACTTAAGCGACTGCAGCTACCGAGCTCGGTTTCCCAATTACAGTGGCTAGTACGTTATACAAACTGCAATTAATATGGCGGTACTTTAACTAAACTATATTCTTGTTTTATCTAACTTAATCTCCTATAACAATAATATATCATGAAAGTTTTTTTCTAAAAACTAAAAAGTCTTGTATTAATACGGTGAAAAACAAACAACAAACTAAAATGACAAAGGAAATGAACGTACGAGCATAATATTCACCTTACAATAGTTCGGCTCCATGGCTAAATGGTTAGAGTGCTGGCCTCTGGTTACAGGGGTCCCGGGTTCGATTCCCGGCTGGGTCGGGAAATTTAACCATCATTGGTTAATTTTGCTGGCACGGGGGCTGGGTGTATGTGTCGTCCTCATCATCATTTCAACCTCATCACGACGTGCAGGTCGCCTACGGGATTTTTTTTTTTTTGCTAGGGGCTTTACGTCGCACCGACACAGATAGGTCTTATGGCGACGATGGGATAGGCAAGGCCTAGGAGTTGGAAAGAATCGGCCGTGGCCTTAATTAAGGTACAGCCCCAGCATTTGCCTGGTGTGAAAATGGGAAACCACGGAAAACCATCTTCAGGGCTGCCGATAGTGGGATTCGAACCTACTATCTCCCGGATGCAAGCTCACAGCCGCGCGCCTCTACGCGCACGGCCAACTCGCCCGGTGCCTACGGGAATCAAATCAAAAGACCTACATCTGGCGAGCCGAACATGTCCTCGGACACTCTCGGCACTAAAAGCCATACGCCATTTCATTTTTTACCCTGAAATTAATTCATCCTGCACTAAAAATTAGTACCAGGTTTATTTTTGGTGGCAAAATCGGCCGGGCGTAGAGCTAACCACTCTATCACACCAAAAGCCGCGATTACGGATAGTGGACGGCTTTACTTTCCACTTCTCGAAAGGCCTACAATAGCCTGTACGACGAAGGATGTTTGCATTTTTCTTTACGTCACAGCAACCTAGACAGGTCTTATCATGACCATGGAATAAGACACGGCTAGGACTGAGAAGCAGGGGCTGCCTGGCCGAGGCGGTAAAGGCGTGCTCGGTTCGCCCGAAAGGACGTGGCTTCGAATCCCCGTCAGGAAGTCGTAAAATTTAAGAAACGAGATTTCCACTTCCGGAGGTGCATATGGCCCTGAGGTTCACTCAGCCTACACAAAAAATAAGTACCAGGTTAATTCCTGGGGGCAAAGGAGGCCGGGCGTAGAGCTAACCACTCTACCCCATCAAGTGCCGAGGCTTTACCTTCCACCCTCCAAGGGCCTTCATGGCCTGTACGGAGATAACTTTGCTTTGCTTTGCTTTTAGGACTGAGAAGCAACGACCGTGGCAATAATTAAGGTACAATCCCAGGATTTTCTAGGTGTAAAAAATGGGGGAAAAGCAGTTTTAACTTTAGCCTGACATTCTCATGAGCTTCATAACAAGCCGAATTTTGTACAGCAATGATCACCCAGTCATGAGGAACTGTTTTTTTTTTTTTTTTTCCTCACAAATATGAGATGAAATAAAAACTTGGTATAGGCCTACAGATCAACAATAACTTACTTTAAGACGTACCGAGCTCGATAGCTGCAGTCGTTTAAGTGCGGCCAGTATCCAGTAATCGGGAGATAGTGGGTTTGAACCCCACTGTCGGCAGCCCTGAAGATGGTTTTCCGTGGTTTCCCATTTTCACACCAGGTAAATGCTGGGGCTGTACCTTAATTAAAGCCACAGCCGCTTCCTTCCCATTCGTAAGCCTTTCCTATCCCATCGTCGCCATAAGACATATCTGTGTCGGTGCGACGTAAAGCAAAATAGCAAAAAAAAAAAAAGGCGTATTACAGTTTGATAACGAACAGATCAATACCTACTTTTAAAGTTATGTGAATTTTCAAAGTGAGCGCTCCGTTGAAAATGGAAACAATACCGGCACTTGTCTTGTTCAACGTGCATTAAAATTTTAACTGGGTACGATAAAAATTTCTACTTCACATAATTAAACGTAGAATAAAAGAAGCTAAATTTTGGTGTATCTTGTTTCTGTGTGGGGCAAAGGATAAACATTTTATCAACGATTAACTGTCCGACTCGTTGGCTGAATGGTCAGCGTACTGGCCTTCGGTTCAGAGGGTCCCGGGTTCGATTCCCGGCCGGGTCGGGGATTTTAACCTTCATTGGTTAATTCCAATGGCCCGGGGGCTGGGTGTTTGTGCTGTCCCCAACATCCCTGCAACTCACACACCACACATAACACTATCCTCCACCACAATAACACGCAGTTATCTACACATGGCAGATGCCGCCCACCCTCATCGGAGGGTCTGCCTTACAAGGGCTGAACTCGGCTAGAAATAGCCACACGAAATTAAATTATTAAAACGATTAACTCAGGTGTCTATACTTTTTTTCACGACGGTAAGGAGAATCATCTTCAGGGCTACAGTGAGGTTCGATCCCACTATCTTCCGAACGCCATGTAGCCAATTTGCTCGACTGTACGACGATTGTTTTGACTAATGCTGTGTCCGCTATTTACTGGCTGACGGCTGCTTTTCTTAAAGGAGGGCCGGCATGACGGATCACACCGTCTTTAATATTGCAGTGTAAATCTGCTGTCGATTGGATGGGATAATTTCTTACCGATCTTCCCCGTGCCTGCTTGTCAAGGAAATATCTGGAGTGGGTCTTAAAATCTAACTCAATGCCTCTCATCCATCGGAGTAATGTGATGATGAGTATAAATGGAATAGTACATTATGCAACAAGCCTATACTGGTAATAATTAAGACACGAATATGTTTATAAATCGAGCGAGGCTTGTTTTATAATTCCATACGTGTGTCTTAATCACCAATAAAGGCGAATTGCATACGACTTTTTATGCTCGACGATAATAACTCTATTTTTTAAATATTCATAAATTTCTGTTGACAGTTGAGTTTACAGAACATAGCGCAGAGCGCATGCGCTGGGGTATTGATTTTCCGTGAGTGGATCAGAGACCTTGACAATGTCATATGTTATCATAACTTAGCTTTATTTCAAATACAAATTGTTTATTGTACAGTTGGTGAAGTGAACTTGCGGGAATGTGTCATGTGGTTGTGGAATATTGGAACTAGAAGGTGCATTGATATTAATATATTGTGTCCGAAATATTTGATTTTGCTATCCTTATCTAATCGGTCAAACAGTTGTATCATAAAGACAATCTGAACTGTGAATGGTGGAGAACTTGTATCATAATGAAACTTGAACTATAATGAGTCCCGTTAAGATTCAGTTTTCTGGCATATAATATGTATATTTCGGCATCGTCGAGCATAAAATAATTATTAAAATGGGATCTAATTTCTTAATTTCAACTTAGAAGTTATGGAGGGCTGCCTAGCTGAGACGGTTAAGATATCCTCGTATCCACGCAGAAGGACGTCGGTACAAGTCCCCGGCAGGGAGACGAAAAATAATTGATTCTATTATAGCACGTTCATAGTGACTGGAGGCAGGGATAGAGTTCTGCAGATCAACTAGTCCATCAGTCAAATAACAATAATAATAACAATAATAATTGTACCGGTTGGTACACCTATACGCCGCACATTTGAATTTTCCGCCCTAAAGTACTCCTCTACAGCTGAAACTCTGAACTTTAAAACTGAATTAATTCAACCGTTTATCAGAAGATGTCACGATGTTAATTTCGAATTGTGTTTGTTTACTAATTATCAAGAAGTGTGGACGTTCTCTCACAGATGTCTCTACCAAAAACTATGATCATGCACCCTGGTGCGAAGTGATGGAACTTTTCTTGAAGATATTTTATACTCATAAGTTTTCCTATAAATAAATTTCGTTCTTTCATTTGTAGGTTGGCAATATTAATCCTTTCTTTCCGCCTGTTTCGAATTTACCCAATCAGTAATTTCTGTAATTAATTTCCCTCCAATCACAGGTTTCTTCCTCATTTTTGACTTGTAACTTTTAGCCGACCAGTAAACGCATGTGGGTGTGTCTTAATTATTCATGAAAGGTCTCGAATCTTCCACGAGGGTATAAAAACTGCTGATTTTCTGGTCTCTCGGTCACTTCAACAACATCTAGCTTAGTGTGGGGAAGTATAGCAGGGGGCGGGTAGCGCCTCTTCCTTCGGGCAGCAGCTCTTCAACAAGGTAATGGCCGTTTAACATCTTTCTTTTTTCCTTGCTAGCTCAGCAGTTTAACCCTCGGGGAAGGTCCGAAACCTTTAATATGTATCTATAACTTAAAACATGTAAATTTGTTTCCAACCTTATAAGACTTCATATATCTTTAAATGTAAATCGGGGATAGAGAGTGCTTTACCCTCTCGAGCTCCCCTTCTTTTTTGAGTTGAGGTGACTATGTTTTCGTAACTGATTTTCTACTCTTACCTTATGTGTTAAAATTTTTCTTATACGAGTCACCTCTATAGTATGGGAATAGCCCCTGTGTATCGGCTTAGCGCTACTTAGGTTTTAAGAAGCTTTCTTGTCGGAGTGCAAGTACACGCCTCCATTCATCTTGATATTTTTGGGCCATTTAATTAATCTGTTCCTTTTCCACGAAGGCCCAGTAGATTGGGTACTAGATACCCCTGTTTCTTTGTAGGTGTGCCTTGAGGGCAGTTGATCGTAATGTATGGTATGGCCTTGAATAGGCTTGAAAGATTGATAGGGGGTCAGCTCTTTTGGGTATTTTGAAAGGTATCTCTGGGAGGCGTGACATTTGATAGCTGGGAGCAAGTGCTCCATTGCATTGAGGGAATTTCAGCCCTTTTCTAAAATATGTGTTTGTGAGCTGAGAGCTCAGACCTTGCAAAACTTGGGGCTCGGAGTCCATAACTTGTTAATACCCGAAACTCTTGTTTTCGTTTGTAAAATTATACCTTGTACCTGATTAGTGGATAGCTGTTAATCATTCTTGTTAAAAAGGTTTTTTTTTAATTCTATGTAAAAATTGTTAAGTTTTGAAAATATAACCTTTATTGAAATTTTAATTAATCTTTCGGCCTTGTAGTTGGACCCATTCCAGCCCGCACCTTCTTTCACCTCTGCTGATCCACCAAAACACGGTAACAACAACAACAACAACAACAATAATAATAATAATAATAATAATAATAATAATAATAATAATAATAATAATAATAGCGCACGGCTTCAGGCAAGGCCTGGTGCACGTCTTTCAAATTCGAACCTCAGACTTTCGGGTGAAAAGCCAGCAGCTAAGCTGCTGAGCTAATTACGCTCCCCCAAATTAAATAAATAAATAAATAAATAATTTAATTAAACACCGACGTATTACATTTGAATAGTCTTTTTTCCCTGGCCTTTTCTCAGTTATTTGAGGTCAGCGCTATTAAGCCCAGTTGTACGAATTTGTACGAACGTTGTACGAAGGGAGGTATTTGCTATTGTGTGTGTCTGCGATGGTTGGTACCACGGTGTGCTGTCTAAATGCATTAGGACGAACACAAACACCCATCCCCGAGTTAGGAGAATTAACCTGATGCTGTTAAAATCTCCGACCTGGGAGGGAATCAACCCCGGGGCTCTCTGTCAACGAAGGCCTCTACGTTGACCATTCAGCCAAAGCAAGGAGCCGGTCGGTAAATTGTATTTGAATAACCGGTCATTGAATCCCACCCACACCTTGATGAAATTCTGCGTACGCTACTGGCATGAAGAACATTTCATTCTTTAAGAGAGAGCCTCTGTGACCGCAGTATATGGGACCCTCACGTTGTGTTATCTAAACAAGCCCTCGCTTGCGCGCCGTGTCCCTTGTTCCTTTGTGTCCCAGCTGACTTGTAAGAGCCTTTCTCTCTTTTTTATTCCTTCCTTTTTTTCTTCGTCTTCTTCTGTAACCACTCCTTAGGAAACCCCTTCCCTTTCTGTTCGGTCTCTTATTGAGGTTGATCTTTTTGATGGTTATTCTGTGCAGGTTGAAGTCAGCTCGTAAAGGGTAAGGAATGGGACAGCGATGATGTTTTCACCTCCTTTGCTTCTCACCCCTCCACCAGAGATAACAACATTTCTCCTTACCTTGAATGAGGAAAGAAAAAAGTAAGAGGGGAAGGAAACATGAAAAAGTCTTAACAATTTCTCCTTTGTCTCGAACACCGGATGCGTCGTGCCTGGCCAGACATAATTCTTCGATCACCTTCATTAAGGAGGAAAGGAAATGCCTTGCGGTAGGTCTGCGGCCAGTGTTCGCTGGCGCTTGGAGACGACCAGAAATATCCAAGTTTCGCTCGCCTGGTGGCTATACCTGCTAAAGTCTTTCCGGTCTGACTCCGTGGTACGCCGGTTCGAGCTCTTCCAAGTCTCTCTGTGACTCTCACACAACAATGCATTCCAGACCGAGCGAATTGGATACGTAGGTTTACGTCATGTAGCTGTGATTTTGCATTTGGGAGATGATAGGTTCGAACTCTACTATCGGCAACCCTGAAAATCGGCGCACACGAACTGAGTGAATTATGCCCACCTCACCTAAATCCAAACACTCAAATTGAGCGACTGACCAGAAACTGCTTCCCCAGCAAACACTCGAACTGAGCGAACCGCTTTTACATGCCTTGGAAAATGTTATTATGGCTTGGTTTGTTAAAAGCCTACAAATTGAAAATTAAGTCGCATTTAATACAAGTGCATCTGTCAGTCTCACCATTTTCAAGTTTACAAGGCAACATATTGAAAACTAGTTTCTATGAGAAGCATTTAATACATGTCAGTCTGTTAATCTCACCATTTTCAAGTGAACGGATTTTGTTTACAATAAAATCTTTATTATTTTTTATTGTCTTGAATACCCTTGAAGAAGCTCTGTTTGAAATGCTGTTTTTTTTCCTGTTACGGAGATATCCGTGGAGCAGAAAGAGGTGAAAGAAGGTGCTGGGTGGAATGGATCTAACTACGATATCAAAAATTAATTTAAAACTTTTACATAGGTTATATTTCTTTTTGAATCTCAAACGTAAACTTTTCACTTGGTGAAATAATAAAGTGACAGGTACAAATAGCAATCTTGAAACAATAATTGGAAAACCCAAGATTATGGAATTTTACAGATTTGGGGCTTCATGCCCTTAGTTTACAAATTTTGACATGCACAATCTCAATGTTTAGACAAGAATCAGAATATTCCAATTTAAGAGCACTTTGCTCCAACAACTTTACAGCCTTCCAGAGGTGCACCTCAATATGCAGTTAAATTTAGAAAACACAGAAAAGAGCTTAGATGCTCTCCAACTTTAACTAATCTCTTACAGCTCGCTTAGGGCAAACTTACACAACCCTTTACAATCTCTGGCCCCTCTAGGCACAAGTTACAATTAATAAACGTTAGTACACAGGGGTATCTAGTACCCAACCTACTGGGCCTTCGTGGAAAAAGAATAAATTAATGGCCCGAACACAAAATGAATGGAGGCGTATACTTGCACTTTTAGATGATGAATAAAATCCTAACGGGGCTCTCGGCCCAGTGATACAGGGGCTAATCCCAATCTACTGATGTGACTCGAATGAAGGTTAATTACAGGAAAGAAAATCAGTTACAAAACCGTAGTCACCTCACACGAAGTTGAAGGGGAACTCGAGAGGGTAACGCACTCTCTATCCCCGATTTACATTTAAAGACTTTATGAAATTTTACATTAACCAAACGAAAATTTACATTTTAGAAAAGGTTGGTTACATAGATAGAAATTCGGACCTTCCCCTCGGATAAGCTTGCAGAGACAGCTAGAAGGATAGAATATTGGTGACCATGACCTGGCTGTTGTTCTGCCTGCCGAAGAATGAGGCGGCCCGCCTCCTGTTTTAACACACCCCCTCAGAAAGACGACGATCAATGAGACAATGTAGCCAGAGAAGCCTCAGCTTATATACCGAGGGGATTGTTCGAGAGGATTCTGGACTAATCAGGGCACACCCTCTCAATTTTATTAGCGAATTCAAAAATTACACCCAAAAAGCAACAAGAATCCTGTGATAGGCTGAAAAATAATTACAGAAAATTCTTATTTGCCAGATTTAAAACTGGCGGAGTGTTGCAAACTTTGAAATATATAAAAACAAATGGAAGTTAATTTACTTGAGAAAACCCATAAACACAAAATTTCTTTCAATAACAACTTCTTTTACCTTGCACCAGAGTGCATGAGCACAGCTTTTGGTAATGACATCTCTGGGGAAATGTCCAAATTTCTTGATGTACAGCAAAACACAACCAAAATAAATCCAATCAGTTTAGGAAACTTAGAAATGACAAACTTCTCAATTTTGCAGTAGTGACATCTTCTGATTAATGTCCCAACTTTATGTGGTAGCAGTTTCACGTTTTGTTGGATAGATAGAGTTCATTAAGGCGCTTCTTTTGAATGTGCGGAGTTGAGGTGTACCTCCCGGTACAATTTCTAAGTAAGGTTCCGTTTGATTTCTTTTGAGGTTCTTCACAAAACACAAAAATGTTGGAACTGAGCGAACTGCTCAGGCCATGTTTTTTCTTTACCTGGACTGCAAGTCGCTCAATTCTAGAGTTTGGGTTTAGGTGACACAGATAGAATTCGCTCGGTTCGAGTGCGCCCCTAAGATGGTTTCCTATGCTTTCCTATTTTCAAAACAGCAAATGCTGGAGCTGTCTTTAATTAAGCCAGGTCGTTTCTTTCCAACTCCTAACCCTTTCCTATCCTATAGTCGCCATAAGACCTGCCTCTGACGGTGCTACGTACATTTCAATAAAAGGAACAAAACAAAAACGTAACTACCTTGCACCTCACTAACTCGTAGTTTCCTGTACAAGGCAGACGATATCTATCCTCACTAGGGGATTTTACAAGAGCTGTGCTAGGTTAATAATAGCTCCACAAAATAATTATAATAATGATAAGCTTTTGGGCTTTTGTCGTTTCAGAAAACAAGGTGAAATTCTTTACAATTCGCAGATTCTTTACGATTCCGCGTCCTCAGAAGAAAATCTCGTCTGTTCACGAAGAAGACTTCTGCTGTCCTGTTGAGGCTGGTAGAATTCTAAGTCTCCCTCGCCAACAGGCGTGTTGTTCTTATTATCATGTCTACAATTGCCGTGGAAGGATAAATGTAAATAATAATAATAATAATAATAATAATAATAATAATAATAATAATAATAATAATAATAAGGGACTCACGGAGAAGTCATGAAGTCAATCGGGTTGAAAAATGTAACTATCTTGGTGAATGGATAGAACCTAACATGTCCGAAAAAGAAGCCTTTGCATCACGCTTGAAGAAAATCCAAATGGCTTATCATCTGACTAAAAATGTCTATAACAAAAGATCTACAGTCGGCCTCTATCTCTGAATGCAAAAATCAAACACTATTGCACTACCATCCGGCCAGAGGCTCTATGTGCAGCGGAATGTCTCGCCATGAACAAAAAAAAGCGTGGTGGAGAAATTGGAGGCTAAGAAAAGGAAGATTTTGAGGAAAAATCTTAGGTCCAGTCAAAGAAAACGGCGAGTTTAGGAGACGGCACAACCTGGAGTTGTACTAGCATGCGGAGAAATTAACCGACGTGATGCGGAAAAGGAGGATTACATTTTATGGACACATGGCCCGAATGAAGTCAACACGGTTAACCAGCCGCATTTTCACTTTCCTCTAAAAGAAAAAGGCAAAGGGGGCTTGGTTCAGTGAGGTACAGGAAGATCTGCAGGAGATTGGGATCTCATTTGAAGATATCCAGGAGCGTGACCCACTTAAGAAAAAACTCCAAGAACATCAGAGTTTCCAACCAAAGTCGAAGCTGAAATCTGGAAAGGCATGGACGAGAGCGAAAGGAGCAACACTGTCTGCGAAGGAAGGAGTACTGGACCAACATTAAAGCTCAAAGGAAACAGTTGAAATGACGTGGTCCTTAGTTGGCCGAAACGAAACAAGAAGAAGAATAATGTGGATCGAATCAAACAGACTAGATAAAGAGGCCTTAGCGGCCGAAAAAAAAATGGCGGTAGGTTTCCAAACAACATCGAACATAACGAAAGGTACTTTTCTATGAATACAAAAATTCATTATTACAACATTGTCATCAAGCCGGTATCTCTCTACGAGTCAGAATGCCTTTATCCTCTGACAGAAATGTGTGCTCGGTAAGTTACAGCAAAAGGAGAGAAAGATTCTCCATAACATTCTTAGTCCAAACAAAAAAAACGGGATCTACATAAGAAAACACACACAAGAAATCTACTTTAAGATAAGACAAAATGCGTAAGCACAACGCTCACTTCTACGGTCACTTACGGCGGACCATCGATGGACAAAACGCATTATTAACAATTTCGACTCAAAACCAAAAGCAACAATTTCCTGGTAAGTTAACGTCAAGAAAGACCGTTGAGAATTGGGCCTACGACCAGATGACGCTCACAAACCAGACCTTTCCAGAGCAAGGATCGTGATTTTTGGGACTTTCCAGGATGTGAAGTGGACAACTGATGAAAAGTGGTCGGATGAACGGCGTTCTCGACATAGCGAACTCATGAAACCTACTGGATCAAAAAACATAATGAGAAAAAGACAGAACGTACAATGAAACTCATCGTGGTCCCTAGTTGTCCGATTAGCGAGTATTAGATAAATAAATAAATAAATAAATAAATAAATAAATAAATAAATAAATAAATAAATAAATAATAATGTCAAATATGCAGCATTTACGGTAACGTATTGGTATCTGTTCTCATTGTTCTATTTCTACCATCGCTAATGACATACTTCTTCAGCGGACCGTTTATCCGAGGCGGTAAACGTATACACGGTTCATCTGTAAGGATATGAGGTGATTCCCCGCCAGGATGTTGAAAAAGTCTGAAGCGGGACTTCCAGAGAAGTGCTTGGTTTGAAATTCACTCAGCCTGTAGCAGAAATGAATAGGTACCAGGATAGTTCCTTGAGGTGGTGGTGGTGGTTGTTATCGTTTTAAGAAGAAGTTTAAGTAGGTAACCATCCTCTCAGAGGCAAAAGTAAGCGGCCATTGAGTTCTATTTAAGGTGCATATGCAATATCCGAACTGCTGCAATTTGCGGAAGTCTTCGCTTTCCATTCCTCCAGGGAGTTTTGTGGCCTAAATGGACATGGATTTGCTGCACTTTTTGTTTATGTCAGTCGTCGAAGTATTTAGAGTTATCAGTTGTTTGCTAAATACGGGATAACAGATGGCACTATAAAAAAATATATTTTTAGCCGCAAAAGCAATACATTATCAATAATGTAACTGGCTTTACGTCCCACTTACTACTTTTAGGGTTTTCGGAGACGCCGAAGTGCCGTAATTTAGTCTCGCAGGGATTCTTTTACGTGCCAGTAAATGCACGGACACGAGGCTGACCTATTTGAGCACCTTCAAATATCACTGAACTGAGCCAGGATCGAACCTGCCAAGTTGGGGTCAGAAGGCCAGCGGCTCAACCGTCTGAGCCACTCAGCCCGGCCAACGAATTATCTGCTTGATTTCTATTAATATTGAAGCACAATGATTTCACCGTGTGCACGTGTAATGCAAGAGCACAGGAGTTGAAGACTGCGGTAAGACTCAAGCAAGTGTGGCTCCTCATCCCGCCTCTCTTCGTAACACTTATGGATGTCGTAATTAAGCCTTGTGATGAAAAGGTCCGGAAGTTTAAACTGGGTACAGATGTTAGAGGGCAGCGTACTTTACCCATAGCGTCTTTGCAGATGATCTGCTGCTTTAGGGAGACTCGGCAGAGAGCCTCCACGGGAATCTGACAGGCTAATTTCGGAGGAAGAATTGGAAGAGAGAGGCATGAAGGAAGATCTGCGTTAAGAAGAAGCACAACATGATGAAATCGCTCTAACTCACTCTACTAAGTGATGGGACGCAGTTGGAGCAGACTACAGATTTTAAAATATTTCGTGGGTACAGTGCTGCAAGATAGCAGTTTAGACATCGATATCACATGTCAATCCCAGACCTCAGGGCGCCCCTTCATTGCATTAAAGAAATAGTTCTTTAATCATTCTACTGCATTTCAATCGATGAAGCCGCGAGTTCCTACCCTGCTCTATGGCTGTGAAACCAGGGTATTGACCACCGAACACTAAAGTAATCTTCAGCTATCGGAAAAGCGATTCCTGTGCAAAATAAAGGCAGAAGTCATCATCATCATCATTATCATCATCATCATAAGTCGTTCCACTCGTTCTTGAACGTCGTGTCCCAATTAACAACGCTTTTCCATCCTGGACGGTTTTCAGATCTTCTTAAGGTCGGCTGACGAGGTAAATCAGTGAAATTAATTTCGTCGAAACATCAGCAAGTTGTCTCCCCCGTGGTCTTTTATGGTCAATATTCCTTTGCATAAGGAAATTGTCAATATTTTCTCGGTCTCTTATTGTTATGTGTAAAAAAAAATTAATAAAAAAACAAAAGGGACGACTGTCTGAGACAGGAAGAATGTTGTTTGGAGATGTTAGGTTGCAAGATGATAGACCATCGATACTTTTCTCAGTCCACTGTGAATGCGGAATTCTGTGCCAGCACCACATCTCGAATGCATCAATGTGTTGTTTGTCCTTGGCCTGGTTTCACTACAAGATAGGGAGAAAACAAGAGCTTCAAGAAGCAGGTATTTCTGTGTTTGTTAAAGCTCTTCTTTTTCCGGATTCTGGACCCCCGTAGGTGGGGGTGGTAGAGTAACACCCACGGTATCCCCTGCCTGTCGCGCAAAAGAAATGAAATAGCGTATGCCTTTTAGTGCCGGGAGTGTCCGAGGACATGTTCGGCTCGCCAGGTACAGGTCTTTCTATTGGACTCCCGTAGGCGACCTGCGCGTCATGATGAGGATGAAATGATGATGAAGACAACACACACACTCCCAGCCCCCGTGCCAGCGAAATTAACCAATGATGGTTGAAACCCCCAGCCCTGCCGGGAATCGAACCCGGGACCCCTGTGACCAAAGGCCAGCATGCTAACCATTTAGCCATGGATCCGGACTGCCTGTCGTAAGAAGTGACTAAAAGGGGCCCCAGGGGATCTTAACCTGGGAGCATAGGTTGGCGACCACGGTAGCTGAGTGTGGCATTTATTCCACTTACTTGTGCCAGGCTCCTCAATTTCATCTATCCTATCCAATCTTCCTTGGTTAACTCTTGTTCTTTTCCAACCCCATCGGTATTAAGTTTGCGAATCTTTCATTTTCAAGCCCTTCGTAGCCGGTCTTTCTTTGGTCGATACCTTCATTTCTTCGAAGGGACGGACCCCTTCAATTTTTCCTTCTGATTACTGTTAAAACAGAGGATGGTTGCCTAGTTGTACATCCTTTTAAAACAATAATCACCACCACCACCATTTCCGGATTCTGATTAGTGTCTTCAGAATAAGAAATAAAATGGTAAGATCCAGTGTAGATGTCGCACAATTGCTGAAGAGGGTCGACCAAAGACTTCTGCAATGGTTGGATATGTCCAAGGAAGAATGATACCACAGTAGGGAATCAAAGTTGCGACGTCAGAATGCAGAGAGTAAGGTCCGCGACAGACCTAGACGAACCTCGGTGGAAGACTTGAAGCAGCAGTAAAAGCGAGTGGAGAAGAATGGGTGAGAATGAGAGGTCACCCGAAAATTTGTATAGCATAACGGTACAAATGTGTGACGAAGTGTAACCACAGCAACCGTGGATGATCAGGGGATGTTACCTAGCAACCGTACAGGCTATGTCTTATGGCTGGTTGCCATCTGAAATCAACAGCCGTTGACGTATGGCCATGACCGGGAGACATAATAATAATAATAATAATAATAATAATAATAATAATAATAATAATAATAATAATAATAATAATAATAATAATAATAATAATAATAATAATCGTATGGCCTCAGCTACCGTATGCAGACATTTCGATTTGACGCCATCTGGCTGTCTGCTCGTCAATTTCGACGTTCCGTTTTACTCTAGGCCCACCAGATGGCAGACAGAGTAAACAGGATCTCTCTTGGGCGTCTATGGCTAAGATTTAATGAATTTTGTCGGTTAAACACCAAACGTGTCACTAGAGATCTTTTACATGCCGATATCGTACGACATGGAATATCGAATGGACTTTTTTCCGCCCTTCAAAAATCCGACTACCTCTGCCGGGTTTGAACCCGCTATCTTGGAATCCGGAGGCCGACACTCTACCTCGGATCCACAGAGGCAGCTACCGGGAGACATATTTATGATAATTTAATTTTCGTAACCGCAAAGTGGTTTCTTTTATTTCTATATTGCGCTGGTGCTATACATCTCTCAAATTAGTTATTCGTTAAGGAACAGCTGTTTAGGGCAAGTATTGATTAATTGATTAGACTGGCTACCATGTGAATAAACGTCCTATATTGCATACATACCAGCTCCTGGTTGACACAGTCCGTAACTTGTTTCCTGAGCCCTAGCTTACACACAGACGCAGAGGTACAAGTTCAATAAAGAACAGCATTAACGAGAAAGGGAACATCATTTTGTCCACCGTGAACCTTGTTATCATCGTTGAATAAGCAAGTTGTGAATCTCAAATGGAATGTACGTGAGCATTCCACACGCGTTAGAAACAGACCATACAGGTAGTCCAGAGAAATATGTTTGCTGGTAGAATTAGAAATCTACTGCATTCCCTGGGTCGTAGCTGCAGGTGCATGCTTACTGCACCGTAAAATGACGATTTTATGGGACGACCCACCCTCTCCTTTCCCACGCTGCCTATATTGGCGTTACAATTATAAATGAAGAGTTGGCTGCAATAGCGTGCCGCCGTAACTTGTGCTGTAGAACTCCAATTATTATTCTATGAGCAGAACAGCCTCTAATGAAGCACTCTAATTCGCAAGAGCAGTTACAAATTCGCTCAATAGTGCGGTACTGTTCAGTTATTTCGCACTAAACGAATGTAAGGTTCATTTATTCATCTTGAGTGAACCTCTCTGCAGTAATTCATGTGACCAGCTATGTAACACGCATCCCCTGCCCTCATGGTAGCGAAATCGAAACCGTGTAGAGTAGTTTCTTATGACTGTATTCATTCGTTTCGTTTCGGCCACGTCATTCCAATTTGTCCGGGCTTTAATATTTACCCGGTACTGTCGCATTCGTTGCCGGATTCTTTTCATTCCTTCTTTCTTTCTTTCTTTCTTTCTTTCTTTCTTCGATCCACGCCTTTGTTGTTTTCAGCTTCGCCTTTTGTTTGAAATTCTTGTGGTCTTGAAGTTTATTCTTAAGTGGGTTGCGCCCACCTCTTGTAGATTTTTTCTGTCTCACTGTGTTATTATTATTATTATTATTATTATTATTATTATTATTATTATTATTATTATTTCTTAAACTGTTTACCATTCAGGGTTGGTTTTCCCTCGGGCTCAGCGAGGGATTCCACCTCTATCACGTCGAGGACTGTCCTGGAGCGTGTGACTTTGGGTCGGAGGATGAAAGGGGGATGGAGGACCAGTACCCCGCTCATGCGGCCTCACCTGCTGTGCTGAACAAGGGACTTGTTGGGGGTGGGGGGCGGAGATGGGAAGATTGCAAGGGATAGACAAGGAAGAGGGAACAAAGCGGCCGTAGCCTTAAGTTAGGTACCATCCCGGCATTTGCCTGGAGAAGAAGTGGGAAACCACAGAAAACCTCTTCAAGGATGGCTGAGGTGGGAATCGAACCCTTCCCTACTCAGTTGACCTCCCGAGGTTGAGTGGGCCGCCAGTCCTCGCACCACTTTTCAACTTTCGTGGTAGAGCCTGGAATCGATCCCGGGCCTCCGGGGGTGGCAGCTAATCACGCTAACCACTACACCACAGAGGTGGACTTATTATTATTCTTTGTTCTGTCTTCTCTGGGCTTTGATCTTTGCCCAGTTCTCCTTCAGTCGTTGCCGGTGTTGCTCTTTTCTTTCTTCCGTCCACGTCTTTACCGTTTTCATCTTCGGCCTTTCTTGAAAACCCTGGTGATCCCTTAGTTTTTCTCCTGAGTGGGTTACGTTCTTGTATATCTTCATAAGTGATCCCCATCTCCTGTAGGTCCCTCTCCACCTCCTTGAACCAAGTTGGCTGCGTCTTCCTATCTTCAAAATAGGTAAAGATCTGATTCGATAGTCGTGTTGGTTCCATTCTTAGCAAGTGGCCATAAAATACAATTCTTCTTCTCCGCATGACATCAGAGATCTCCTGGTCATGAGTGTACAGTTCATGGTTATGCCGACGTCTACATTCATCTTTGTCTTTAATTGGGTCAAGAATTTTCTTTAAAATATTTATTTAATTTCCATTTTTTCTATCAGGCCTGTCTTGTTCATAGCAAGGTATTCCGCTGCAAACAAAACCTCTGGTCTCATGACAGTGCAATAATGTCTGAGTTTTGCGTTCAAGGCTGTGGACTTTTTGTTGTAAACGTCTTCGGTCAGTTGATATTATTATTACTACTATTATTATTATTAGCCCGCCTGGTGGCCGTGATCTTTAAAGCGTCAAGTTTATATCGTCTGCCACTGTGGTTCTCCGATTTGAGTCCCGCTGGTCGGAAAAAAAAAAAAAAAAAAAATCAACCGTATGTTGGCTGGCGGGGTGGGAGAGATGGTGGAATACAATTATTTAGAATCACTAGATTGCGCGCCAGAAGCCTGGATTCAATTCCAAACTTCTCCGGAGTGTCCATATGGAGCGAAGACATAGGCCTATGACGCTGTTAATTCGTCTGTCGGATGGGGATGTTAAGCTTTTGGTGCTATTCGACAGGAGTAGGCTATGTGCTGGTATCGGGTTTCAGTCTCTCCCTTCCAACTATCACTTTTCACATCATTTCATTTCATTTCATTAGCTCCTCTGATGAGGTTGACGTCAGGAAACGCATCCGGTCATAAAACCTCGCTAGGAAGACCCATCTCACAACATACACCACTCCATACAGAAACGGGACAACGGTTGGACGCATGTTGTTATTATTATTATTATTATTATTATTATTATTATTATTATTATTATTATTATTATTATTATTATTATTATTATTATATAATTCGCTGGGGCCATCAAGGACCACGTTAAGTCTTGTTGCATTTGACACTGAACTTGGCCTTCTTTAGAGCCCAAATTTCCCTCATTCTTTGTGAGTGGGCCTGCTTACGCTCCTCTGTCCAAGGGGCACCGTGTCTTCTCTTCGGTTGCACGTCTCGGTTTAGCCCGTTGGTCAATATTTTCTTGCGCAAACGATCGCTGTTAAGTGCGTCTTCAGCTGAGATATGTAGCATTTGCAGGTCTTCTTTGGTATTCCTAAACCAGGGAATTGTGACGTTGGAGTTTGAATCAAAAAGTGAAAGATCTCTTTAGTTAACTTTCTTCCGTCCATTTTTTTCAGATGACCGGAAAATCGTGCCCGTCTTTTTCTGATTGTGTCGGTAATTTTTTCAATTTTGCTGTAGACTTCGTCGTTGGATCTCTTTTGATGGATTCCATTTCTGTACTTTGATCCCAAGATTCCTCTCACAATTTTGCCCTCTTTTTTCTCAAGTTCTTCAAGGAGTTCCTTGTTGGCATTTAGAGACAGGGTTTCGGCTGCATATAGAACTACTGGCTTCATAACTGTTTCATAGTGACTTATCTTGGTGTTTTGGGAAAGGCATTTTTTGTTGTAGATTGTGCGGGATGTTTGGTAGGCTATTTCCAGTTTGTGTACTCGCTCCTGGAGTGCTTCTTTGTCCAGTCCATTTTTCATGATGATCTCATTATTATTATTATTATTATTATTATTATTATTATTATTATTATTATTATTATTATGTGCTAATTCATATAGCTTGAAGATCCTCACACCCTTTGGAGGCTGAGACAATACAGATCCATGCTTTTACGTGCACAATACAGTTCTTTTCAGTATCTTTACTAATTACACTGTATGTAACTGTAATTAAATGGAGCTTGGATTGAAGTAGTTGGTTTAATGGTGATGGAATGATGTATGAATGAAACCGAGTTCTATCAATCTGATTGTGTAAACCGCCATTCAAGGCCCTTGATGAGAAATAGCTCTCGAGCGTGACGAGAATAACGCATTGTTAATGCTGGTTCTGCAAACACTTTGCAGACAATTGGTCACAGCGATTACTCTCTAGAACTGTAACAAGAATCAACATATATTTACTAAATTAGTTGAATACCGCAGTATCAAAATTCGACGCTAAAGAGTTCTTTAAAGGGTGGTAAATATAATGAAAATAGATCTCACATTTAAACACATCCTCTATATATATATATATATATATATATATATATATATATGATATATTCGATCCATGGTGAACTTGACAGTAAGGGGGGCCATTAAGCGACCTCTCATCTGGACTGACGTTCAGGGATTGTATTTTGTACGACTTCACTTTCAGGGTCAGGAAAGAAGCCACTATTCGTTTTGTCTTCGTTAATGAATCACTCACTTCAGATAGTGAAAAACAAACATTGATTTACATTAACGAAAATATTGATTCGTAACCCAGCAGGTGCTAGTCAGCAAATACTAATTCATCGGTTTCCGGATGATCGTGGAGATTGCATCTATACCCGTAATATTAAAAGAAGCGTTTTTACAGAGAGGGCTGGAGGCAGGAGCATTGCACGGCGTTGTCACATTCCTGCATTCCTTTCTTCCTCTCCTCGCTTCCGACTCACTTGTTCATTCATTCAGACCGCTGTGTTCTGTTGTACGTAACTCAAAAGTGGAAGGTTTGGCAACTCCCATCAACACGAGCTGGCCAGCAGGCTCATCTCCATGGGAACCGCAGTGAGGACCACCCACGTTTCCATGGAAACCATACCCCCTGATTTCGTCATCCCAAGAATTGGAACGGGCTAGAATTGGGAAGGTAGCATATCACTGATGTGAAAATGGGTAATTAAGGAAAACCAGCTTCAGGGTTGCAGACAGTGGGAGTCGAACCAACCATATCCGGAGGCACGAGTGTGGTAAAAGCGATCGTAAAAGAAGAACGAGGAAATCACAGAAAAACTGATAGGTGGGTTCTTCAGCACCAACGAGCTTTGGTGGATTTGATGTGTCAACATTGTGGAGACCTTGTGGTTCTTGAACAACAACGAACTTCGGTCTATTTAATGTGTCAACATTGTGGCTTTTCAACCACAATGAATTTTGGTGGATCTGATGTGTCAACATTGTGATTCTTCAACCACAATGAACTTTGGTGGATTTGATGTGTCAACATTGTGGAGACCTTGCGGTTCTTGAACAACAACGAACTTTGGTAGATTTAATGTGTCAACAATGTGGTTCTTCAACAAGAATGAACTTCGTTAGATTTGATGCGTCAACATTGCGGTTCTTCAACAACAACGAACTTTGGCATATTTAATGTTTCGACATTGTGGTTCTTCAACAATAACGAACTTCGGTAGATTTAATGTGTCAACATTGTGGTTATTCAACAAGAATGAAGTCTGTTAGATTTGATGTGTCGACATTGCGGTTCTTCGAAAACAATGAACTTTGGCAGATTTCATGTGTCAACATTGTAGTTCTTCAACAACAATAACTTTGGTGGATTTGACGTGTTAAAATTGTGGTTCAACAAGAATAAACTTTGGTAGATTTAATGATTCGACATTGTGATTCTTCAACAGCAATGAACTTTGGTAGATTTAATGCGTCAACACTCTACTTCTTCAACCACAATGAACTTTGGTAGATTTGATGTGTCAACATTGTGGTTTTTCAACAACAATGAACTTCGGTGGATTTAACGCGTCAACATTGTGGTTCTTCAACAACAACTAACTTTGGTAGATTTGTTGTGTCGACATTGTGGTTCTTCACCAACAACGAAATTTGGTGGTTTTGATGTTTCGACATTGTGGTTCTTCAGCAAGGACGAACTTTGGTAGATTTAATGCGTCAACATTGTGGTTCTTCAACAACAATGAACTCAGATATATGTAATGTGTCAACATTGTTGTTATTGTTCGACAGCAATGAAATTTGGTGGATTTGATGCATCAACATTGCGGTTCTTCAACAACAACTAACTTTGGTAGATTTGTTGTATCGACATTGTGGTTCTTCACCAACAACGAAATTTGGTGGATTTGATGTTTCGACATTGTGGTTCTTCAGCAACAACGAAGTTTAATAGATTTGATGCGTCAACACTGTGGATAGCCTGTGGTCTTTCAGCAACAACGAACTCTGGTAGATCTGATGTGTCAACCTTGTGGATAACTTGTGGATCTTCAACAACAACAACAACAACAACAACAACAACAACAATAACAATAACAACAACAACAACAACGAACTTTGGTAGATTGTGGATAGTTTGTGGTTCTGTAACTGCTCTCCTTAACCATATAAGTACACTTATTCGGCAACAATGATACACTCGGCAAACATCTGTTATCCTCACCTGAGAGTGAATACCGGTGCTGAAGATGGTGATTATTATTATTATTGTTATTATTATTATTATCTTTTATGCTTTCCGGCACCTAAAGTTTTGTCAATAAAACCCTGGGCGGATCTATGTAACTTTCAATGTTACTGACTTCATGTATGAGTATTACTACTATTTAAGTTTTTATTTCGTACGCTGATGGGGTACGTTGGGCCCCTTTGAGGTAACGCCGTCTCTCAGGCCAGGGAGATTTGTATCTATGAAGTGATTTGCGGAGATGGTGAGATAGGTTCGGCCGTGGCATATAACATGAACTGTTCCGTAATCCGCCTTAGTGAAGAACAATGGAAAACCATGGAGAACCATCTGCCCCCCCCTCCCCTCCCGAATGTAGAGTAGCTAGTTTCACTAGCCTAAGCCTTCCCTACTCCGTGTTATGTACGAAAAAAGAAAGATGCATTTCAACTCCAGAGAACGCAACGCACATTTCGGTGCCGAGTGGTAAATACAGCCTATAGTAGAACGAAATCTGTCAGACACTGAATATTTTAACTTAAAACAATTCAATCTTCTGAGAACATATACATGAGAGAGAGAGAGAGAGGTTGGCGAGGACAAACAGCCTGGGATAGAACGAGAAGGATTCGCGGTTATTCTTGCAAGTTGAATCAAGCTTGGCAGTGGTGAATGTACACGAACCTCCAGTCCATGAATCATCGCACATGCATACACACACATACACTTACCCGGAGAGCGCCGGAATGCATAACAATATCTCGCCATTGTGTTGTATGAATGTATATGAAGACGAACGAGATTAACTTTGCGTAATAATCATAATCTCGTCGAAGAGCCCCGCAACTCTTTACATACAATTAGTTAGCTTTGCGTTCCATTCTCACCTCAAGGGTGCTGAATACAGTGAACACCCCAAGTTACAAATATTCTGGTCTGTTGTTAATTCCACCTAAATAAAGGGCAACGGGAGTAGTCTTATATATTATTGTCTACAATTATTTCTTAAATTAGCATGATATAGAAAATTTTCTTTACAGAATATCTAACAAAGAAAGCCTTTTCTGCTAATTCATCATCATCATCATTATCATCATCATCAGTGTCTAAAGACAATCAACTCCTCGTTTCATGTTATAATACGAACAGTAATGAAGACTCTGTGACAAGCAATGAAGGAAATTTTTCCTCGGTCATCCTCGGCCTTTCGTCTCCGTGATTTTCCCTTCCAGCAAATTAGTAAGAAAGGTATTGTGTCACAAGATGTGGCCAGTGAATGTAGTTCTTCTCCGCACCGTTATCATCAGTTCTCTCTTCCCTTGAATTTCTTGCAGAACACTTTTGTTTGTTTTCTTTTCAATCCATTTAATCCGTAGCTTTCGTCTCCAGGACCAAATTTCTAACGCTTCGAGTCGTTACCAATCCTGACCTCTGATTGTTCAAGATTCACAGGCATACAATAGCACACTCCATACAAAATAAATCACAATTTTTTTCCTAATTCCAAAATCTAAATTTGTACTGATTAAAATATTTTTCATATTACTAAACGTCTGTTTGGCAAGCGCTATTCGCCTTTTTATCTCTTTGCTTCACCTGTTGTCATTGGTGATCAGGCTTTTTAGATACGGTAAGGGAAACTGATGACTTGTTCCACTATTTTGTCAGTACCCTTGATGTCGGTGTGACTTCGTTCAGGATGTTTACTCACAATTAATACCTTGGTCTTCTTAACATTAATGTTTAAGCGAGAATTTATATGTGAAACAATTTTCACACGTCAAGTGAAGACTATGTCCGCCGATTTTGCGACATGACCTGTTCCAACAGAACACAATCTCTTAGTGTATTTGCTAAAGCCTGGTGAAAGAACTGTGAATGATGTACATGATCAGCTATATGTCTATGCATTTTATATTAAGTATGTAAGGTTTGTGTAGATTTCACATTATATTATGTATGCACATTGTACTTAATAAATATTATATTTAAAACACATACCGGGAATCCACGAATACCATTAATACTTATCATGAGAGGATTTCTGCACGTACTGAAATGAAATGGCGTATGGCTTTTAGTGCCGGGAGTGTCCGAGGACAAGTTCGGCTCGCCAGATGCAGGTCTTTTGATTTGACTCCAGTAGGCGACCTGTGCGTCGATATGAGGATGAACTGATGATGAAGACGACACATACACCCAGCCCCCGTGCCAGCGAAATTAACCAATTAAGGTTAAAATTCTGGACCCTGCCGGGAATCGAACCCGGGACCCCTGAGACCAAAGGCCAGCACGTTAACCATTTAGCCATGGAGCCGGACTGGAGGTTCACAATTAAACTGACGATGTTCAGCGCATCACAGCACGGGCTGTAATGATCGCAGGAGTCTGAAATTTCCTGGATGCAATGCGCCCACCAATTATCCCACAAAAAATATTAATTGCAAGTCTTGCCACCAGGCGAAAATATGGCGGTACAAACAGTCAGAACGTGCAATTCTCCGTAACTCTGACGTCAGAATGTTCTTCGGGTGAAATTCCCTTGTGTCAGTTATTTGGTTGTTGCAGGATCAGGGGCGTAGCCGGGGGGGGGGGCGGACGGGGTTAATGTGGGGTCAGAAGCGCCCCATGTACAAAAATAGATTAAACAGAAACCGAAAAATTAACTATAGGGTAAATAAACATTCAGATGCACACTTGTAGAACCAACAGATCTGTGTCGAACCTATTGTTTAAGAAGCCTCAAAGGTTGGATTTTAGATTGTAAACTGAACATACCATTCACTGTAAAACTGCTGACCTCGACCGTATTGTTCCTTTTCTGTATTTTAAGGGAAGGCAGATCAGTAGTGATTGATTGACTGTAGTCAGTTTTGATGACAATTTTCGATTTTCGTTTTTATTTCATTTTATGGTAGTTTGGACCCTTATTTATTGGAATCCGTTTCTTTCCTGAAAGTCATTTCTAAAGGCTTAAAACGACAATTTAAATCACCCTCTGTACTAGATGCCACATCCTCATTTCCTCCTTGAAGTTATTATCCACGTAATATCTTGTGTATAATAGTTTCATGACTTATGCTGGGAATTTTGTTTACGTATGTTGTAGCTCTGTGTAAAAATTACGTTGTTCATTTGTTTTCCTTCATGTTTCTGCTGTTGTTGTAGTTTATATGGAAAGGCTAGTTATTGACTTCGTGTGCTCAGAATTCCTCGTTAAAGAAGAGTATATGCAAAGCGCAAAAGAGGTCCCGGGAGAAAGAAAAATTATGCCTGAAATACTGAGGATAGTGTAAACAATTCGGAAACTAGTGTTCATGTTGCAAAAGATACCAATCATGGTGATAATGGTGAGAGTGGAGGTAGGTTATGTTCTTCAAGTGTAAATATTTGTAGTGCCTCGAAACGAAAGCTACCTTCTACTTATACGAATGTAAATAGTGTGAATGAGAGTGTATGTGAAGATTATGCCGATTCTACTAGTAAAAATCATCGAATGGGAACATTGTAATAGATATAGAGCTACTGTCAGCTGCTGTTTGTAGTTTTATGAAGTATAAATTGTGTGGTGGGTGTGACAGCATTATGTGTTATGAACATATTAGTGCAAGAAAGGGCCTTGCTTGTATACTATTTTTGAATGTACTGAATGCCACCAAAAGTCTTTGTAGGGTATGAAACAATGTTGATGGGTGTGTATAATGCGGTGATATCATTCAATGACGGTAGAGTGGGCAAACTTAAAGTCATGAAGAAATTAGGTTTGCATCCAGATGTGGACAAGGTGACATATTGTTCTGAAATCGATACGATCCGTGTGAAAAGGGCTGAAAGAGAGTTGGAAATCATCAAGAAACGGTCCAGACAAAATGCAGGAAACTTAAAAGGAGCCACAGAGGATGCAGGTAAAGATAATTATCCCGATTACGGACCTGGAATGTTCTGATGTCAGTTGAGCATCATGTGAACTTTAACATCAATTAACTCAAAACTTATTTTCTTTTACATAAAAGTACACGTTTTTCGGAAACTATCCAACATACATATATGAAATTTCCACTGATTATTAAACCAATACATATACACATTTTGGAATTTATTCAAGATCCCACGTCCAATAGAAATTTGTTCATAAAGTGTTTTATATGCAAAAATATATAACTTATATATTTCAGAAAATGTTCAAATATACATAAACATTATTATTTTTCATTTGAGGCTCCCAAAAATTAGTCCAAGACGCAAAATAAAACATTAAACAAGACTAGTGTATAAAATTTCATTCATATAGAATGTATAGTCTCTGAGGAAAGTTTATCTCAAAGATGGTAATTTAACATTGTCGGTGTAGGGAGTACAGTCTCCCTTTAATGTAAGATTTTACAGTGTACTGCAATCTAAATATCAACATCATTCACTTGTATCAGTGACCTTATAATGACAAGTCGTACATGCGCGCAACTCACAAGCACCTTCAGTGTGTTCTATGACCCCCGCCCCCACATCGGCATATCCTGGCTACGCTACTGGACATTCAGCTTACGTGACTGTTTGGTGTGCTTTTACAAGCTCATTCTTCTTGGTCCACTTTTCTTTGAGAACATGACACTCGTGGGTTTCATAGGTGCACTGTGACATCTGCACATTATAGGGACCTCCTTGTGTAACGTGTGACTCCAGATTTGCAAGAACGCAACTCTGACGACACCGTTATTTTCTTGCAAGACGAGGAAGCACGACATGTCGCCAAGTCAAAGATTTTCTGCGAGAAACCATCAGTAAGGACCGCATCATCTCTGGACACTTTCCAGATACGTGACCTTCATAATCCCCGACCTAAATCCATGTAACTTCTGGTTAAGGGTATATTTGAAGGATCGTGTCTAACATAGACATAACAGCCTGATCTAAATGCTAGTACTTTTACTTTCAAATCATCTCCGTACAGGCCATGACAACGCTGGAAGGGGTGGAAGATAAAGGCTTCCACTATCCGTAACTTCGACACTGGGTGGGGTAGAGCGGTCAGCTCTACGTCCGGCCACTTTTGCCCCCTGGAATTAACCTGGTACTCAGGGCCATATGAACCTCCGGAAGTGGAAATCTCGTTTCTTAAATTTTACGACTTCGTGACGGGGAATCGAATTCACGTCTTTCCGGGAGAACCGAGTACGCCTTTACCGCTTCGGCCAGGCAGCCCTTAGCAAATGAGTTCTAACATGTAAAAATAGTTTCCTGACTCATCTACGTGTGAGGAATGTGCCCTGAAAGTGTTGGCGTATTTTATTGTTACAGCCTGTATAGAGCACTGAACACCTGTTCCGTGGGCTAGATGACCGAGAAGAGTTAGCTGTCTTGATCGGCAGCGTCCGAGAGGCTGGACATGGCACATAGCAGAACAAGTTCCAAGCACATAGTAAAGTGAAACACAGGTAAAACAGTTCCCAACGTTGGCGAAACCACATGGAAACTGCACAGGATCAGCACTGGAGTACTGAAGCGGAAAGATATAACGAGCTTGGAAACAGAAGGGTTACTCATTACGCCGTATGATATGCATGCATTAGGGAGGAAGGTTCTGTGCGCCACGTGCTGCAGAGAGGGAAATTGAATACCAAGCGGATTATCTCGTTATACTGAGAAATGTTATGATAACAGGATAGGATTTGTCAGGGGGGAAAGACAAGCTGCTTGTTACTGGCGTACAAAGAGTTGGATAAATGATCCGAAACGTGCGTTCGTGAATGAGGTCACAGGCTACTCCATAACATCGCGAAACTTAGTCGTCGTTTGATCAACCTTCAGATTTTTAATGTCAATGTTATTGGTTTTACATCCCACAACTACTTTTTACGATTTTCGGAGACGCCGAGGTGCCGGAATGTAGTCCCGCAGAGTTCTTTTACGTGCCAGTAAATCTACCGACACGAGGCTGACGTATTTGAGCACCTTCAAATACCACGAGACTGAGCCATAATCGAACCTGCCAAGTAGGGGTCAGAAGGCCAGCGAGCGCAATACGATTCACTGTTTTGATATGGTTAGACATATTATTATTCTCCTTCTTCTTTTTGGCTCTTTTCCCAATTTACTGGGTCGGCACTTGAAGGAGATTTGGCCAAGTTTTATGGCTGGATGCCCTTCCTGACGCCAACCCAATGTAAAGGGATGTATTCAGTAGTCTGTTGTGTTGTTTGCAGATGAAGAGATGCGTATTAAGATGAACACAAACACCCTGTCTCGACTTAGAAAAATGAACCATATGCAGTAAAATCCCAGGCCCAACCGGAAATCGATCCCAGTATCCTTTGAACCGAAAGCCAGCACTCTGACCATTAATCCAATAGCCAGATTCTTCTTATTAGATAGATTTACTTATTCTTAATGGCTGAAATACATATTATCTCACATTTCATAAAGAATGTTGAAGGGCGAATGGCTCAAATGGTAGAGCGCTGGATTTCTGGGTCCTGATCCCAAACTGACAGGTTCGATCCCGTCTCAGTCCCGTGGTACGGTATATGATTTTGCGCTTGAACATCTTGCAACATTTCAAGGACCTGCAGTCGGTTCACCAACGAACCTCTTAGTATCCACCTTTCGATATGATAAAGCAGCACCGGTAACACACAACAAGCCAACGAGTTTAGAAAAAAAGCTCACGGTTGCACACAGGATGTATCAACTTCAGAAACACGTTCTTTGTGATGCCTATCCTTGTTTAGATATCCACATCCGGATCCCATTCCTGTGTTTACCAGCAAACAAATATCAATATTAACATGGATAATATGTTCTTAGGCTGGGGATTTATCAGGAATTAGCGCCAACAATTTCGCATACACAATTGTAACCATGGCAACCAGTGTTCGTCTATGTATACTAGGTCAGAAGCGTCAGCTTCTCACTGTGCGCTTTCTTCATGTTACTACAGTCGTAATATTGGAAAATGCGTTCTGACAGTTCTTAGAGGGAGTAGGGGGTATGGTTGTCATGGTAACGAGGACCCACTGCGGTTGCCATGGATATAAACCTGCTGGCCGGCTGGTGTTGTTTGGAGTTGCCAAACTTCTCACTTCTTAGTTATTTACAACAGAACACAGCGGTCTGAACGAACGAACGAACGAACGAACAAGTGAGCCGTAAGTGTGGGGAAGCAGAAAGGAATGCAGGAATGTGGCAACACCGTGCAATGCTCCTCCCCCCAGCCCTGTCTATCAAAAACCTGCTTGTTTTAACATTACGGGTATAACACCGTGAGAAAACCTCCTATCAATTGAACCCCCTTCTACTCCTCAGTCCAGAATTAAAATCCTTGACCTAGCCGAAACACGAGCCCAGGGCCTACGACGAAGAAAGAGACACTCCATTTCTACTCCACAGGGCTAGCTAATACTAATAATTAGATTATTATTATTATTATTATTATTATTATTATTATTATTATCATCATCATCAACATCATCATCATCATCATCATCATTAGCCACCGTGGCTTAGGCGGCAGCGCCTCGGCCTCCCACCGCTGGGTCCAGCGGTTCAAATCCCGGTCACTCCATGTGAGATTTGTGCTTGACAAAGCGGAGGCGGGACAGGGTTTTCTCCGGTTTTTTCTGTCATCTTTCATTCCAGCAACGCTCTCTACTATCATTTCATTTTCATCTGTCAGTCATTAATCATTGCCCCAGAGGAGTGCGACAGGCTCGGCAGCCGGCACACCCACGCCGCAAGCTGGGGGCTTCATTCATTCCACCCCTGATCCGGTCAATGACTGGAAAACAGGTTGTAGGTCTTCTTATTCTTCTTATTCTTATTCTAATTCGTATTATTATTATTATTATTATTATTATTATTATTATTATTATTATTATTATTATTATTATTATTATTATTATTATTATATTTATGAGGTCTAGAATGCCTTTCATTTTCTCACAATTCATAAGCCTTTTGTGGATAGACTCATTTTTCTTTCAATTTATCGGAAATCTTCATCTCCCCTGTGGACTGAGTACCCCTTGCATGTCGTGAGAGCCGAACAACCAAAGAATCTGTACTAGCTCTCTTGTCTTCCAAAATTCTATGATTTTTCCGTGTAGCTGAGAAATGTTGTCTGCAGTTTATTTTTCCACGTACGAACCAGCTTCCGTGTAGGGCGAATTGGGCGAGGATAAGGGTAAGAGAAGTGGAGGGAGACGTTGGTGACGATGGCTGGACTCAGTTATTACTGATTTAAATATTATACAGGTATAAAATATGGGAGCCCACAGAACTAGTTGCAAATAGTTGCGTGTGGAGAGGTTTAGTTCATTCACAGAGGACTGCAGGCTGAGCTTTGAAAGACGTAAGAGTTGTGTATAATAATACTATGAAATGCTATCAGAAATCCCAGAGATACCAACCATCCAAATTAACTTCTTGGAAATAATTGCCAGACTGAAGATCTCAAAGGAAAAGACCAAATTCATGACGAACATCAAACAAGTTCCTCAAGCAGAGATACGACGGATCGAATGGGTCAAGAAGTTCAAGTAACTTGGTGAGACCATACAGGAAAATTGGACTAGAAAAAGCCGCTATGGAAGATCGGATCCCAAAAATGGAGAGAGCATACGGATTTTTTAAAGGCAACTACAATAAAAATGCATATTCTGGAATGCCTAAATTAAACACTACAGCACCGTGGGTAAAACAGAATGCCTGTATGCCAGTAAATGCCTGTCCAGGAATTACAAGTTGGAGAAACTAGAGGACTTAGAAAGAAGAATCCTCAGGAAAATTATATGGGTGCTGTACAGAATGAAGGCGGATGGAAACTTCGGAGCAACGAAGAGGTTTACCAGAAGATGGAGAGGATCTTGGCGATTATGACGAGGAGTAGGCTGGTGTTTCTACGATATTTGTACGGAATGAATGGAAATAGACTTACCAAACAGATATTTGATTACTTCTGCAATAAAAAGACTACTACTGCTTCGATTAAGGAAACGCGGAAAGATGGAAAAGTTAAAGATCTTGGAGGTTCAAATGTTAGACAGAAATATATTCAGAAACACAGTGAAATATTTGGGAGGGTTTCAAGCCGAAGGAAGAACTAAGAAGACCGGAAGAGCCTAGACAGATGAACACCGGAAGCAGGACAGCGGAGGAATGAAGTAGTATTGGACACGGAGCAAACTCCACACAAAGAGAAAGAAATGAAGCTGTAACGTGATCCTAAGTGGTCAATTCACTAGTAAGATTAGCAAAATAAACTTATTTGACTGGCTTGTTACGAAATGGTAAATCGGTCAAATTTTAACGCACCGAATTGCAATTTTTTAAATTTAAGTAGCAAAACATTTGAATTTGACCTCTTTACAATTTACGACTTAATATTTCAACCTGCGTGGTCCAAATCTTAGAAACGGTTTTTCATGAACCAGGCATGCCAAGCTTCTGGCCCGTGATTCGTATCCGTGCGGTCCCTGCTTGCTATGGGGAAATAAGTGGAACGTTCAGAATGTTCCTACATGAATGGTTTACGTAGAATTTCTGTTGCTTAATCGAATATACACTCACAAAAATAACTGTTTCAATACCAAGAACACATTTCTTCCACATTTGACTAACTTCCTTATTAGCACATTGAAGTAAGTCTACTTTTATGCGTAAAAGAACCATACACTAGCCGTTTGTCGGATTCAATGCGATTACAAGTTCTATTATTCTTATTCGATATAAAAATCATTTTTGGCTTTTAATTTAAGAATGTACGGAAACAATCGAGATATAACGAACATGAATCTTTTTTTTTTTAACTGATGTAGAAAAAGTGCAGGTTATAAGCATTTCGAGATGACTGAGATTCAGTGTAATACTTATTTAACCATTTTAGTGTTCTTTCATTTTACAAGTATTTCACTGCGAGAGTTGTAGAAACTTGCAGATTCGCCTCTGAAATAGTTTTCATGATCGGAGGTACCTACCATTGCAAGAAACTGTTTTCATTCAGGAAATAATTCTCTCGAAATAGGGAAGTTGGTGAAAGAAATATGTCAGAGGGAAAATATAATCGCGTTATTGCTGTTGCAACTTTTTTCTACCAGCAAACAATATGCAGTTCTATAAATATTGTTAATACGAGGGCCATCCGGAAAGTAGTACCCGTTAGCGCCGCATGAAGCGCTGACGACTCGGGTAGCTGCTGGGCAAGGTCAGACCGCGTCAGTGGCTTGTCTGACTGCTCTGTGCGAGGTTGCGTGACGCTAGCATTGCCTGTGTTGTGATCGTTTAAAATGTTTAAACAAATTGAGAACCCCGCCAGTTGTGAAGTGAGGGCCGTGATTAAATTTCTTAATGCACGAAACGTTCGACCTTGTGATATTCATCGCCAATTAACGGAGGTGTATGGAGACAATGTGATGGACGAGTCGTCTGTTCGGCGCTGGTGTCGCAACTTCAACCTGGGGAGGGGAAATACACACGACGAGGAGCGTTCAGGCAGACCATCTGTCATTACAGACCAACTGCTGAGCGCAGTAGACGAATGCGTGAGGAACGATCGGCGCGTCACAATTGACGAACTCTGCGAACATTTCCCTAATTTGTCTCGAACAATTGTTCATGAAATTGTCAAAGACCATCTGCATTATTCAAAAATCTGTGCAAGATGGGTCCCTCGCATGCTTACAGAGGAGCACAAACCCAAGCGTATGGCTGCAGCACTGACGTTTCTGGGACGTTATTCCGATGAAGGAGACTCTGTCCTGACTCACATTATTACTGGGGACGAAACATGGGTTTGTTATGCATCACCTGAGAGTAAACGACAGTCAATGGAGTGGCATCATGCTCATTCACCAACCAAACCAAAAAAATTCAAGACAGTACTGTCCACCAGGAAACTCAAGGCAAACGTTTTCTGGGATCGCCGAGGTGTACTGCTCACCGATTTTATGGGCCGTGGAGACACAATTAATGCTAATGGGTGTTGTGAAACATTAAAGAAATTACGGCGGGCAATAAAAAATCGACGGCGAGGTCTATTGTCCACAGGCGTCATTCTCCTTTATGACAATGCCAGGCCTCATGCAGCTGCGATAACACAACAACTTTTGCAGCAATTCAAGTGGAAAACCTTCGACCATCCCCTGTATAGCCCGGACTTGGCCCCTTCGGATTTTCATCTCTTTACGAAGCTTAAAGACTTTCTGGCGGGAAAAAGATTTGACAGCGATGAAGAACTTAAACGAGCCGTGACTACGTATCTCAATACGCTGTCGGCGGAGGACTATGACGCTGGAATACAAAAACTCGTCCCACGTTATGACAAATGTCTAAATTTGCTTGGAGATTATGTGGAGAAGTAGTGTAAAGTATGCTCTTTCCAATAAAAATGTGTATATTTGTTAATATTTACTCCTGTGTTTTTATTGCGCAAACGGGTACCACTTTCCGGTTGGTCTACGTACATAACAGATTATATAATATGACCACCTTATTTCTTTTTCTTGCGGCCCACACCATCTTCCACCCGTATTATATAGCCCAGTTGAGAGTCTGAGTTTGACAAGCCTGTCGTAAAGTATGAGTTTTTCTCTGCAAATGCATCACTCCTCCGAGATATGGAGATAATTTTTTAACCTTTCTTTCTTTCTCTCTTTAAAAGTTGCTTCACTTCGCACTGATAGAGGTAGGTCTTATGGCGGTGCTGGTATAGGAAAAGCCTAGGACTGGGAAAGATACAGCTCGACCATTCGCCTGGTGTGAAATTGGGAAACCACGGAAAATGATCTTCAGGAATGCAGACAGTGGGGTTCGAACCCACTATATGCGGACGAAAGCTCACAGCTGCGCGACCCTAACCGCACGGTTAACTCCCCTGGTTTTATGAAATGTAATGACATGACTGTGTATTTATGGGCGAGGGTTGGGGCAACTACTTTTTCGATCTACCAGACAAATGAAAATGTACAGATAGAAACAGGGAGCATAAGGTGCCGTGGAATGTATACCAGGATACAAAACAAGGGAACTGTCAGCCATGAAATCACTGTGCTACATACTGTTTATTCTCAGACAGTACAGTAACCTTTACTGTAAACCCTCTAAGTAGTCCTCTAGATTGTACGATCTGCTTTACGTCGCACCGACACATGTAGGTCTTATGGCTACGATGGGATAGAAAAGGGCTAGAAGTGAGAAGGAAGCGACCTTGGCCTTAATTAAGGTACAGCGCCAGCACCTGCCTAGTGTGAAAACAGGAAACCACAGAAAATCACCTTCAGACCTGCCGACAGTGGGATTCGAACCCACTGTCTACCGAATGCAAGCTGATAGCTACGTGACCCAAACTTCGCAGCCACTTACTCGGTAGTGTTAAAAAAGAAAGTTAAACAAAAATGTCTTAAGTGGGAAAGGATTTCAGGCGTCTGGGTGTAGGAATGTCGTCATAGGTATTCGATTTCTTCAACGTGCTAGAGGTCAACGACACTTTTTTCTTTCTTGAGGGCAAGTAAATGAGAGTCCCACGGCGAAAACTACGCCCTTTTAGTCATCTGTTCCCGAGAATATCCGATGAGTAGGAAAAATCTCCGTTTACTGCACTACAGTAGCGGGGTAAAATCGATCTGGCTGAGAGGTGATGTTTGGCTTTCCATCTGAGAAGAAACCCCCTCATCGATTAATTTTGTTTTAAATTTTAATGTCGGAATGTTTGAGAAGGGGAGGGGTGGAGGGAAAACCTCCCTTCTTAACAAGCGGTCCCTTTCAGGGGTTTAATTATGAGTATCGCTAGTGAGAGAATGGTTTAAAAATTGGAAAAGGCCGAAATAATTGTTCACGTCCTATTTAAAACAGGTCGTAAGTCAGCCAAGGGCCGCTGCGTTTAAAACGTGTGTTCGGCTTCTTGGTCCTTATTACTCACTTTAAGAGTAGAATACCAGGGTTGGATGAGTGGCTAAGGAGGATTCTAGATGGTCATCTTTACTACTTTTTTGATCTGAGGTCTAATAGTCAGAATACGAAGTTCAGTTCGTATCTTTTTTTATTAGATTTTAGTCTAGGTGCTTTGGTAATTCTGAGTGTCTTGTTCTGAAAAATTTGTAATTTTGAAAGTGTGTTTTTAGGAATATAGCCACAGGCCTCACAACCATACAGCGGGATGGGTCAGACACATGCTATAGTTGGGCCCACGAGAGTTGGAGTCTGAAGTTTTAACGCCACCGGCGAGAAAAAGTTGATTAACGCTGGTCTGTCGCTATGGCAACGATAATAGAGATGCCACATTTAAGGAACCTGTCGCCACATGGGTTGGCTTGTTCTCAGTCACTTTTTTTGATATTATTCGGAGTAGTACTGTGTTAACTGTGTTAGTTGTTGCTGGTTCATGTAATTATTTACGTGGTTGTTTCTTGAATATTGTTAGTTGTTAGTTTATTTTCTCGTAAGTTAGACAATGGCTAGTTGTACAGTTCTATTATCAATTTAATGTGTGTATTTGTTGAGATTATTGCCAGTTTAGTGATATGAAATCTCATATTTATCGGCAAATGATGTGTTGTGTCTTAAATGCTGGAATCATTAGCACGAGCTTAGGAACGGGTCAAAGTTTATTGTATTGCACTAGGCTTAAATATTTGATTAAATATTCAGTCTGTATGAAAGGCTGATATGTTGCAAAAGGAGGTAACTATGACAACGCAGCATACTTCGTAGTTACTGCTTTCGCCGCTCGAATTTCAGACTCCAACTTTCGTGGGCCCAATTATAGATGAATATTTCTCTTACATTCATTCATTAAGCTCTCTCCCAAGCAGGTGGTTATCCGTGACTGGGAAAGAAGAGTGTTTATTCATTCATTCATTCAAGCAAGAACACCTTTCACCCATGCAATCATACATGCACCAATTCATGCAGTCATTCAACTTATTCATTTCATTCGCGAAGCTCTCTCCCAAGTTAGTGGTTATCCGAGAATGGGAAAGAGGATGTTTCCTTCTTTTTTAAAATAGAAACTCAGTCCATTCATTCATTGATGAATATTCTATCCCCTGTTGTTCACGACCACAATAATGAAATTATGCATCCACCAGTTTATGTAGGCATTCATACATTAATTCTTCCAACTCATCGGATGTATGGTCAGAGTTGAGGTCCTCGGTTTAGAGGGTTCCGGGTTCTATTCCCGGCTGGTTCGGGGATTTTAATCGTGTCTAATTAATTCTTATGGCTCGGGGACTGGGTGTTTGTGTTTTTCCCAACACTCCCCTCTTCATAGTCACACAACGCCCTACACTACCAACCACCACTGAAACACGTAATAGCGATTATATCCCTCTATACAGGGTTGCGTAAGGAAGGGCATCCGGCCGTAAAACAGAGCCGAATTCACTTATTCGACACAGTTCGCACCCGCGACCCCACAGGTGTGGAAAAGCGGTAGAAGAAGAATAAGATCCATTCATTCAATTCGTTCAAATATACGATGTAATTGTAGGATTGCGTTAAAATATATGTAACAACACATGCAATAAATTCTATTCTATAAATATTTCTCTTAATATTTGAAGAGATTATTTATTGCCCAGCAGAGTAAAGAGCAGCCATCCGTCCCGTAGCTAGTTGTATGGCCTGTTTTATATTGTGTCTCCACGACAAACCACGGTCCATAATTAATCCAAGATAGTTAATTTTAGGCCAACGACACGGTGGAGTTGTCGCATTATAACACCTCTGCCGAGAGCGAATTAGCTACTTGAGAGCAGGAGGACAATGACTAAACCAATGGTGTCACCGAAGTTGGCTCGGAATGACGTTCTGTCAGAAGAAACTGTACAATTATTCGCCTGCTCTGATCGCGCTGTGCCTCAGCGAGGATTTCGGTCCTACAGCTGGTAGTTCAGCTAGGGAATTATAAAACTCGGCGTGGTATAATCCTCAGAACGGACCAACCAGGTCATTAAACCGTAGTTACTAAATAATAACGAGAGAGCCGTTCACATGGCAGGATAATTACGACAACAGGGAAAATATTGAGCCTGCAGGGAAAATGGATTCGAAGTTGCACACGCAAACACGCCCTCTACGAGAAGAAAACCCGATCAGCATTATTAAAGCATGTAAATCCCGATAAACATTTGTATGAGGTATTACATCAGCGAGGAAATATGTGAACTATGTTATTCTGTTTGACGAATAATAATAATAATAATAATAATAATAATAATAATAATAATAATAATAATAATAATAATAATAATAATAATAATAATAATATTCTTTCTTTCCTATTCCGTTTTCTTTCCAGGGTTTGTTTTTCCCTCGGACTCGCCGAGGGATCCAACCTCTACCGCCTCAAGGGGAGTGTCGTGGAGCGTGAGACTTTGGGTTTGGGATACAACCGGGAAGGAGGATCAGTATCTCGCCCAGGCGGCCTCATCTGCTATGTTGAACAGGGGCCTTTATGGGGAGATAGGAAGATTGGAAGGGATAGAAAAGGAAGACGGAAGGAAGCGGCCGAGGCCTTAAGTTATTTGGCATTTGCCTCAATGAGAAGTAGGAAACCACGGAAAAACACTTCGAGGATGGCTGAGGAGGGAATCGAACCCCCCTCTACTCAGTTGACCTCCCGAGGCTGAGAGGACCCCGTTCTATCCTTCGGACCACATTTCAAATTTCATGGCAGAGACGGAAATTGAACCGGGTCTCCGGGGTGGCAGCTAATCACACGAACAACTACACCACACGGACGGCATTAATAATAATAATAATAATAATAATAATAATAATAATAATAATAATAATAATAATAATAATTCCGAAATGCAAAATTAAGGCATTACAACATTGTAATCAAGCCTGAAGCACTGTATGCATCTGAAACACTAATCATTGGGGGCAGATCATTAAAGACGCAATGGCGTAGATAAGTGGGATATATACTCCCCCCCTCCACCCACGAGGCACTTGGACTCATTATTAGAAATATATACATTTTATACTTTTACGAAGGTAAAACATAATAAAAACATTAATTTGCAAAAATATCCATTTAAAATCGTATTCCTATTTATATCCCCTCCCCCCGCAAATTGCATTTAAATGGAACACTGCACATTTAAATTGTATATTGTTAACTAGCTGTTACCCAGGGCTTTGCTCGCGAAGATTTCGTAAGTTGATAAAAATGAATTGTTCCTCGGTAGACTACTGTACTATAACATTATCTGAAAATCCCTAAATCACCGAAAAATTGCATTTCATTTAACCGAGAACCTCTTTGTAAACCACGTTTGTGGCATTGCCTTTTGGGGCTAAGATGACCAGACTACTGGTAGAGCTAAATCTGGAACATGCGACACGGAACTGTACATGTGAGAAATAGCCATCTTTTAAGTCGAAAAAGAAAAAGGAGTTCCTGATTTCTAAAGGAGATTCCAAATACCAATTTTCACATCTGTAACATCTTAGTTTTTGATATATAAGTATCCTCATAAAGAGAAGTCAACTCCTTCTTCACTTATTTTCGATCTCCAGCTTAAGTTAATTTTCCGAAAACAAAAAGTACGTATTTCTTTATTTTTAAAGGAGATTACATATACCAGCTTTTACGTCTGTAACATGTGTGTGGTCAGTGGTCAGTGTTGAGGCTTTAGGTTCACAGGGTTCCGGGTTCGATTCCGGGCTGGGTCGGGGATTTTAATCGCGTGTGATTAATTCATCTGGCGGGGGAAGAGGTTGAGATGATGATTATTATTATTATTATTATTATTATTATTATTATTATTATTATTATTATTCATATGCCCCCAAGGAAAATTCGTATCTACGTCATTATAAAGACGCGAAAAAAGAAGAAAGAAAAATCTTAACGAAAATGTTTGGACCTATCTGTACAGAGGGAATCTGGATTATAAAGAAATCTCATGGCTTCTACCAACATTCAGAGAAAAAAATCACACAAATTTAAGAAAATATGTTTGAAATTATACGGATATATTCTCAGAATGAGTAATCAGAGATTGAACAAAAGAATTCTGTATCTTGCCCTATCAACGAAAGTAAAAAAAAAAAAAAGAATTACCTGTTCGAAGTTAGAAATGATCTTCAGGAAATTGGCATCACAGATTACATTGCGTTAGACAAATCTAAGTTCAGAAAATTAGTCACTAATCACCGATTTACACACCATCCAAGCACTATCACCAACAAAACCTGGTCAGAAGATAGCTTTTCAGCGAGAAGATGAAGAGATTTTGTAAGAAGGAAAAGGCAACGACATAAGCTAAATAAGTTCAATCGCGCTCCTTAGATGGGCGCGACGAATAAAGAAATAATAATAATAATAATAATAATAATAATAATAATAATAATAATAATAATAATAATAATAATAATAATAATCGTATCCCATATTGGAATCATTTAAGGGCCGATTCACTACAATCTCGGCAAAAGTATTGAACAGTCCTGGAGGATGCGAGCAACCTTGTCTCACACCTTTACAGATCTTCGCAAAATCTGTAACTCCATTTCCGAGCCGGATGACAGCTGTGTGATGTTGATGCAGATCTACACTTAGATTAGTTATTCGTTGGGGGGCAGCCAATTAGTTCGAAAGGAGGAAACAACTTTTGCTAATTTACGTCATCGAATGCTTTCTGGTAATCAACAAAACATTAATTTACACTGATCTTCATTGAGCTGAACATGAAATTTCCGAACTTCAGATAATGTATGGGTAGTTTGAAGGCTGACGACCTTGTAGACGAGGTGGTTGTTGTAGGCGAGGGAAACAAATGCCGTGAGCTCACCTTGTGTAGGCAGATAGGGAGGTGTGACGCCTTCTTCCTATGTGAAGGACAGCCACACCCTTCCTCATGACTAAATTCACTTCTTCTGTCCTGTCTCAAGACAACGGGTAGTCGTCCGTGTTAGTTTCAAACTGTTGGTTATATGTAGGGCAGAAAACTGGAAATGAAAAATGTCGGCGAATTGTGGTTCTGATATGGCTATACCTGCGTTTCTTTTTACATGCTTTTATACATATCTTTCTTTCTTTCTTTCTTTCTTAATCTGCTTACCCTCTAGGGTTGGTTTTCCCACGGACTGAGCGAGGGATCCCACCTCTACCGCCTCAAGGGCAGTGTACTGTAGCACCAACATTGGGTCAGGGATACAACTGGGGAGGATAACCAGTACCTCGCCCAGGCGGTCTCACCTGCTATGCTCAACAGGGGCCTTGGTGGGGAATGGGAAGTTTGGAAGGGATAGACAAGGAAGAGGGAAGGAAGCGGCCGTGGTCTTAAGATAGGTACCATTGTGGCATTTGCCGGGAAAAGAAGTGGGAAACCACGAAACACCACTTTTAGGATGGCTGAGATGGGAATTGAACCCATCTCTACTCAGCTAACCTCTCGAGGCTGAGTGGACCCCGTTCCAGCCCTCGTACCACTTTTCAAATTTCGTGGCAGAACCAGGAATCGAACCCCGGCCTCCGGGGGTGGCAGGTAATCACACTAACCACTACACCACAGAGACGGACTTTTAGTAATAGTATGTGAAGAATGTAACATTTTTGTACATTTATTATAGTTAATCATGTACAGTCGTATCAGCACACTACATATTATTTCAAGATCGATTTTCAAACTCTAAGGTCCATCTTCAGTGTTGAAAATAATGTTTAAAACATTTTATTTCACAGGAGTGTATTGTCACAATTGAGTTGCAGTAGTTTTAACCAGTTAGAACGGATCCCTGTTGAGATCAACTGTAAAATGAGAAAAAGAAAAAGTGTAAAAGTACAGTATGTACACAATACATATAAAACTTAATGATAATTCCATGGCTAAATGGTTAGCGTGCTGGCCTTTGGTCACAGGGTCCCCGGGTTCGATTCTCGGCAGGGCCGGGAATTTTAACCATCATTGGTTAATTTCGCTGGCACGTGGGCAGGGTGTATGTGTCGTCTTCATCATCATTTCAACCCCATCATGACGCGCAGGTCACCTACGGGTGTCAAATCAAAAGACCTGCACCTGTCGAGCCGAACATGTCCTCGGACACTCCCGGCACTAAAAGCCATACGCCATTTCATTTTACTTAATGATAATGCAAAAATATATATGACATGCCATAGGAAGGACTGAGTTATCCTCGTGATCTAGTATTAGACAGCTTTAAGCACGGGGGGCACGCTAGAAGCACATGATAATACGTCACCTCAAGGTTGTGAACAACTGTTTCATTTAAAATTTTATCCGGTTCCGTTATCTGCGCCAGGAATATCCCAATGTTTTCGCGGATATTTAGTTCAAATCCATAATTACCTTTAACAATGAATTCAATGTTCCTTTTCGATCGCTAAAAGTTACGATTATTGTTATAAATGTGTTCCGCAAAAGCTGAATACTCGTATTTGTTGTACTTTATTGCCTTGAAATGTTCTTGATATCTTTGATTTGAGGCTCGGCCACTCCTTCCTATATATATTTGCTATTTGTTTTACGTCGCACCGACACAGATAGGTCTTGTAACGACGATGGGATAGGAAAGGCCTAGGAAGTGGAAGGAAGCGGCCGTGGCCTTAATTAAGATACAGCCCCGGCATTTACCTGGTGTGAAAATGGGAAACCACGGAAAACCATCTTCAGGGCTGCCGACAATGGGATTCGAACCCACTATCTCCCGATTACTGGATACTTAAGCGACTGCAGCTATCGAGCTGGGTCCTTCCTGTCGTCACAAGTGAACCTGTATATACTACCGAATTGATGAAGATATATTTTTTGTTGATGCTATGTGCATTATATCTTCTGATATTTTAGTTCTGGTTGTAAATGCTGTTTTTAACACCTTTCAACACTGATTAATATTGAACCTTAGAGTTCGAAAACCGGTTTTGAAATACAATTTAGTGTGCTGATACGACCGTATATGAGTAATTAAATAATAAGTTACTACCATCAGCGCTGTTAACAAGATGGCTTTCATATTTTATAATTATTATAATTTTTTGTGTCTACATACTTAGGTAATTATTCTAAAAATTAAAAATTGTCAGTACGTTTAATTTTTAGACTATATTTCAATTGCTAAAGTTGGCTTTAAGTTTCCTTTTTAAAAGTGGGATTTCTAACCCTTTGTCTGTGAAATAGAGTAGGTCCGAGTGCCTCAGCTGCATACAACAGAACTAATCATTCCTCAGAGTCACTGGTCAGAATTTCTAACAAACTCCGTAACGAAATGTAGGTTATTCAAGCAGCGAACAAGAAGACCTCCCTGAAGATATTTTATCCAGGCAGTTTAATCTTTTAAAATAACTACAGGTGACTTCCTGCGATGCTGAACGGTCCTTCTCAGCCTACAAGAGAATTTTATCGGATCAGCGCCGGAATATTACAATGGAAAACATGGAGAATTACTTGGTAACACACTGCGCATAAAGACAAGAAAATGGTACTGTATGATTTGTGTTACTTAATAGGGGTTTAAGGACAGAGACTCTATTCACTTTATTTTGTAACATTTATTTGTTTCATTTTCAGGGCTCGAGGGCAACAAGAAATTAGCTACAACAATACAACGTCTAGCATATTCCGCGATTTACAGTGTATAACATTGTTTGTAAATACGAGTCGAGCCTCCATTACTTGAATTTTCAGTATCTCGAAGTAACCTAAATTTCTTCACGTGTATTTATTTCTGTACTACTCGAAATTCGGTTACATGAATTCTTCGATTTCTCGAAGCAAACATTTTCTCCCTTGAAGCAAAAAAAAAAAAAAAAAATACTATGTAACTCGAATTTTGCACAACATTCACTGTGCAATATCTCATTTGTGTTTTGTGAGGAACAATTAAAAAGTAAAGAAAGGTTTACAGTGACGCTGGGAGCTAATATGACGTGAATAGAAAAACTAAAACTTCTAGTGATCGGAAAATCAGCGAAGCCTTGCTGTTTCTCGGGTGTGAATTAACTACCGGTCACGTACGAAGGCAGCCCCCGAAGTCGCAGATGACAAGCTCCATTTAGGAATCTCGGCTGCGTGGTATAGACGAGAAGTTTCAACGTGAAGGGAGGAAAGCTTAACCGTAACAAACAGAAGAGAATAACGGATTTTTTCCAAAGGGAAAACGGAGGTATGTTTCTTGTTTCACTATTGTGTGTACTGTATCCTGTCTTCTAAAAAGTTACTATAATAAGGGTTATAGTTAAAGTGATGCCGTAAAATAGAGTTTGTGTGTATATTTTTAAATAGGCTACTGTTAAAAATAATGTATTCTGTATAAGCCCGTAGATACATACTGTATGATTCAATTATGTGCTGTACATTGTCAAAAACGGTATTGTCTCTATCTAGAAATTTCGATAACTCGAAATAAAATTTAGCCTCCGAGGTGATTCAAGATATCGAGGTTCACCTGTATTTGAAGTACTGTATTTTGATTATACCTTTAATGTGATTATGTAATACTGTCAAATTTAGAAAACAGTAGACCATATAAATAATGTGTCCAACTCGTTGGATGAATGGTCAGCGAACTGGCCTTCAAATCAGAGGGTCCCGGGTTCGATTCCCGGTCGGATCGGGGATATTAATCGTTTCTGATTAATTTTTCTGTTCGTCCCAACACTCTTCTCTTCATATTCAGACAACATACCACACTTCCAACCACGACAGAAACACTCAATAGTGATTACATCCCTCGATATAGGGTTGGCGTCAGAAAGGGCATCCGGCCGTAAAACAGGGCCAAATCCACATGTGCGACGCAGTTCGCACCCGCGATCCCACAGGTGTGGGAGAAAGCGATAACAAAGGAAGAAGAAGAGCCCATATAAAGTATGTAAAACAACAATGTTTACTTTGTCACAGAATATGGAGGTAGGCCTATTTAAAACAAATTTATTGTCCCGTATCACAACCATAAATCATAATATTGGAATATATGAACATTTTTGTAGTTTTAGTGCTTTAATACCATTATTCCACCTGGTGGCCATGATCGTTAAGGCGATGAAGTCTAAACGGTCTGACACCGTGGTTAGCCGGTTCGAGTCCCGTTGGCCGACAAAATTTTCACCATCAGAATGTTGGCCGGCAGGGTAGGGGAGGTGGTAGTATACGATTTCTAACCACTATATTGCGTGCCAAAATGCTGGATTAAATTCCAAACCTTTCCGTAGTGCTCGAATGAAGTGAAGGCAAATGACGCTGTTGATAGTGATTCGTCCGTCGGATGGCGACGTTAAGCTTTGAGCAGACCCCTTGGTGCTATTCGACAGGAGTAGGCTATGTGCCGGCACTGGGTTTCACCCTCTCCCTTCCTACAATTAGATATCACGTCATTCATTTCATCTCATTGACTCCTCTGATGAGGCTGACGTAAGGAAGCGCATCCGGTCATAAAAAAACCGCCACGACAGATTCATGTCACTTCGCACCCGACCCCGTAGATAAACGGGACAAAGGTTAAGACAAACAACAAAACAGCGCATTAATGCTATTACCTATTTAATTACATATTTCAGTGACACTGCATGTTTATGTAGGCCTATTTAAATATCCAGGCCCTAGTTATATGTTTGTATTGTACAAAGCTAACTTGATCGTATGTATTAGTGGGAAAGACGTGCAGAGACACTGTATCTGTATTTATTACGGATCGTGAAAGTCAATTAATTTGTGACCAGGCCCTAATCGTTAGCAAAGTTGTTAATTGCTCGCTCGACATTCTGACGCACAAAGTTCAAATCCTGGTCACTTGCTGCGAGGGTGGATCATTTCTAAAAGAATACCATGTTGTCAGAGCGAACATACGGGCTGAACAAACCATTAAAAAATGCAACCGAGTAACTTAGTTTCGCAGCACGATTTGTGATGTTATACGATTGCATTTGGGAGATTGGAGTTCGATGTCGGTGTTTTAAATTTTCACACCAAGCAAATGTCAGGGCTGTACTTCCAGGCTTACAAACTTTCCAGTCCTAAATTTACCCCTTTCGACCTGAACATGCACGTGTGAAGTTAAACAACTAGCAAAAGAATTGATGTGTAGTTCTTATATGAGAGCAGCCGAAACTTTAACTGTATTAAGACAATGTAAGACACGACAGGATGGTTTGTTCATTGCACCAAAGTTAGGGATCTATTCCTTTTCATTCATTCATTCATTATTGACTGTTATGCCTTTAAGCGTTCAATCTGGAAGACTATGTGAATTTACTAAACGCCTCTACAACCCTATATTTATAACTAGCTCTGTGAGCTCATTTCGTTCCATACCTCTTATTCTTAAATCGTTAGAATCTGAGTGTAACCATCGCCTTGGTGACCCTCTACTTCTCTTACCCTCCGTGACCGAGCCAACGATTCTTCCAAGTATAACCTGTCTTCCTCCATTCGCTTCACATGACTCCCCCACCGAAGCAGGTTTATGCGTACAGCTTCATAAATCGAGTTCATTTCTAATTTGGCCCTTATTTCCTCATTCCATGCATCCTCCTACCATTGCTCCATCTATTTGTACGAGCGATCATTCTCGCTACTTTCATGTCTGTTACTTCTAATTTATGAATAAGATACTCCCGTAGAGCAAAATTGGTCTGAAAACAATACGCATATATTATAAATCCAATTCTGTATTTGTTATTTCAGTATAATACAAGGAAAGATCGAGGAGAAGGGAGGACCTGGCAAGCACCTGACGTCTTGGGTCGATAACCTGAGGCAGTGGTTCGGACAAACGAGCATCTTCCTCAAAATTAGCGCAGCCACCACGGAAAAAGATAATAGCCGGAATGATCGTCAATGTCAGATGACGGATACAGCACTAAAGGAAGAAGATTGGGAACCGACCGTTGCCTGTTATGTATAGCTATGAGGTAACAACTCCATTAGCAATTTCAGAATCTTTCAGTGTGCCTACTTCGCAGCTGCTGCTTCAGATTTTTGGTATTCATAAGTAACTGAAAACTGTTTCACCAAGAGTAAGTATTAATCTGTCCTCTTGTCATTTTTAGAAGCCGACTGTCCCCCATTTTAAATCTTGAACAAGTCATCTTAGATATAGAAATCGAACCCAGCTCAATCGGCCAGCAGGCTGCTAAACTAATCTTTGTGCCACTTAAACGGAGGTCGTAAAGTAACGTAAAAAATTACGTTGTTATTATTTGTTTATCATCATCATCATCATCATCATCATCATCATCTTCATCATCATCAGGATGTGTATGACATGTCATATTTTATTTCTTTAAATTTTGATGGAAAATACAAGTTAAGCATGGTTTTATCTACGGTGACTAAAATTACGCAATTTTCACGGGTCATATGATGTCATATTTTGGCTCTTTTCACGTTTCTGTCGTTTTCCGCTAATTTTTCATATTGTGGTCATGTTTCCCCGTGAATTTTTGTTTTTGGTCATATTTTCATCTTTTTATTCCATTTTTGCACACCTGTTTTCAGTCGCCTCAAAGACGGATTTTTCACATCTCCTAATTGTTGTCTGTAATTTCTTACAATAATCTTTCTTAGAAATGTCCGACATATTGGCTGGATGATCAGCATTGAGGCCTTCTGTTCACAGGGTCCCGGGTTCGAATCCCGGCCGGGTCGGGGATTTTTTCGCCTTTGTTAACACTTCTGGCTCGGGGACTGGGTATTTGTGTTTCTCCCCACACTCTCCTCTTCATATTGAGACAACATACCACACTACCAACCACCACAGAAACACACAATAGTGATTACGTCCCTCCATACAGGGTTGGCATGAGGAAGGCCATCCAACGTGAAACAGGGCCAAATCCCATGTGCGACACATTCGCACCCACGACCTCACAGGTGTGGGAAAAGTGGTAGAAAAAGAAAAAGAAGAAGAAGAAGAGTATCTTTCTTAGAAGTACATATTTATGTGAATTAGGAGGGTAAACTGTATAGAAAGTGGCAGAATAGTGAGCTTCAATTGAACTCTAACGATCTGACGTATTTCAAATATGCCCCAATAACATCCTGCGATGTTGAGCGGTCTTTTTTCCGTTACAAGTCAATGTTGCGTGAAAACAGAAGATCGGTCCTATTGGAAACTTTAAAATGTATGTAATTTACTATTGTAGCCTAATTCTTTCTGATCACGCATCAAAACGTGACATTTATTTCATTCTGTGCAGAGTCGAGAGTTACCTCTGGAATGAGTACCTAATTAAATAAATTCATAATATAATAATGAAATTAATATTACTTATTTAATAGTCTATTAATGAATTTTCTAGATTTTAAAAGTATTCTCTCAATATAATGTTAATTTAAACATTTCGAAAATGTGACCAAAAAACTTTTAAGTCGTATTTATTGTCAAATTTTAATACATATTTAGATCTTAAACATCCAGACCCTAACCATCATCTTATTCTTTTAATTTTTCGTTTACGACACCTCTGGACCACGCTTGATAGTCTTTACTTTAAGTTTCACTGTCTCTGTCTTCACTTTCTGCTAGTAGGCCTATCTTTTCACTCCTTCTCCGGCTTCTTTCTTGTGTTCTTCTTTACCGTTCTATCTCTCCTTCCTAGAAACCTTTGAACCCCTTGATTTCTTGTCTAATTCTCTCTCCGATATCCTAGTGTCGTCTTCTTTCATCCCAAGTTGAATATCCGGTTGAAATGCCAATGTTCGGAAAAAAAAAAAACCCCGGCAGAATGTTGGCCAGCACGGTAGGAGAGGTAGTGGTATAGTATTTCGAATCACTAGATTATGTGCCGAAAACCTGGATTTAGTTCCAAACCTCTCAGCAGTATTATATGGAGTGATGGCATACGACGCTTTTGATTGTGATCGTTCGTCGGATGGCGACGTAAAACCTTGAGCAGGCCCCTTGGTGTTACTCAACACCTTCACCCTCTACCTACCTCCTTATCATTAGCATCATCATGATCATCACGACCACCCAGGTCGCCCATGGGAGTCAACTAGAAAGTGCTGCACCAGGTCACCCTACGACGTCAATCAAAAACCCTACTTGGCCAAGACAATTCTTACTTCCTGAAACCAATTTGAGTCGGTTTTTCGTTGTCTGAAGAAATCAAAGATTCATTTCGTCAGCCAGCTCCTGTCCACCAAAATTTAGTGTAAACAGAATTAATCTCTTACCTTCCTCATCAGTTAACTTCTTGTGTCTCCTAGAACAAATAGCAATTTTAGGCGTGAGTCCGCTCTCTCCATTTTCTTCCTTAGTCCCAGAGTTTTCTTAGCATCTTTCTTTCTCCCTTTCCAATGTCTTCCAGCTCACTTTTCTGAATGATACCCAAGCACTTCGCAACTTGTGTTTTGGTGTCTTAATTTAGCCTCAATACGATATCACCTTCTTGTTTTAGGCATACTTCATCGACTGGCAAAACCAAACAGCCCTTGAAGGGCCTTGGCCTATCATGCGACCGCTGCTCAGCCCGAAGGCCTGCAGATTACGAGATGTCGTGCGGTCAGCACGACGGATCCTCTCGGCCTTTATTCTTGGCTTTCTAGACCGGGTCCGCTATCTCACCGTCAGATAGCTCCTCAATTCTAATCACATAGGCTGACTGGACCTAGAACCAGTCCTCAGGTCCAGGTAAAAATCCTTGACCTGGCCGGGAATCGAACGCGGGGCCTCCAGGTAAGAGGCAGGCACGCTACCCCTACACCACGGGGCCGGCTTCATCGACTGGCAGGCCAATTCTATTCTTCTCAGCCGCTCTTCAATTACCTATTTTTCGGACCAATTTTCATGAATTCTTTGTCCCAAGTAATTGAATCTCTGAACTCTCCTGATAATTTCTTCTTCTTTCCACTCCTCCCCCTTTTACTATTATTTTTAACATCGTTATGACCAACTGAGGAGCACGCTTGAACTTATTTAGATGATGATTTTGCCTTCTTCTCTTCCCAAAATCTCTTCACCTTCTCACTGAAATTCTTCTTACGTTCTTCTGTCCGTGGGGGTTTTCCTGTTCCTCTGAGACGTCTCAGTTGGCGGATCGGGGGGCTCGCCGGACTTATCCGGAGGGTCTGAGGGAAATAAAATGACTCTTGCGGACTAAAAACTGGTACAGCCAGAAAACATTATGAGGCAACATCTAAGGCTCAACACCTTAGTTGGATGGCGTTATGCATCACCTGACCAAGCCCCAAAGTGAAGTGTTTTTTTTTTTTTTTTAAGATTATTGCTCCATCTAGTATCTAAAGATGTAAAATTTATATGTTTTATTGTTCGTACTTTTGTTCTCAACATGGTTTCGCGGGAAATTAATTTTGACCAAGCGCCAACCCCTCAATCATTAAATTAAAGTTTTGCATCAAGTGACTACCCACCACTTCTGAGCCTATTTCATGTTGTATGCTGTTATAACGTACTATTGTTTTAAAACATTACATATGTGAAATTTATGGTGTAATTCTAATGTCTAAATCCTTCTGTTCTATTTAGAACTAAAACTGTAGGCATTTGTGGAAAATGTCTCTAGGCGAATATGATCAATAACACATATGATGTGCTATTTGAAGGAATATAATCCTGTACTTAAATGAGCAATACAAATTTGTTAAAAACTACGCTATTCTACACTACATTGATTTAAAAAAAAGTCAAATCAAATCGCTAAATGATAATGTTGTTGTTTAGTCAAGTGATGCAAAATTTGAATTTAATGATTGACGGGTTAGCGGTAGGTCAAAATTAATTTCCAATGACCAACGCATTATCTCAGATTACAAATTTAATTTTTTTTTTTTTTTTTTTTTTTGCTAGTTGCTTTACGTCGCACCGACACAGATAGGTCTTATGGCGACGATGGGACAGGGAAGGGCTAGGAGTGGGAAGGAAGCGGCCGTGGCCTTAATTAAGGTACAGCCCCAGCACTTGCCTGGTGTGAAAATGGGAAACCACGGAAAAGCATTTTCAGGGCTGCCGACAGTGGGGTTCGAACCTACTATCTAATATCACTAATTATGATAAGTTAACAAGAAAATTCATATTTTATCTTCATTTTAGTATATACTACTTTGCATTTCACAGGAAAGATGAATTAGTACAAAAGATTTTGCGTTCGTATAAATACCTCAGAATCTATTCTTTTTTTTTTTTTTGGTTAATTGACGCATAACACCATCCATTATTGTACCAATGAGGTTGACGAAGGCCGATCTCCCCATTTTCTTCAACTTACAAGCATGATGGAAACGTCAGTTCAGGACACTTTTAGTATTATTATGATTACTATTCTTATTATTAACATTATACAGTAGTTCTGAAACTCTCCAGGGAGGAGGAGCATAAGATAAGTTTGGACGGAACTCTCGACTCTCCCAGTCTGCCAATATTGGTTTAGTATTCGTAGAATTATTTAAGTCTTCCGTATTCTTTCTGGGAGTGGTTGAAACTTCCGGTATGCGAGCACAATGCCTTTGACCTGGTGGTCGCCACAAAGAAAGTCTGTCAGACAATCGGCAGGGGGCACTCTCTAAGCTCACTGGTCGAGGCGTGCTCATGAACGGCAAGTGTGTGTGCATTGGGCAGTGCACCTGGAGAGGATTACCTCGTGCTGTATATCAGAGATGAGTCCAAGCTGTCATTCACTTGTCACGGATTAAACACCTTCCCAAGACAGTTTTCAGACACCTGAACCTAAACATAATTTATTTGCTACTAACAATGTAATTACAACACAATGGTTCGTTTTCTCTCCAGTTATCCCAACTTTCTATTTAAAATATAAATGGAGATCTTTATTATAGTTAGGGCCACGAGAGTTGAAGTCTGACGTTTAACGCCACCGGCGAGAAAAAGTTGACTAACGCTGCTCGAAAATGATCTGTTGCTATGGCAACGATAACAGCGATGTCACATTTAAGGAAGCACCCCATCTTGGCAGGTTCAATCCTGACTCAGTCCGGTGGTATTTGAAGGTGCTCAAATACGTCAGCCTCGTGTCGGTAGATTTAATGGCACGTAAAAGAACTCCTGCGGGACTAAATTCCGACACTTCGGCGTCTCCGAAAACCGTAAAAGAGTAGTTCGTGGGACGTAAAGCCAGTAACATGGTTATTAATACTAATCGCAGATCCATGGTGTTCCTCACATAGTGGTACTAATCGCAAGTAAAGTCGACTTATGGTGTTCCTCGCGTGATGGTACTAATCACAGGTAATCTTGTGGTGGAAGATCCATAATCCCTTCGTCGCCCCTTTAAGTCGCCTCATACGACAGGCAGGGGATACCACGGGTGTAATCTTCATCTGCGTCCCCCACCCACTAGGGGGTCAAGCAAGAAGTACGGCAAGGTTGTTCACTCTCATCATTCCATTTCAATATATAATCCATAAACCATCGATGAAGTTAAAAGCAATATTCCACTGACTGCAACGTCAATCAATCAATCAATCAATACTGATCTGCATTTAGGGCAGTCGCCCAAGTGGCAGAGTCCCTATTTGTTGTTTTCCTAGCCTTTTCCTAAATGATTTCAAAGAAATTGGAAATTTATTGAACATCTCTCTTGGTAAGTTATTCCAATCCCTAACTCCCCTTCCTATAAATGAATATTTGCCCCAATTTGTCCTCTTGAATTCCAACTTTATCTTCATATTGTGATCTTTTCTACTTTTATAAACGCCAATCAAACTTATTCGTCTACTAATGTCATTCCACGCCATCTCTCCGCTGACAGCCCGGAACATACCACTTAGTCGAGCAGCTCTTCTTCTTTCTCTCAGTTCTTCCCAACCCAAACATTGCAACATTTTTGTAACGCTACTCTTTTGTCGGAAATCGCCCAGAACAAATCGAGCCGCTTTTCTTTGGATTTTTTCCAGTTCTTGAATCAGGTAATCCTGGTGAGGGTCCCATACACTGGAACCATACTCTAGTTGGGGTCTTACCAGAGACTTATATGCCCTCTCCTTTACATCCTTACTACAACCCCTAAACACCCTCATAACCATGTGCAGAGATCTGTACCCTTTATTTACAATCCCATTTATGTGATTACCCCAATGAAGATCTTTCCTTATATTAACACCTAGATACTTACAATGATCCCCAAAAGGAACTTTCACCCCATCAACGCAGTAATTAAAACTGAGAGGACTTTTCCTATTTGTGAAACTCACAACCTGACTTTTAGCCCCGTTTATCAACATACCATTGCCTGCTGTCCATCTCACAACATTTTCGAGGTCACGTTGCAGTTGCTCACAATCTTGTAACTTATTTATCACTCTATAGAGAATAACATCATCTGCAAAAGTCCTTACCTCCGATTCCACTCCTTTACTCATATCATTTATATATATAAGAAAACATAAAGGTCCGATAATACTGCCTTGAGGAATTCCCCTCTTTTTCGAGTTCCTAATAGAATGAATTATCACTTTCCGTTTTTTTTATGACATCGCAGTTCTGGCGCAAAACGAAAAAGACCTCTTCCTGGTAATAGCTGAAATGGAAACCACTACCTTCAGCATGTATAACAAGGACATTCATACATAAAAAAACAAAGGTCCTTGTAGCTTCCACCCTTTTCAGTGCCAATGTATTTTATGGGGTGAATGCCTCAACATTCTTCGAGAATTACGGCTTGATGGGCGGGATATCCGTATTATTGGTACGCCCTACTGGAACTAGAGTTGATGGTCGCGTCTCGGAAAAAAGTGATTTCACCAATGCTTTTCAACATCTATTCTGAAAAGATTTTTCGAGATGCTCCTTACGGAAAGACTCGAGGAGTTGTGGTTCACGGAGTCATCATAAATAACATCAAGTAAACCGATGACACTGCATTACTTGCAACCAATCGCCAGGATCTACAGGAACTACTCGATGATGTCACTGAAGCAAGCAACGGCATGGGCTTGAAGCTGAATGTAAAGAAGACCAAGACGGTGTTTGTAAGTAGGATAATGAGATGGAAAGGACTGGATCGCGAGAGTGGCAACAGTGTAAATAGTTGGGATGTCACATTAGAGATGACTGGAACCTTGTTCATGAGATCCGATGCAGAATTGAGCAGGCCAGAACTTCTTTTCAGAACGTGAGAACTTTTGACAAGACGTGACCTTTCCATTACTCTACGGGCTCTACTCCTGCGCTACGTTTTCAGCATCTGAGGAAGTTGGCAGACTGTCAAATTTCACTGTCGAAATTCGCTCAGAGAACATAAAATCTTACCATTCTGTAGCCATTTTTTTTTCAATTTTGATATCCCCCCTCCCCCTCCCATTTCGTTATATTCCACAGACCGAGGTACTTTTTGGTGTCTATAAATGTTTGTGTCCCAATTCACATTCCCAATCGCCACCACTGCGGATACAGTAACGAACGAGGAAACAGTTATAAGAAGGATTGGGGAGAGTGCATGTTTGTGGAGTAGTCTGACCCAAGGTAGAGACAACTGGTTAGTGTATTTGTTAAGGCATGAACTTCTTCTTCACACAATTCTAGAAGGCTGTGTCAAATAATGGCTGACAAGTCCTGTCACAGCTAGCTACAGCTAACGAAAGCATGGCTTCGGATTGAACACCGCAGAAGGTAACGGTGAAATTATCACCTCAAAAATCACGCGCCGTTAATATCTGACTGGGTTGAGATGAAAGAAATTTTAATACCTTGACGCATCCTGCCCAAGCGCCCCTAGACCGTCTCATAAAGAGCTGTGTATAGCCGCCATCTTGTGCAATTGGCGACGAGAAGGGCATCCTGCCGTAAAACTAACGATGCCCCCCTTCAAGATACCGGATGTAAGGTTAGGCTCGCTTTCTTAGGCGTCGGGAAGGACAGCTAGCCGATCGCTACTACGTGCATAAGGTAGTAGCTATAAAGTTTAGTGCCATCAAGATACCAGCACTGAAGTTTGCGATCGTCTGTTGATTAAAAATGGCCGCTGAAAGCTGTAAAAAAACGAACGAGGAAACAGTTATAAGAAGGATTGGGGAGAGTGCATGTTTGTGGAGTAGTCTGACCCAAGGTAGAGACAACTGGTTAGTGTATTTGTTAAGGCATGAACTTCTTCTTCACACAATTCTAGAAGGCTGTGTCAAATAATGGCTGACAAGTCCTGTCACAGCTAGCTACAGCTAACGAACAAGAGCACGTGGAATTTCAAATTGCCCGCCACCACGTACCTAAGGTGGTAGCCGTGAGGTTTAGAGCCGTAAAGATGGCAGCATGATGCTCTGTTGTTTAAAGATGGCAGCTGTCAGCTTGAGAGCTGTCAAAAATCACGTGGCTTTGTTTACAAACAAGAGCACGTGGTCATGACCTTGCCAGAGGTCAATGCGTTGGAGGCCTCTCTCGAGGGCCTGTGGTGGCGGTGGCCGCCGAATTCCTCAAAAACAGCTACTCATTTGCCCCCCATTAAAGCCAGAATTACCGAGCTCGATAGTTGCAATCGTTTAAGTGCGGCCAGTATCCAGTATTCGGGAGATAGTGGGTTCGAATCCCACTGTCGGCAACCCTGAGAATGATTTTCCGTGGTTTCCCATTTTTATACCAGGCGAATGCTGGGGCTGTACCTAAAATTATAGTCACGGCTGCTTTCTTCCCACACCTAGCCTTTCCTGTCCCATCGTCGCCATAAGACCTATCTATGTCGGTGCGACGTGAAGCAGCTTGTAAAAAAAGTCAGAATTTAACGAGATGAGGTTTGTATAACATTCATTTCCTTCGCTTACGGTATTTGTAAGTAATGAATGGGGAGTTAGGTGTTAGGTATTAACGTACTACGAAGTCTGAGACCGTCTAAAAGAGTCGCTGTATCGAACAAACAGAATGAGGAAGGAGTGCATTAGTGCACCGTAGTTCATTAAAACTTCATTTTACCCCCGCGTGGATGGCTACTGTGTCCGAGAATACACGCCGTAATTAAACTGGATGCTTCTATCAGAGTTCAAACCTTCCTCAGTCAGACACGTTCCGAGTCAAAATGTCTGCGGATGTAAAGGAGCGATTACAAGCCGAGACAGGATGAATTTATACGGCATGTATTTATGGTGGATGCCTTTCCTGATACCAAGATGAGAATAATGTTAATTCTCTCTCTCTATCCCTCTTTTCGTTCCCTCAATTCTGAGGATCGTGATTTCCAGGGATGGTATGGGTCAGTTATCTCCATCTCTTGCGCTCCTCGGCCAGACGTGCTGCAACAAAGATGTTCAACGCAGTTACACTCTCGATAGTGTTCGACCATCGAGTGCGAACTCGTCCATGATCTCCCTTACCGGCAACAATTCCACATTTTTAATGTTTTATTTATTTTACAACTGGCTTTACGTCGCACCGACACAGATAGCTCTTATGGCGACAGTGGCATAGGAAAGAGATGGGAGTGGGAAGGAAGCTGCCGTGACTTTGACTGAGGTACAACAGCATCATCTGTCTGGTGTGAAAATGGGAAATCTTCAGGGCTGCCGACACTGGGGTTCGAACCCACTATCTCCCGAACGCAAGCTCACAGCTGCGCACGGCCAACTCGCTCTAGAAACATTTCCAAGAAGGATGAGTTTTTCTATGTTGTCATTCCCAGTTCACAAAGTGTGTCCAAAGAATTGTAAACCACTTTGTTTACATATTGATGATAATCTGATTCTGAGGCTGAGCTGGTTTGTAATGGCATCACTGGAGTGAATGCTGTCCAAGGTATGTGTAACATTCTTCGCCAGCACCACATTTCAAAAGAATCTATTTTCTTAAGGTCCGTAGCACGAAGATTCCACATCTCGACTCCATAGAGGAAAACTGAAAATACCGGACTAGGTACTACTCTCATTAGAGCGATCCTTCCATAAATGGACAAATTTATAGTCCTGATTAGGAAGCCTCCATGGCTCAGGCGGCAGCGCACCGGTCTCTCACCGCTGGGTTCCATAGTTCGAATCCCGCTCACTCCATGTGAGATTTGCGTTGGTTAAAGCGGATGCTAAACAGGTTTTCCCTGTCACTTTTCATTCCAGCAACACTCTACAATATAATTTTGTTTTATTTATGTTCGTTCTCCTAAGCTCGCACTTGAGAGGAGACGAAAGTTAATACCTGGGGACACATGAATATAAAATAAACTATATGTGGCTTGTCCGCAAATTGCCACGCAAATAGAATCAATTATCACTCCACGGTTTCCCATTTCTCTATGTAATGTTTGGGCGCCAGCGTTACAGTTTTAAACAAAACTGTAAAGCAAAATTTATATTTATTAGCATAGAGACTTATACTTAAATCGCAGAGGTAGGATTTTAAATAATTAACCATTAAGTGTCGCTTAAGAAAGAAAATTAACGCAATATAAAATACAAATGAATTTATTATACAAAAAAAATGAGATGAATCGGAAAAGTTCCTTTAAGCGTGGAGGGATTTAAGAATTTACGTTACTGAAATTAACTGTTGCTTGCTTTATCTAACTGAAGCTCACCAATTGCAGCTTCCGTTGAGGTCATCTATTCTCCGTGGTTACTCGTTCTCCTCTTATCGTTGTAGAATTGGCTCCATGTACATCCTTCCTTCCTTCAGTGATATGGTTTGGGCTATCTGGACTAGCACTCCCTAACTGCCTAGTCTTTAAATTAGACATTGGCCCTATACTTGTGAAAATTGATCAGCGTTGATCGTAAGAGGAGAAAATTCAGAGATATGAATTTTTTCATGTTAGTAGATATCTCAATCCAACTTGGCTATTCTACTGATACAATACAGACTTGTACCACATTCCGTGGACTTGAACTAAACGTAGTTCTTCGTTCAGAATAATTACTGAATATCTCACAAGCCGTAAGCTTGTTTCGTCTCACGCAGATCCGACAGCATCACAGCAGCTAAGTACTGTGTTGAAGCGACAACACGCTGTACGAAAATAACTGTCTCGAAGCGAGCACTCACAGTCTCAAAAATAATAAAGTAGTTGAAGTTCTGGTAGTGATGTGAGTGTGTGAGTCGAGGATTGCTCCGCGCTAGATAATATACCACCGGGCTCTCCCCACTCTTGATAACAGCTTAATACCAATCACAATATAACGAAGCATGTGATTCGTACATCGCATATCATCTCCCTCTTCTTTCCTCACAAGTAACCAGTAGGCATGGCGATGATGTAGTCTGCTAGCCTTGCACGCAGGTAGCTGTGTAGTGCCTTTTGCTCATGAGTTTAACCCAGTGACTCATCCAACTTGCCCGCTTCAAGAATAACTTTTCCGTGTACACAAGTATGAGATGAAATGGCAACTCTGTCTCCACATTGACCATATTTACAATATATAATGAATTCCTATCCTACGAAATATAATAATTTAAATAATAAATGATGTTCTAATATATACAATGTGATTCCAAAAGCCTTATTTACAAATGATTGAAGTTAAAATAACTATGTCATATAAATAATTGTCGATAGCAGATAAACTTGATATCGAGCGATATCGCGAAAAAGTATGGCTGGAGAAGCCTGGACGGTTACACTATCAGTCATGAATGATTGCCCCAGAGGAGTGCGACACAGGCTTCGGCAGCCGGCACAATTCCTATCCTCACCGCTAGATGGGGGCTTCATTCATTCCCTTCCTCACCCAGTCAAATGAATGGAAATAGGCAGTGTATTTTCATTTTCATAGCCCTGATCTCACACCATGCGATTATTACGCCTTCGGTCTTCTCTAATAAGCCTTGTCGGTCGAGGATTTGCAGCAGGCTGTTACGGACTCCTTCACGCAGCAGGGCACGGTGTTTTATACCACAAGGGGATCTTCAACCAGGTGCATTGTTGGGACGAGTGCCTCAATGCTCACAATTTTTTCCATTGCTGTTCTTCTCTTAATCTCGTTTTTTTTTTCTTTTTTCATTTGGCTTTACGTCACACCGACGCAGATATGCGTTATGGCGACGATGGGATGGAGAAGAGCTAGGAGTTGGAACGAAGCCACCATGGTATTAATTAAGGTACAGCCTGGTGTGAAAATGGGAAACCATGCAAAACTATATTCAGGGCTGCCGACTGTGTGGTTCGAATCCAGTATCTTCCAGATGCAAGCTCACAACTGCGCGACCCTAACTGCACGGTGATCTCGCCAGCTTCTCTTAATCTCAGGAGCACAACTACCTGAACTGGAAATTAATTTTAATTACTTTATAATGGTTCATGTTTGTGGGTTACTGTAGTCACGTCCTAGTTCGTGAACCATGGGCAACGGCTGAGTGGCCTAGTAAGTGGTCCTGAGAGTCGGGATACCAGTTGCTAAGAAATGGGAGTGGGCATCTCGGACATATTCTGAGTCATGGCCCACCTTGTGCTCAGGCGGCTAGGACTATACAATTCACCGGTGGTCCATAACCCGTTAGAGGAGAGATCCTCACTTGGACTATGTGCAAGTAGGGTAACATCCTGCCTCATGAATTTACCGAGCTCAGAACATTTTAAACAAGCCTCGGACCTATGGGAGTAATGGAGTCCCACTTCCATTTGACAGGCGAGGGACTCCTTGGAAACAACTTGGCGAATGAAATGGAATTCGATGGGGAACTATCAATATTAATGGGGCTTATGGAAGAAAGAAGGCAGAACTGGCTGAGTCAGCAAACAGGATGCATCTGGATGTGCTAGGAGCAAGTGATATTCGGGTAAGGGGAGATAACGAGGAAGAGATAGGAGATTATAAAGTGTACTTGACGGGTGTTAGAAAGGGAAGGGCAGAGTCTGGGATAGGGCTCTATATCAGGAATACCATTGCACGGAAGGTAGTTTCTGTTAGGCACGTAAATGAGCGAATGATGTGGGTAGATTTGTCAGTTGGAGGAATTAAGACAAGAATTGTGTCCGTGTATTCACCATGTGAGAGTGCAGATGAGAATGAAGTTGACAAGTTTTATGAAGCATTGAGTGACATCGTGGTCAGGGTCAACAGCAAGGATAGAATAGTGCTAATGGGCGATTTCAATGCGAGAGTTGGGAATAGAACTGAAGGATACGAAAGGGTGATTGGTAAATGTGGGGAAGATATGGAAGCTAATGGGAATGGGAAGCGTTTGCGGGACTTCTGTGCTAGTATAGGTTTAGCTGTTACGAATACATTCTTCAAGCATAAGGCTATTCACCGCTACACATGGGAGGCTAGGGGTACCAGATCCATAATAGACTATATCCTAACAGACTTTGAATTCAGGAAATCTGTTAGGAATGTACGAGTTTTTCACGGATTTTTCGATGATACAGACCACCATCTGATCTGTAGTGAACTAAGTATCTCTAGGCCTAGGGTAGAGAAAGTGAAATCTGTCTGTAAACGAATAAGGGTAGAAAATCTCCAGGACGAGGAAATTAGACAGAAGTACATGGATATGATTAGTGAGAAGTTTCGAACAGTAGACAGTAAGCAGGTTCAGGATATAAAAAGTGAATGGGTGGCATACAGGGATGCTATAGTAGAAAGAGCAAGGGAATGCTTAAGAACAACTGTGTGTAAAGATGGGAAAAGGCGAACATCTTGGTGGAATGATGAAGTGAGAGAAGCCTGTAAACGTAAAAATAAGGCTTATCAGAAATGGCTCCAAACAAGGGCCGAGGCAGACAGGGATTTATACATAGATGAAAGAAACAGAGCGAAACAGATAGTTGTTGAATCCAAAAAGAAGTCATGGGAAGATTTTGGTAATAACCTGGAAAGGCTTGGTCAAGCAGCAGGGAAACCTTTCTGGACAGTAATAAAGAATCTTAGGAAGGGAGGGAAAAAGGAAATGAACAGTGTTTTGAGTAATTCAGGTGAACTCATAATAGATCCCAGGGAATCACTGGAGAGGTGGAGGGAATATTTTGAACACCTTCTCAATGTAAAAGGAAATAATTATATTGGTGTTGCAAATAGCCAAGCTCATGGGGAGGAGGAAAATGATGTTGGTGAAATTATGCTTGAGGAAGTGGAAAGGATGGTAAATAAACTCCATTGTCATAAGGCAGCAGGAATAGATAAAATTAGACCTGAAATGGTGAAGTATAGTGGGAAGGCAGGGATGAAATGGCTTCATAGATTAGTAAAATTAGCGTGGAGTGTTGGTAAGGTACCTTCAGATTGGACAAAAGCAGTAATTGCACCTATCTATAAGCAAGGGAACAGGAAGGATTGCAACAACTATCGAGGTATCTCATTGATTAGTGTACCAGGCAAGGTATTCACTGGCATCTTGGAAGGGAGGGTACGATCAGTCGTTGAGAGGAAATTGGATGAAAACCAGTGTGGTTTCAGACCACAGAGAGGCTGTCAGGACCAGATTTTTAGTATGCGCCAGGTAATTGAAAAATGCTACGAGAGGAATAGGCAGTTGTGTTTATGTTTCTTAGATCTAGATAAGGCATATGACAGGGTACCGAGTGAAAAGATGTTCACTATCTGGGGGACTATGGAATTAAAGGTAGATTATTAAAATCAATCAAAGGCATTTATGTTGACAATTGGGCTTCAGTGAGAATTGATGGTAGAATGAGTTCTTGGTTCAGGGTACTTACAGGGGTTAGACAAGGCTGTAATCTTTCACCTTTGCTGTTCGTAGTTTACATGGATGATCTGCTGAAAGGTATAAAATGGCAAGGAGGGGTTCAGTTAGGTGGAAATGTAGTAAGCAGTTCGGCCTAGGCTGACGACTTGGTCTTAATGGCAGACTGTGCCGAAAGCCTGCAATCTAATATCTTGGAACTTGAAAATAGGTGCAATGAGTATGGTATGAAAATTAGCCTCTCGAAGACTAAATTGAAGTCAGTAGGTAAGAAATTCAACAGAATTGAATGTCAGATTGGTGATACAAAGCTAGAACAGGTCGATAATTTCAAGCATTTAGGTTGTGTGTTCTGCCAGGATGGTAATATAGTAAGTCAGATTGAATCAAGATGTAGTAAAGCTAATGCAGTGAGCTTGCAGTTGCGATCGGTAGTATTCTGTAAGAAGGAAGTCAGCTCCCAGACGAAACTATCTTTACATAGGTCTGTTTTCAGATCTACTTTGCTTTACGGGAGCGAAATCTGGGTGGACTCAGGATATCAAGTTAGAAGTAACAGACATGAAAGTAGCTAGAATGATTGCTGGTAAAAACAGGTGGGAACAATGGCAGGAGGGTACTCGGAATGAGGAGATAAAGGCTAATTTAGGAATGAACTCGATGGATGAAGCTGTACGCATAAACCGGCTTCGGTGGTGGGGTCATGTGAGGCGAATGGAGGAGGATAGGTTACCTAGGAGAATAATGGACTCTGCTATGGAGGGTAAGAGAAGTAAAGGGAGACCAAGACGACGATGGTTGGACTCGGTTTCTAACGATTTAAAGATAAGAGACTGAACGCTGAAAGGCATAACAGTCTGTAATGATAATGTATGTATGTACTTTATAATAAACATTTTATCTGCATGTGTGGCCGTTCTCGTTATTGTGTGATAGGGAAAAATATTTTGGTCTCCCCTGCATTGTGTCTACAATGTCCTGATAAACGTCTTGTCAGCGTTATGGTCTCACGCAGTGTGACCTGGCTACTTAGTAACAAACTTCAAGCGTGACTTCTGGCCAGCATTTCATCCTTTATATCGAACAGTTCTCTGCAACAAATCTCTCATAATCCTGCAAAAACAGCCACAGTACAGAAATCTTTTAAATAAAGAACATTTGTCATCTGCTCGCATATAAACTATTATTCAGCTTTCACCACAGACTGAGAAAGAGAGAGAGAGAAGGAGAGAGAGAGGCGGTAATATTTTATTTTTTAAATGTGTGAAGTAAATATCGATGAATATGTTGTAATATTCGCTGCCATTCCCTCAGCTTATCCCAAGTATTTCTGGCGTCGCTCGAGCCATTTTATGTTTAGACTGGGAGTTTAAGCACGTATGCCCTTCCTGATGCCAATGAATTCCAACTTGGTATTATCCAGGATTCGAATTTCGGTCGTCAATGTAGAAAGCCAACAGTTCGGTGACCAAGGAAGTCACGTTTCCCCAAAATATTTTCTTCAATTTTTCCGAGTTAAGAATACAGAAACAAAAAAATTAGAACCGCTTCACGAAGTCATGGGCTGCCACAATATAAAGCATACCAAACACTTTTCTCTTTCTCTTTCCTATGTTAGAGGGTTCCTTGATGACACTTCGGCTCCATCTTCATAAAGATGGTTTCTCAATATAGAAACTGAGGTGGTGGTGGTGCTCATTATTGCTTTAAGAGGAAGTACAACTTGACAACCATCCTCTATCAACACTAATCAGACCTTGTGAGTTGACCGTGCGGTTAGGAGCACGCAGCTGTGAGCTTACATCCGGGGAGATAGTGGGTTCGAACCCCAAAGTTGGCAGCCCTGAAGATGGTTTTCCGCGGCTTCTCATTTTCACACCAGGCTGTACCTTAATTAAGGCCATGGCAGCTTCATTTCACCCTATCTCTTTCCTATCCTATCGTCGCCATAAGACCTCTCTGTGTCGGTGCGACGTAAAGCAAATTGATTAGTGTTAAGCAGAGAGAGAAAAAAAATGAAGGGGTCCGACACTTCGAAAAATGAAGGTATCGGTCAAAGGAAGACAGGGGCCACGAAAGTCATGAAAATGATAGACTCCCTGGGACTCTCAACCTAATACCGTTGGGGTCGACCAAGGGAGGTCGGATAGGATTGATGAAAGTGAGGAGCGTGGCTCAAGTTGGTGGAAGAAATACCAGAACTAAGCTAAGTTAAGAGCCCCTTGGGCCCTTTTAGTCGCCTCTTACGACAAGCAGGCGACACCGTGGGCGTTATTCTACCGCCCTCACCCACAGGGGGTATACAGAAATTGATCCTTTTAACGCCATTAACTTTTACCATCCCATGCCCGTGTTAACTCGGATGTCAAGCAATGCGCTCTTCTCCACTTCCGAGTTCAGTCTGACGCTGTAGTTTTGTTGTTCATCATATGTTCTGTTCAGACGATGGGCAATTCATAAATCGGCTTACCGTATTTTGACGATAATTATGTGCCTAGTGCTTTTATTTCACAGCTGTCATCTGACATGGGTGCGCAAAAGGAAAGCATGAAGGAAGATTATATTTTATAAATTTTAGGGAATTAGGATTAAGCAGAACCACCCGCCAGCTCAACTGTTGACATATAGTAGATGGAGGGTGACTCGATTGTTGACCAACAGAAGAAGGCTCTTCACTTACAGCTTGGTTTCCTTGTAAATGACAGATTCCATGTGGACCGCCGTGTGCCGGGCACTAACGATGAAATTGCTAGAACTGAAAGTGAAGTTCATAACAAATTCTAAGTTGCTTTATAAATTAAATGTTTTTACAGGTTGTATGTCTTAAATATTGATTGATTCTACGGACAACGTCAGTTCCAGTGGACGCTGATCAGCTAGCGACTTCAGCTTGCAAACAAGGTAAACTATTCACAAACAGTACCACGCTAAACTTTCCAAAAGACCGATAAAATTTCGGCGGGGGTCTGGATCCCCTGTGCCACCAACATCAATATGTCCTTGATGGGGGAGTACGTAGTTTTACACACATAAGAAGTGGGGAACACAATTAATAACTTCAAAGTTTTCCTTGAGAGTTTTGGGTAGTCAAAATAACAAAATAAGCAAAACATTAAAAAAAAACGGCGCAACAGCCCCGAAGGGCCATTGCCAACCAAGCGAACGCTGCTCATCCCTACAGCCTGCAGTTTATGTGCTGTTGCGAGGTCAGCACGACGAATCCTCTCGGTCGTTATTCTTGGCTTTTTAGACCGGGGCCACTACCTCACCGTCAGATAGCTTCTAAACTGTAATCACGTAGGCTGAGTGTACCTCGAACCAGCCTTCAGATCCAGGTAAAAGTCCCTAACCTGATCGAGAATCGATCCCACGGCCTCTTGGTAAATGGCGGCACGCTACCCCCTACACCGCGGGGGCGACATAAGAAAAAGTTAACTAGTGGTAATTGTGAAAAGCTGTCATTTTAATGAACTATCAATTGAACATTCTCCCAAAGATCTTCATGTGGCATACAAAAGTTGATGGCACATAGCCGATCATCAACTGGATTAAACCACACATCACTTTCATCCGACACCGGAAAATTCTTTCTTACCTGCAAGTGCAGTTACTCCACCTGTGACTTAACAACGTTGAGGACCTCTTTTCGAACATTTCCTCTTGACACCTGAACGAAATCTGCCAAAAAAGGAATTTGCTCGAAGATTTCAGAATCTAACATCTGAAATCACATCTTAATCGATTTCTTATCATCCCCTCGATTTTATCTCAAGCATTTAAAAAATGTGAAATTTTACCTTCACTTAAAAGTGTTTATGGCCTCTCTCAATCATTGGTGCAGAGCCCACTTCGGGATACTCTTAACTTACCCTATGTTAGAAATTAGTTAGAAGGGAAGTAATACTGTTATGAGATGTGCTAAAAAATATGACAAACACGGATCATCGGCTTTTATTTCAACACTTTCCAGCTCATCAAATATGTCACGGACAATCCTTTGCCACATTTTGTGACATCTATATATATAAAATAAGAGTTTTGTCTGTACATTGCTCAGAATTTGAAAAGAATGGTATTTCTGTATCGGTCATGTCCATAGTAACAAGGAAATGTACTTTTTACTTTTCCGTAATTTCTGTCTGTCTGTCTGTCTATCTGTCTGTATGTATGTATGTACACGCATCACGAGAAAACGGCTCAAGAGAATTTAATAAAAATCGGCATGTAAAGTCGGGGGATGAGCCGCTACCATCTAGGCTATAAATTATTTTATTCACGCTGAGTGAAATGGTAGTTTAGGGGAAGGCCTTAAATTTAATTATCGAATATTTATATTATTAGCAGTCCTATCGATATAATATAATATATAACTAAAGTTATATAGAATTCAATTTCCAATCATTTATGTCTTATACATTTTTACCGTACCGGCTCTGATAACACAGATATTAATGAATTTGTATTTTTGTTGCTAAGTCCATATCAACGCCGAGCCACGAGAAAATTGGTTAACAGAATTTAATGAAAACCGCTAGTCGGGGAATAAGAAACTACAGTCTAAGCTGTAAATAATTTTATTTTCCCGAGATGAAATGATAGTTTAGGGGAAGGCGCCTGAAATTTAATTTTTAAATACCGGTACCTATGTTATTGGTGCTATCGAAAAGTACGATACTACATAACAAAAATTATAGACAATACAAATTGCGATCATTTATGTTTCATTCAGTTTTACTGTACCGACTATGATAAGAGTGGTATTTCAGAAGGCCTACAATATCCAAAGCGCTTAACACTCATCAACAATAACTTTACATTGACCATTGTTTGTTGTGATGTTCTTCATGCCGCTCAACTCCGATAGATGGGATTACTACTGCGTACCGCGTATAACAGCCCGACTGAACATTGGCGGGAAATAGCTAGGAAGTTGATAGATAGATAACTCTTTATTGCCACCCTAGTTTGCACCATCGGTTACAGACAATAAAGAGCATAAAATACACATGAACCCAAAAAACCAAACAAAACAATATAAACCAAACAAAACAAAACAATATTGACTAACATACCATTATATATAATATAAAGCTCTAACTATCTACACTAAAACTATTAACTAAGAACCCCAAAAAAACCGCACAACATAATATAAACCAAACAATACAATTACTATCTACTCTACTTATTAGTGGTGTCAATGTCGGCGGAATCCAGCCTAACACTGCACCAACTTGTCTAAAACTATTGAGATGCCTCTGGTATGCGAGGAACTCCTCCGCATGTATGGGCATCCCCTATCTACTCTCTACAGCTAACTAAACATAATAAAATAAAATAAAATAAAATTAAAAAAAACCTCGGCTGCTGCGGCATTCCCTGTGAGGAGAGATCCATCCCGCCCTGGCCGCTTCAGCCACTCCTCCCGGGTTAGATATTACCCCCACCTATAGCTAGGAAGTTGGAAAACTTTCTTCTTTAGCATGCCACTCCTCTGGTTCATACATTTTCTGATACTGCAGGTACGTAACACACTGGTTCATCATAGCATTCGAGCTATTCAATCCCTACTCTGAGGTACTGATTGGAATGAGTAATGTGCATATTTAATGGAATAATGACAGAGGAGTGTTCACGGCAGTCTGCGACCTGGTTGTTCCAGCTCTGGAACTTTGGACTGTTAGATCGGCACCGTAGTACTGTTCGTTGAAAGTGAGAAAGGGTGCGGTTTTTCATTTGATCGAGTATTTCATATGATACATTGCTTTCAATCGCCACATTCCTACTGACGTTTTTGTAATGACCTATGTTGAATTCAGTTAGGAAAACCACCAAGTCAGTCTTTCTGAGAATCCCGTAGCGAAGCACGGGTACATCAGCTAGTTCAAATTAAAAACGTACACAGCACCACAGAATCTTCAGTCGCGGTGATTATATCAGACATAATTGGCACAAAGCGCACGTGGTTGTTCACCACAATGTTCCAGAAAATAACATCATCATCTGCTTATTACAGAATACGAATCCTACCGCACAGGAAGACCAAAGCATCCTGTTCTGTGGGCGAGACATAAGGACATTCCACAATTCTGTAAATGTTGGACATGTTGAGTGATATAATACGTGTCCCATCTCAGGCGCACATAATTAAAATGAAGAGTGTAGCGCGCAGTAATTATAAGAAAACATGCCCTGTAATTGGAAGTAAAATGTTCTTTCACAAGTCATGTCTTGCAGTGAATAATTAAACGAATTTTTCTTTTCCGACAACAGAATTCATCGTAGAGAAACGAGAAAATGGATTTTAGAGAATAAAATTTCAACTTGGGCATGTTAATACTGCAGAATTTGTTACTATACAGTATATCCGATTGTCCAAATAACAGCAAGGTATCTGCAACATCTCAATTACATTAGAGTAATGATTAAGTTACAATAAAAATATATAAATTAACTTTTGATGAATTACGGGAGAGTTATGTTTATGTTTATGTTTAGGTTTCTGACTTAGAAAACGTCTTTCCTCTCGCTCGTGTTCTGTGCTCCGTCTGAAATTTCGCGCATCACATGGGAATGTACAGTAAGTTCAGCTTCATAGCATTGCAACTATTATTATTATTATTATTATTATTATTATTATTATTATTATTATTATTATTACTTTTTTCTACAATTTGCTTCACGTCTCATCGACACAGAAAGGGCTTTTGTCGACGATGTGAGAGGAAAGGGCGAGAAGTGTAAAGGAAGCGGCCGTGGCCTTAATTAATATTTAACGCCAGCATTCGCCTGGTGTGAAAATGGGAAACCACGGAAAGCCATCTTCAGGGCTGCCGATAGTGAGGTTCGAAAGCACTACCTCCCGAATGCAAGCTCACAGCTGCGCGCCCCTAACCGCACGGCCAACTCGCTCGGTCATTGAAACTACAAACTACTGTTTAATATACGGTTAAAAAGGTGAAGGATGAAAATATTCTCCTAAATTAGTCAATCGTTCATTTTCTCTGTACCATCGTCCGGCTCCATGGCTAAATGGTTAGCGTGCTGGCCTTTGGTCACAGGGGTCCAGGGTTCGATTCCCAGCAGGGTCGGGAATTTTAACCATCATTGGTTCATTTCGCTGGCACGGGGGCTGGGTGTATGTGTCGTCTTCATCATCATTTCATCCTCATCACGACGCGCAGGTCGCCTACGGGAGTCAAATCAAGAGATCTGCACCTGGCGAGCTGAATATGTCCTCGGACACTCCCGCCACTAAAAGCCATACGCTATTTCATTTTCTGTACCACCATCGTCGTCATCATCATCATCATTTTCCACTGATCATCTAAGACTGTCGCCCAGGTAGCAGATTTAATTGTTTACCTGGTCTTTCCTTAAAATATTTCAAAGAAGTTAGAAATTTATTGAACATCTACCTTGGTGAATTATTACAATCCCTAACTCCTCTTCCTGTAAATGAATTTTTCCCCCAATGTGTCCTCTTGAATTCCAACTTCTTCATATTTTGATCTTTCCTACATATAAAAACTCCATTCAAGCTTATCCGTTAACCAATGTCATTCGACGCCATTTCACCACTAACAACCCGTAACAAACCACTTAGTCGAGCAGCTCTTCTCCTTTGTTCCGAGTCTTCCCAGGCCAAAGTTTGTAAAATTTCTTAACATTATTCGCTTGTCGGAAATCACGCAGAACATGATTATGACGATGTTGCTTGTTGTTTAAAGGGGTGTAACATTTAGGTTATCGGCACCTAATGGTATGACTTGAGACGAAATATAATGATAATTAAAATGTTAAAATTCATCCACTGACTAGAATTTAAAAAGTGATAATGAATGAATGTGAATTTAAAATCATCAATGGATCTAATTCGCAATGCCTTATCTATCTACATTATATAAAATTTTCTTTTAAATTATAGGCAAAATTGATTGTTAGAATAAGACATTGTCTGGAAGTGCGATCATATATATCATTCAAGTTAAAAGTTAAGAAACACATTAAAACACACAAAACAAACTTTTTTTTGCAAGTTGCTTTACGTTGCACCGACACAGATAGCTTTTATGGCGACGATGGGACAGGAAAGGGCTAGGAGTGGGAAGGAAGCGGCCGTAGCCTTAATTAAGGTACAGCCCTAGCATTTGCCTGGTGTGAAAATGGGAAACCACGGAAAACCATCTTCAGGGCTGCCGACACTGGGGTTCGAACCTACTATCTCCCGAATACTGGATACTGGCCGCACTTAAGCGACTGCAGCTACCGAGCTCGGTAAAACAAACTAAAAGAGCCAACATAATAAAACGTAGTTAACAATAAGATAAAATTAAAAGCAGATAAAAACTCACTTTTATACACGATAAAACACACCACTAGGCCCTATCCCTCATAAAACGGATGACGAGGTCTGCTGACTGCTCGTCATCTCGTAGAATGAGGGAGATGGTACTCGGGAGTTTCAGACTACGGCTCAGATCGGCCAGGTCCACGCACTCCGTAAGGGTGTGTACTACGGTAAGATGACCGCCGCAAGTACACACCGGTGGGGGAGCTCCTCCCTTCAGTAAGTAGGAATGTTTTGGTGTACCGTGGCCGATCCGAAGAAGACATAATACCACTGTTTCTCTCCAAGAAACTCGAAGGAAAGGCCTCCATACCTTCGTAGTTCCTTTTATAGCTCTCAGCTTATTTGGAAGAGGGGTGGCCTACCACTCCATTTCCCAATCATGTAGAACAAATAATGTTGTTCCTCAACGGAACTTTCCCAGTTCTCGAACCAAGTAATCCAGGTGAGCATCCCATAAAATGGAACCATACTCTAATTGGGACCCTACAATTTACTTACACACCATCTCCTCTACCCCTCCTCTACTGCGGCCACTAAATACCCTCATAATCATCATGAAGAGATTTGTAACCTTTATTTGGGACCTCGCTGTTGTGATTACACCAGTGACGATATCTCCTTATATTAATACCTAGGTATTACAGCAGTCTTCTATGAGCTAAATTCACTCCAACAATATAGGAATTAAAGCTGAGGGGACTTTTCCTCTCAATGAAACTTACAACCTGGCTTTTAACCCCCTTCATCAGCTAACCACTGTCCGATGTATATCTCAAAACATCGTCAAGGCCTTTTTTGCAGTCGTTCATAGTACCGTAACAATTTTTCCTCTATACAGTATAACATCATCCGAAAAAAAATCCGTATCTCTGATGCCAATACTTTTCTCGTATCAGTTCTAAGAAATTATAAAGGACCAATAGTTCTGCCTTGCGGAACTCCCATCTTAATCCTTAGACTACAGAATCAAAAAATGCTTCATTCATTCTGATTCTCTGAGTTCTGTTTTCTAGAAAGTTAGCCATCCATTCAATCACACTTTTGTCTAGTCCACTTATGTAACATGACCCGGCACGGTAATAGAACCGAGGCCATTCTAGCGCACACATTTCTCTCGGACTTGTGTTATCTCACGTGATTATTCTTGGCCTTACGTTTATTCCGGTAATAACTATAAAATTAACATACAAAGAAGCTTTTAGTTATATTTCATTAACCTAAAACACTCCAACGTTATCCTTGACGACATCCGTTTCCCGTGTTCTACAAGATACATTAAAGTATTCATTAATCACAATGTGCATGACACAGCGTAGCCTCTGCAATCAGAGAGATACCCAAAGTGGCTTTCTACCTCCTCCCATTAAAAGAACAGAATGCAAATGGTTGGTCTTTAGGACGAATGTAGAGGAATGGGATCTCACAAAAAGGGAAATACTTGAAGTGATGATGATGACTGCTGTTTAAAGGGGCCTACCACCTAAGTAATCGGCCCCTAATGGTACGAAATAGAATTACAATTTAAAAGTCCAAAACTCATCCACTGACCAGAATTCTAAACGAGATGATGAAGAATGAATGGATGAATATGAATTTAAAATAATCAACGGATCCAGTTCACAATATTGACAGTTAAAAATAATTCCAAAATTAATTCACTGACTAGAATTCAAAAAGAAGAGACGATGAATAATGATTATGAACCTAAAACAATCAGTGGATTAGACACGCTATGCCTCACCTTAAAACAATGGTATATACTGACCAAGGGCCTGCTTCCAAAGCACAACCCTGAATCGACGATGCTTGTGGTCTAAAGGGGTCCAAAATCCAGGTCAACGGCCCCTCATAATGGAACTTATGGCTAGAAGGTAAGAACCATGTTATTTATAATGTAGGGGTGCTAATCATGAGTAACGTAGAATTACGGTGTTCCACACATTGTGGCACTACTCACAGGTAATGTAATACGCACGGTTAACGCAGACCTATGGTGTTTCTCACATTATGGCGCCACTCGTAGGCAACGCAAACACGTGGAGTTCCTCACATAATGGGTACTAATCACAGGCAACGCAGACCCACGGTGTCGCTCACATAGTGGTACTGATCACAGGCAACGCCCAGACCCGTGGTGTTTGTCACAATGGTACTTATCACAGGCAACGTAAGCCCGTGGTGTTCTGCATATAGTGGAACTAATCACAGGCAAGGTAAGCCCGTGGTGTTCCGCATACAGTGGTACTAATCACAGGCAACGTAAGTCCGTGGTGTTCCGCATATAGTGGTACTAATCACAGGCAACGCAGACTCACGGTGTCGCTCATATAGTGGTACCAATCACAGGCAACGCCCAGACCCGTGGTGTTTGTCACAATGGTACTTGTCACAGGCAACGTAAGCCCGTGGTGTTCTGCATATAGTGGTACTAATCACAGGCAACGCAAACTCACGGTATCGCTCATATAGAGGTACTAATCACAGGCAACGCCCAGACCCGTGGTGTTTGTCACAATGGTACTTATCACAGGCAACGTAAGCCCGTGGTGTTCTGCATATAGTGGAATTAATCACAGGCAAGGTAAGCCCGTGGTGTTCCGCATATAGTGGTACTAATCACGGGTACTGTAAAACCCAAACTGATTTCCCCTCTGCTGCTAATCACAAACCTATTGTGTACCGAACATAGTGGTACTAGTCGCAAGTAAATGCGACCCATGGTGTTCCTCACGTGATGGTACTAATTACAAGTAGTCTCATGGTTGTAATTCAATCATCCCTTCATCACCCCTTTTAGTCGCCTCTTACGACAGGCAGGGGATACCGTTGGTGTATTCTTCGTCTGCGTCGTCCACCCATAGGGGGTAGCTTGAAGAGGAACAGAACCTTACACAAAGGGAAGTATCCGGCAGCGAATACCAGAACAGAATGTTAAGGAAAGCCTTGACAAGGAAGATAACCTCGTATAGAAATGAGATGAGCTTGAGAAGAGGAAGAAGAATTTCAAATGGTCTACCATTTTTCTCTGAAGTCACTTCTACTAGGAATAAAACGTAAACTTAAGAGCCTTGCGCAGATATACACAATGTTATGCGCATGCACACTTCCTTCACCCGCACCCGCATCAGCGAATCATTATTGAGAATATTGTAAATATTTAACTACACTACTGTCCATAAAAAACAGAACACCTTGAAAGACTAGAGACAGCAAGTTCATATTCGCAGAACATGTTCATTAGGATGTTCTGCAGAAACGATTAGCATTTCAGTCACCTAGGTTCGGCATGTGTCCTGTTTCGAAAAATGAAGGCATCGGTCAAAGAAAAATAAGGGCCACGAAGGGTGTGAAAGTGAAAGACTCCCTAGGCCTCGTGACCTAATGCTGTCGGGGTCTGAAATAAACAAGTGTTGACCAAGGAAGGTCGGGTAGGACAGATGACAGTGAGGAGCCCAGCACAAATATGTGGAAGCAAAGCCAGGAATCAGCTAAGGGCCCCGTGGTCATTAAGCTCACCACCAAATCACGCTCCCAAGTTAAGAGCCCCTGAGGATCCTGTTAGTCGCTTCTTATGACAGTCAGGGGATACCATTGGTGTTATTCTATCACCCCTACCCACAGAGGGAGACACATAACGGTGTAAATTATTACTGGACTCTTCAATATCGTCACCAGCAGTATTTAAATTCAATTTCTGATGTTGTCTTCAGCGCAAGTGAAACTGGTGGGTGTGGGGAGGTTACTGATAGTAGTTGGATACATAGAGAGATTCTACAATTCACTGTATTAACAATCCGTACTCGATATGAAACCACAAGTATTCTGAATGCATGATCGTAAGCACCGTTATCAACATTCAAACGCATTTGGTTCCGTAAAATTTTACATTTTAAATTATGCTCTTCAAAAGCATTTTCATTCAGTATAGGACGATTTAGTCTCTCAGTCGGTAACCTTAATTGTAGGAAATATCACAGTACATTTGACAACACAGATGACGTGTAACACGTTACAAAATGAGCGACACTTCACGTCACGTTTTGGAAAGCCGTAACAGCCTTTAAAGGCATTTACCGTTCATTTTTATAGCTTCGTATTTTAGAAAAATAACGCCTAAAGTGCAAACTTGGCTTTTGCTGTGTCGTGTGAACGCTTAACAAGGGCTCTAAACGTTATATAAAAAACAACAGCTTCAGCCGGCAAAACATTGTCTATATTTTATTATTTTTATCCTCCCCCCTTCCTCTCACACTCTACTGGTGCTTTCGCTCTGCGTTCACAACGAACACAGTATGGATAGTTGGAATTACAGGGTATTAGAGTTCCTCTTCCACTTCCCCTCTCCCCACAACATTTCAATGAAATTACAGTAATGTGTGTATTTTATGCACACGATGATTACGAATACCAAAATCTAGTTTTATAATTTTTTTCCTCTCTTCTGTTTTGTATGATATGTGCAGTACATTGCCCTGTCATGTTTGTAAATACAGTTCTATTTTCTAGATTGCAGTAGTCTTCTTTATTATCCTCGTGACGCGAAAGAGAATGTTAAAAGTTCATTAATATTGCAAGCTTTGATCATTCTGTTTTTTTTTTTTAAAATCCTCCGTGCCCGCGTGTATCTGGCGGCTTACAGAGTACTTCTCGTGTGTAGTGTTAAATTAGTTTTAATATTGACTGTAATAAAACTTCTGCTATTTCTAATTTATAAAAGTTGTTTTTCTACCTTCTCCCATATCGTAGCACGTAGGAGTCAGAATACACTCACAATATCAAACTCCTGTCGGATGAGATGAGTAAAGGGTCAATGTTTTCCTAGCTTACTCACATAATAAACACAGAGGTTATGACGGCACTATGCCCTCAAGGTGGAGCACAAATCCATCTCTGGGTCTCCCGAGTTCATTATATTCATTGACCTATCTCGATCTAGTCTTTGCCTTTGACAGTGCGAGCATGAGCATTGCTAATACCATAATTTTTCATGGTGATGACATATGAAATGGTGTATGGCTTTTAGTGCCGGGAGATCCCAGGACGGGTTCGGCTCACCAGGTGCAGGTCTTTAGATTTGACTCCCGTAGGCGACCTGCGCGTCGTGATGATGATGATGACATGATGATGAAGGCAACACATACACCCAGCCCCGTGCCAGGGAAATTAACCAATTGTGGCTAAAATTCCCGATCCTGCCGGGAATCAAACCCGGGACCCCTATGACCAAAGGCCAGCACGCTAACCATTTAGCCATGGAGCCGGACATGGTGATGATGATGACAGTATTTCTATGGCATGACATCTTTTAACTGGTAAATCGTACACATTGTTGATTTATATATAAACCAGTTACCCACCTCGTCTTCGAACTGGAGCAGTTATGAATTTAAGGCGATAGGTTACTTTTAACCGAGGACTTATCCTTGTATCCATTTTAATGTTGAAAACATTTCTTAGCAGACAAAGTAGGGGTCCCCAGTTCCCCACAAGTTACTACGAAAAACGTAAAATTAAGCAATTTCCTCAATTGTGCCGAAAGTTGAAGAGCTAAAGGGCCAGAAAAGATTTAAAACTGTGAGTCTTGGATACCTCTATCAAACTTTTTAAAAAAATTCGAAAATCACTTTCGGCCTAGATGCAGTTAAGGAAAAACAGCCAAAAATCGCTTGTTTCTTTACTCGCTTTCTTTTTTATTTATATCCTAGACAAATTAACTTATTTACATCATTATTTCTGTAATGTGTTCCTTGGTTCAATACCCTCAGGCTTTTCTTGATTTTTTGAAAAATGTCCACACCGAATGTAGTTAGTTATAAGGACTTAAGTGAAACTCTGCACTGACTCACATTAGCGCTCGTAATGCTAGAAAAAGTCAAACTGCTAATCTGATCGACCGGATAACGATGATTAAGAAAAAAGGAAAGTCATCTCCTTACAGGCCATGAAGGCCCTTGGAGGGGTGAAAGGTAAAGGCTTCCACTTTCCATAACCTCGGCACGTGAAGAGGTAGAGTGGTTAGCTCTACGCCCGGCCGCCTTTGCCCCCAGGAATTAACCTGGTAGTCATTTTTGGTGTAGGCTGAGTAAATCTCAGGGACAATGCACCTCCGGAAGTGGAAGTCTCGTTTCTTAAATTTTACGACTTCCTGGCGGGGATTCGAACCCATGTCCTTCCAGGTGAACTGAGCACGCTTTCAGCGCCTCGGCCAGGCAGCCCTTATGATTAAGAAAAGGGTTGTAATTTTTAGGAATAAATAAGGAATATGTTCTCATAGTTCATTATATTTTATTTACCTAAAATTCGTAGCTCATATCCCTAGGATGTTTTCAACATTGAGTTGCTTGCCTGAAGGATTTGTATTTTACGATGATAACCTGACTGAGCACATGCTCGACTTCTGTAACGCCGTCTCTCAGGCCTGGCGATGAGTGAACGAGATGTTCGGAGAAGGTGAGGGGGTTGCCGACCGTGACCTATACTGGGAACGGTCCCAGCATTCTCCTTAGTGCAGGAGAATGGAAAATCACGGAAAACCAATCTCAGGACAACCTAAGGTGGAGTCCCTTTCCGTCTCCCGAATCGAGAGACGTACGTAGAGCCACGGCAGAGCCGTGGTCACCCCTCCACTGCTCGGTTGGTCCGTCGGAGTGCAGAGCTGTCGGACTACGGAGCAGCCATGGGCACTTGTAGACCGAAGCTCACTCTGCAACCGCCCACCTTAAATCTGAGACAGGCTCTTAAACTGTTTTCAAGACTTCAATCGCACTGAATAGTGACAATTATTGCAGGACTTCGAAGTTGTTAGGTGGCCGATTTTCAATTTCTTCAATCATTATTCTTTATGTAAATTGTATACACTTTCCCTTCTATTCTCCTTTGTGTCATGTAACAAATCAGAAATTTTAATTTCATTCTCAACAAACCAAGACAATGGAGTCGAACATGTGAGAAAATTCGAATCGGAATTTATGGTGGTTATTTATGAAACATAGAAGTTCAATATGCCTTTGCTGGCGGGACCTAGTGTTTACAATGCACTATGTCTTCTGGTACAAGCTAGAGCAATTTTGTTACTTTCATTGATCTGTCTCTGTCTTATGCTTGGCTTTGACAATGTATGAAAGTGACTGAGGTATGAGCGATGCTAGTAATGCCATTCCTTACGCAGCCAGTCCGTGCTATGAATGGTGTGAAAATGTTGCTCATAGGGTCCGCTTGGCAGACTGATATGTAATAGCAAAAATAGCAACTTCTGGTTCGGTGAGGAAAGCAACGGGAAACTCACTCATTCACACTACCTTACTTACAGATGTTCAATAAATTATTTTTTATCATCAATATAAGAATTATTTCACAAAATCCCAAAAGTAGCCAATATTAAAACCTGTTACTACACTGAAAATAAATGTACACAGTAATATGGCTAGAAATCGCCCCTAGTGGCTTTTTCGAAAATTTATGGCTAACTCAATACTCGAAACGGCCAGATCTACTCACACGGTGGCTAAACTGGCAACCCTGGAAGTCACATGGATTCAAACTTGGTACGAATTAAGTTGTAAGTGTGGGTCCAACCATATTTAGGTCCATTTACATTTCTAACAGATTTCCATTGTACTTGTTGAATATATTTTTAATATGCCTTTCTTCTTTAGTATTATTTTGCTGATGATGACCTCTAAGCTAGATCGAAACATCTCCATGTCCTAGATATTTCTTAAATAACTACTGTATGTAACTTTTTAAACAGACCGTTTATTAAATGGGTGGACCTAATATAATTAAATTATTTTAGAATTTCATCCTAGATATTTGAAGTCAGTACGGAACCGGAATGAAGTTTATTAGGCCCTACTTGGCACAAACTTTATTACAGTATTTTGCTCTTTCATTTTCTTCGTGAAAAAAAGAAAATCCAAAGCCTGTTTCGAGTCATAAAACCGGGTCAGGAATGGAATTAATAAAGCTCCCATCTAGCGGCGAGGTTGGGAATTGTGTGGGCTGACGAAACCTGTCGCACTTCTCTGGGGCAATAATTAATGGCTGACAAATGAAATGAAGTATAAAGTTTAACATCCGTATTTTTCTTCACACATATCCAGTCGAACCTCGATATCGATATCTCGAACCTCGATTACTCGAAGTAACTACAATTTCACGCTCCTGTGTTCCATTCTTCGCGTGTATTTATTTCACTACCGTTCGAAATTCGGTTCCACAAATATCTCGATTTCTCGAGACTGCTTCCGCAAAGCAGGATTTTTGAAAGATTACTCAGGAGCTTCAGAACACGAAGAGGGGGAAGTCACTCCTATTGCTGAAGAATGAGTGGAGTATCAGCAGCTTGTTAACTGCGAAGCTGCGTGGTATTGACGCGAAATTTCAACGTCTCTTTCTTAGACAAATGCCCTGCTCATCCCAAGATGCTCGCGTGGTCTTCTTGCCACCGAACTTCACATCCAAACTACAGCCCATGGACCAAGGAGTGATTAAAAACTTGAAGCATTTCCATAGGAAGAGCGCTGTGCAGAGAATGATGAGAGGAATTGAATCCGAGGAGTCATTAACAGGCATTAATCTACAACAGTCGATAAGAATGCTGAGTAAATCGAGACACAAGAAACAATTAAGACTGCTTCTGCACAGCAGGATTTTTGAAAGATGACTCAGGAGCTTCAGAACACGAAGAGGAGGAAGTCACTCCTTTTGGTGAAGAATGGGTTGAGTATCAGCAGTTTGTTAACTGCGAAGCTGATTTTGAGGCTTACAAAAATGTCGACTCTCTGATGTTATAGAGGCCGAGCCTCCTACGCTCAACGCTGCTGCCGAGCAAGAAGAAGAAGAAGAAGAAGAAGAAGAAGAAGAAGAAGAAGAAGAAGAAGAAGAAGAAGATTCCCAACAAGAATAGCTGGAGCTGCCTTGTCCTGTACCGTCAGCACACCAGGTGTTAAGTGCAGCGGCTATTATTCGATCCTACATAGAAATAGAAATATATTTATTTAAAGTTAATTACAAGTAGGACCAGAGGTCCCTTTGGCTGTAACTAACTGCCACTTTAACTTAAATGTATCACCCAACATACAAAATCTAATAAAATAATACAAAAAAAGCGTAAGATACATTTTCCTACTGAGGATATAAGAATAAGATTAAAAACTAAACATCTAGGAGATTACAATCATACTTTTAACATTTCATAAACATACACCATACTAACAAGGAAGAGAAGACGAAAGAGAAACCTAAGAAATTTAAAGCCGAGGATGAACTGAGAGTAAAACTGAGCATCTAAAATGTATCTAGGGGGTTATGATATTTCGTACTATTTTATTAACTTGGTGAAAAATTCATTTACATGGCTTAATAAGTGGAAAGGTAGCGGTATTTAAGAGATTTTTTTCTGAGTTCCCACACTACTTTGCTGAATTTCATATAGTTTAAGATCGTTGTATAATTGAGAGGCAGTGACAATGAACGACTTACTGCACTGACATACAGAGTCAGCCGAATATAAATGACAGTCTTTTCACAGTAACAGATGTTGTTGAAAAGTATGTGAAAGAAAACAAAGTTAACAGTAAAAAACAGAAGATACTAACGATTTTTTTTCAAAGGTGTTAACGGAGGTGTATTTCTTGTTTCACTACTGTATGTTCTGTATTCTGTCTTCTAAAAATCTACTATAATATGGGTTATAATTAAAGCGATGATGTAAAATACAAGTTCGTTTGTATACTTTTTAATACTGTTAAAAATCCTGTATTGAGTTTATGCCCGTAAATATATATGATTCAATTACGTGCTACACGTGCTCAAACACGGTATTCCCTATATCTCGAAATGTCGATAAGTTGAAATAGAATTTAGCTCCCGAGGTGATTCGAGATATCGAGGTTCCGCTATAATATGGGACACCTAGCAACCCTAGCCTCAAGTCACATGGACATCGGCGCCATGACGACCTAAGCAGCAGTGGCTTAATGGGCCGAAAGAAGACATGCAACATACCATTGTCTCTACTCGCGATGCCCTTGATCGACAGAAGTGGTGACTGGCATGCAAAACAGTGGACCCTGAGGCAAAGCAGGAGAAGAGCTAAGAAAAAGGAGAAGAATCTTCTAAAGTGCGCACTGCACAAAACTAACTTTTAAGGGACCACTGTGTATAATTAAACTGAAAATTTTTGTCATCACGGTACGTGAGTCCCATTCCTCCAAGTTTTTGTACGGATGTTTCCTCTAGAAGAACTAACAACTCTTGGGCGGAGAAAATATTTTAAACATTCTTATCGCATCCTTTCTCCGATATGAGGCTTGGCGAAACCTCTCGTTCGAGCCATGACCTCAGACTCCAGACAGTGTCACGAAAAAAGGGAAGGGAAGAACAGCATTCCTCTGGAATTGAACATCAGGTTATTTTTACGGTATGTCGTAGGTGATGAATGAAGTCGGCACTTGCTAATAGGCTCACATGACTCAGCTAGCCTCTTTACAAGTTAGGCGAATAGAAGACAACGCCCAGTATATCCAGATCACGTACAGTACTGTCATTCTCAATGAATTTCCACGACTAACATGTTTAGAAGTATTCGGAAACTGGAATAAAATTATACATTTTTGTATTTCGTTAGTGGTTGCCTGACCGAGGTGAGGTGGCAAAGGCATGCTCGGTTTACCCGGAAGACAGAGGCGTAACCAATATCATAGGTTCCGCCTACAAAACAAAATTGGGTCCCCTAAAACGTCGGTGGATGCGGTGTGGGTCTCGGCCCATAAGTGGCCACGGCTGGTTCGTGGTCCAACAGCTCTGCACTCCGACCGGCCAACCGAGCAGAGGAGGGGTGGTCTCTGCTCCACCGTGGCTCTACGCCTCTGCATTCCGAAGACGGGGAGAGGGCTGGACTTCACGGCTGGCGCCAACCGTCGACTGTCCTGAGAATGGTTTTCCGTGTTTTTCCATTCTCCTGCACTAAGGCGAATGCCGGGACAGTTCCTAGTACAGACCTCGGCCGCCAAATATCTCACCTTCTCCGAGCATCTCCTTCACTGCAACAAATCTCCCGGCCTGAGAGACGGCGTCACCGTCTAAGAGGCCCGCCTCGCCCTTCAGGGACGGAACGAAAACATTTTAGTAGCAGCAGTAGCCCCTGAAATAAATGGTATAAATCCTATCAATAACACATAAAATTTGAACTGTATCATATACAAGCATAACTTTAATACAATCTATATCCCTTCAATATATGCAAAGGGCTTACCCAAAGATGATAAAATGAATTCATTTTTATTATACATTTTGAAAATTAAATTTGTAGGGATTGAAACAGAGCATGAATAACTATTTAAAAAAACCATGGCACAACAGCTCCGAGGGGCCGTGGCCTACCAAGCATCGCTACGCAGCCCGAAGGCCTGCAGATTATGAGGTGTCGTGTGCATGAATAACTATATGTTTCTACATGTTTTTACAAGTTGTTTTACGTCGCACCGACAAAGATAGGTCTTATTGCGACGATATGGCAGGAACGAGCTAGGAGTGGGAAGGAAGCGGCCGTGGCCTTAATTAAGGTAAAGTCCCGGCATTTTCCTGGTGTGAAAATGGGAAACCACGCAAAAACCATCTTCAGGGCTGCCGATAGTGGAGTTCGAACCCACTATCTCCCGAATACTGGAGTGCCATGTCTGTGAATTCTCATCATCTTTGTCCATATGACTAGCGCGGGCAGTTCAAACAGCAAAATAGCACAATCCCTGGACCAATAATTATATCACTTAATGAATGAGTTAGGGCACAAAACGAATGAGCAACATGAAGAAAACGACACATAATTAATTCAAACAACTTCAGTGAACAAAGACATCACACACGAAAGTGTTAGACAAACAAAAGACATACGGAAGCGCTGCGACGTAGCAGAAAAAATAGTTGCAAGGTAGTAAAGTATGTATACATATTATTCTCTACATTATTTCGTAGTATTCATTAATTTACCGCAGAGTTTACACTTTATTTGAGCAAAATAAATTATTATCTTCCATTTTTGACAAATATTGCATTGACAGTTCGTGGATCCAATTCGTTCACGTAACATCATTAGTGTTCATAGAGGATGATTGCCCAGTTGCACTTCTTCTTAAACAATCCTGAATCAGGTAATCCTGGTGATGGTCCCATACACTGGAACCAAACTCTAGTTGGGGTCTTACCAGAGACTTATATGCCCTCTCCTTTACATGCTTACTACAACCCCTAAACACCCTCATAACCATGTGCAGAGATCTGTACCCTTTATTTACAATCCCATTTATGTGATTACCCCAATGAAGATCTTTTCTTATATTAACACCCAGATACTTACAATGATCCCCACCGAGTTCGATAGCTGCAGTCGCTTAAGAGCGGCCAGTATCCAGTATTCGGGAGATAGTAGGTTCGAACCCCACTGCCGGCAGACCTGAAAATGGTTTTCCGTGGTTTCCCATTTTCACACCAGGCAAATGCTGGGCCTGTACCTTAATCAAGGCCACGGCCGCTTCCTTCCCACTCCTAGCCCTTTCCTGTCCCATCGTCGCCGTAAGACCTATCTGTGTCGGCGCGACGTAAAACAACTAGCAAAAAAAAAATAACCGTAGTAAATGGTTTAGAGAACGTATCCGGCAAAAGAAAATTGTATAGTAAAATTGCATCAACCAATTCAACGCTCATGAACATGATTGTGATAAAGTTATGAATGATAGACTTTAGTGGGGCAAGAACGATTGTCATAAAGGACGTTACTCAGGGAGTTGGAAACTATGGCAACTGAACTATGTTCATTAAAAAAACAGTCGAGGAAATGGTGTTTAAAATTATTAATAAAACAAAGATAAAAATGACCATATAGAGCAATCGGATTAGAATAGAAAGATTTATTTTATCTGGCAAGATCGAGGTATTAGGCCCTCTTTTCCATCTAACCAGAAAATTCAATATTTAAACTTGAACTATTAAAATAAACAACGAAAGAAACATCTTACAGCCACTAAACCGTGCATAATTAAAATAATTATACTAAAAAAGAAAAAAATGATCAATATGATGAGGAAGAGAATCATGTACTATTTTAACATGACTACAATATTCCCGAAAGGTTAAATTAGCTAATTTTTATGATCCTTCATGGTTACAGTTCCAAATATACAGTGAAGTAAAGCAGATCTACAAACCGCAACTTCAACTATTGCCTATTAGATATAGGTGACAAAGTTGCATGAAATTGGCAGGTGCGGGAAATGATGTTATATTTTGAAGGTCTATACAAGACATATGACGGAGAAACAAGTGAAACTATATTTGTCATATAAAGATGAAACTATCCTTGCAGGTTGGTTATTTCGCCGTCCTATGGTGCGCTGGGAAATATCACGTGTAGAGGAACTGGACTGGAACATCGGGGCCGATGATCTAGATGTTAGGCCCCTTTAAATAACACGCATCATCATCATCATCATCATCATCATCATCATCATCATCATAATCATGGACTGGTACATCCCCAAGGGAAAACTGTGCAATCGAAACAGCCAGAGTTGACTCTTCTGCTGATCTCGGCCCCTATTTCATAATCTTTCTACATCCCTGAACCCGTATATGTGAAGGGTTTTTCGATGGCGTAGTTTTCTCTTGTGGATGTACCAGTCGGGCAGTATGGAACTTCACTCAAGCTTCACTAATGACCCTGGTCACTAGTGCCAACCTTCGAAAAGTGGCAGTGGAAGTGCGCCCATCGTTAGCGGTCAGGTAAGTTCCTCCCTCCTCCCCTATACCGAATTATGTAGTGTCGAGTGATGTCAATTTTAAGTGATTCGTTTCAGATCTATGTAATCTTGCAGGTGACAAATATGAGACACAAGTACTTGTTGTCAGCAACACACCACAATCCAAGAACAAGAATACTTGTGTTCATTTGCTCATGGTCATGCACATGGAATCAATTCAAGGAAAAAATTCACACATGAAAACGAAATGACTAGGACTTCCACAAACGAAACATCGTTTCTAAACCGACTCTATGAAATGTTAAACAGTGCCTTCTATGAAAATAATGCCTAATATTTCACTATTCTTTGGCAAAGATTTTAGCAACATTTGTTAAAACCAACCAAAAAAGAATATAGTTCAATTTGTAATAGATTCGATCTTTGTCCGTTATTCGATTTATTTAGCATAGCTTTTCTCTCCCTAAATAAATAACTAAATGGATAAACAAATAGAACCTGGAACGCTTGATAGTGCGCGGGTAATACACGCTTAAATGTGCTGTAGAAAGCGTTTGCCAGCATGATCCTGTAGTATCTCAGTCGATACTTGATATTTGTTTTTTATCTTTATGAAGTTTTAATTTAATCTTTTATTTCCGAGTAGTATCAACCTTCAGGACGAATATTGTCTTGGAATGTTGTCTGTTGGGTTTCCCGTAATACAGCTGCTTGTCGGGTCTGGGGACTACTACTTATTCTCAACAGTAAAAAAGATAGTGGTGGGAGACAATACGTCACTTCCCCTTAAACTGACCTCAGGCTAACAACTGACTTGACTATGGGCGGAGTTCAATCGGCCTAATTGAAGGATCTGGAAACACCACTGACCAGGCTCAGTTCTATATTCCCCGTCTGTCTGGAATTAATGGAGATCAACTACGGGCCTGCGTGACAAGATAATATAAAAATATATACCAACAAACCCGCGCGGCTCCATGGCTAAATGGTTAGCGTACTCGCCTTTGGTCACCGGGGTGCCAGGTTCGATTCCCGGCAGAGTCTGGCTTTTAACCATCAGTGGTTAATTTTGCTGGCACGGGGGCTCGGTTTATGTGTCGCCTACGGGCATCAAATCAAAAGACCTGCACCTAGAAAGCCGAACTTGTCCTCGGATACTCCCGGCACTAAAAGCCATACGCCATTTCATTTCCAAAAAACCTTAAGGGGTTTATTTATTAGAGTATGTTTTGTACTGGTTTAACGTATGTTTTGGAAACAGTGTCAATGACAAAAGCCTTGAAAGAAAGCTGGAGATGGCAGAAATCAAAATGCTGCGATGGGAATGCGGCGTGTCAATGAAGCACAGATTCAGAAATGAAACTAATCGGGACTGCGTAGAGGTGACCAGCGTTGAAGACAAGATCCAAGAGTCAATACTAAGATTGTTTGGCCACGTCATGAGCGAGGAAGTTACTATGAGGGAAAAAAGCTATTTAGATGTGCCTCCTCTCGGGAATAGAAGAAGAGGTAGGACCCGTAGGAGATGGATGACACCGCCATCTCAGATCTTAAGGAACTGGAGTTGGAGGACGACCTAGTGTACTGTAGAAATGAATGGAGAAGATGATTTCCCATCAGCGACCCCGAATATCAGTGGGACTAATATGAATATATTATTATTACTATTAGGCTATAATTTTATTTTCAAGGTGGCTAGTAAAACTTGTATAGTGTAAAAGAATTCTTAACATTAGATTCTAACCGGAATCCAATCCCATGATATATATATATAATCCATTTCTCAGAATACAGGATGTCTGCTCACTCGAAGTCCATTCAGTCACGTTATTTCCAGCAATGTCTGGCTGGGACAAATGGGTTTAGTCTGAGTCGATACTCGCTGTGTTTGTCCTTTACAACACACCATACCAGTGAATGTTATTGTCTTTTGAACTTACAGTATTACAACATATAAACACCACATATAAATTGTACGTATTACAGACGGACATGAAATAAAAGAGGACTAGATATTGCACATATATGATACATTAACCGTTGTACTCGTCTTCGACGGATTGCAGCAATCAGGTTGTTTCAAAAGAACACAAACGTCAATTGACTTCGTGGAAAAGGATATAAATGCCCGAATCTGTAACGCGATTAAACGTAAATTAAATGTCCTATGTACTCCAGTGACGTGATAGTTTGTATCTACAATAGCATGAATGTTATTGACCGTGACGGTAAAGGCGTACTCGGTTCATTCGGAAGGCCATGGGTTCGATTCCCCGTCATTCGGAAGGCCATGGGTTCGATTCCCCGTCATTCGGAAGGCCATGGGTTCGATTCCCCGTCAGGAAGTCGAAACGTTTCGGAAACGAGATTTCCACTCCCAGAGGTGCTCATGGCCCTGAGATTCACTCAGCATGCATAAAAATCCACAGTTCTAGCCCTTCAGGTAAGCAATTCAATGTTGAAAACATCCTAGGGATATAAGCTACGAATTTTCAGTAAATGAAGTATGAGAATATATTCTTTAGTTATTCCATGGCCAGGCTACACTAAAGGCCGTGGCACTGAAACTTGGCAACACTGTACTGTTACTCCTTGGAGTCTTACTTGTAACATATGGGAAGTTAACCTTCAATGATGTTTTCTCAAATAAAACGTTGCTGGAAGAGCAGTTTTCAATGGATACATATAAAACAAGGTGAAAATTGAAATAAATACGTCAATGTAAAGATGAGAATAAACAAACATATGGCTACAACTAGAAAAAACAATACAATCCTATGTCCAATAAAATACATTTCTAACATTGGGAATCACTCCAGGGTCATTAGTTTTCTTTTCTTGCCAGAACTCTTAACCATGGCATCAGCATCATTAACATGTTTCGTGTAGTTGTTGATCAAAATATTTGCAAAAGAGGCCAAAGATAGGCAGAGAAGTTAATATAGAGGTTTTTCGCAATATGAGCAGCACTCCCTTGTATCACTTACACTTTGCCTAGCAAGCTGAATCAATACACATTTCTGATTCTTACTCTGAAATAATGCTACTTCGTATTCTTCAGATATTAAAATCTGCATGATCTTATATATACTTGTCCACACATTTAAGAGCAATTCTGATGGGACCTATAACCCACCTCTGTTTAAGCTATTAAACATGCCATCTTCCACTGTTTCATTTGATATGTTCGAGATACAGTACCTGCAATTAAGTTTACTGGCTAGCTTAAAAGCTACATAACCTGAAACGTAAATGACAGGAAACATGTTATCAAAGTCTACTTCTATTTCATTTACTTTCACTAGCACACTGGAAAATTCACTGCATAAATCTGTTTCGTCAGTTATGTTCAATGAATCGGAATCTAATTCAAACATGTCCTTGCTTAAATATATTTCTTTATATTTTGTAGACCTTAATCCTAACAAACACTGCACTCTTATCTTCTTCTCAGCTTCAAAAACTTGTAAAACAGATACATTATAATTGGCACCACACAACTGTCTATTAGAATCACAGTTGCTGGAGCACGAAGGAACACAGCAAAACCTCGGCATCTGAAATTAAGCCTAGCTTTAGTTGTTATTGTCATACTTGTCATACTTTTGCAACACAATCATTCTGCTCTTTCAAACTACTCAATTTTAAAAATACAAATACAGAATGGCTTAACAAACGGTGTGGATTGTCACTCTTACACATACTGCAACATGAGAAAGCTCACCTTTGTCGTAAATTAATGCCGTTCCAGGATGCCAAATAGCGTGTAGATTATTTTTTAAAACTATAACACATAAAATATCTTCAGTAAACTTTGAATTTTAAACAATGCCATCAAGTTACAACACGCTCAACTCAAAATATAATGATACACCACGTTAGACTTGTTTACAAATTACGAACACAGAAGTCACATGCTTGACTCCAAGCGACGTTGTCGGATCTCCAATATCACGGCCTTAGTGAAGTCCGGCCATGGTTATTCCTAAAAATTACAATCCTTTTCTTTATGATCCTAATCCGGTCGATTAGATTAGCAGTTTGCCTTTTTTTCTACCACTACGAGCGCGAATGTGAGTCAATGCATTGTTTCACTTAAGCCCTTACAATTACATTCGGTTGAGGGTATTGAACCAAGGAACACATTACAGAAATAAGTATGTGAATAAGTTAATTTGGCCAGGATTTGAATCAAAAAGAAAAGTTTGCTTAAAAATGTGTGCTGCGAAGTCCATTCCTACAAGGGGATATTTGTTGTTAATGGGTTAACATCAGCCTGGAAAATATCGGTAATGACGTAATCATCGTTCAGATTTCCGTTCGTGACGTCGGTAACAAATGACTATCCTGAAGTCGGATATGAAAGGCTCTACTATTTATTTGAAAGTTTGTCTTATCGACGTCCGAAGTGTATTTTATACATTTTGAACGGTTACAATATTCTGAACGTAACTAGGCAAATTAAACTGTCCTGCACAATTTATTCCAAATTTGACAGTTCTAACGCAATATTTTGTACTGTACCCTTTCCTTGTCAGAGGGATGATAGAATTATAGACAGTCCGCCTAGTGAATACAATTAAATATATTCACAATTTAAAATTGCGAAAATATGATAAAAATACGAGATTTTTACATGTTGCGGCTTATTTACGCCATCTTCAGATACTCTGAAATAATGCAATTGGATTGTAATATCTGAAAATTACATAATATGGAGAATCTTACATTCTTATATAATACAAGCATGATAGCTAAAAATGTTGCAGATTATAAAGTAGCAAAAGGAGAACGAGTCACCAATGTACCATAATATAGGTAAAATGTTGTCCTTAAAACCATATGATATAGAAGGAGAAATAGTAAAACTAGTTCTCGTAAGTTAATGAAACTTCATTTAAAAATCCTGTTCCAAAAACTCATATTAATAATCAAAATTTGTCATATTCCAAAATGTGTGGAAACTCATCGAACTATATTTTCAACAAAATGGATTTTGATCTACAACAGAATCGTATTAAAAGGCGTGAAAATTCTAAAAGGAAAAGTAAAAAACACGTAAGTATTAAGGAAAATAGCAGAGGAAAAGAAGAGGTAGGAGGATTTACCTCTGGTAGAGTTGTAACTTCCCAACATGAGACGGCTTCAAGGAGGGTTCCGTTTTTCGACAACAGATGGCCGTACACATAACATTACGGTTATAACTGGCGACTATAAATTACAGGGAATGTTTTGTTCCTTAGCAGAGTGTGTATCCTCCCACCTCTCGGCGCGACTGGTGACCATAGGGATAATAGACGCCACAACTGTCCATCATCCTTGCTAAAGCAAACACCGAACACGGAGTATGTACGTCTGTTACAGTGAATGGCTGCTGCAGATAATATTGTGGGCTCTGTTACCTTGCCACCTGTATGCTAGAACCACCATTGATGCTATTGTCCGTGCAGATCTGTCTTGATAGCGCGTACAATGCTCTCAACACGTAAGCCAGATCTAATGCTTATTGTGACTCATAAAGTAGTGATGGGAACTTTAGTATGGCTTCACACTGCCCACATCAATACCTAACTTGTCGGCTGCACACAAATTTTGATTTCATTACAGATACACGCTCCATACGGGATGATTGCCATTTACACCCAAGCCAGCCAAGCCTCCTACAGCGAAATGGGTTTGATATTTTTTGTACAAAATGATTGAAAGCGACTAAGCAGAAAGAATGGGCCAACGATAGGCCTTTTAATCGGGCTTGAGCAGAGCTTCGAACAAGTGGAACCTGTCAACGATGAAAATAAAATAATATAGCTTACAGCATGATTCATAAGGAATTACCCTCACTTACGGACCTAATTTCTGAAGATATTTTGAGCAAAAAGGAAAAGAAAAGACTGTCGTTTGAAATGAACTCTTAAGAAATAATCTTGTATTTAACTGGTTCGTGATCTGAAGAATTGATGCAATTTGTAACAACTGTTAATCTATATAAATAAAGTTGTAGGGGGTTCTCTGTAAGTTCGTTCATTTTGCCAATTTTTCAGGTATTTATCCATTTTATGTCAACTCAAAACCGTATCATTGGTTTTTAGTTTTCGTTTCTCTTTTGTCTGTCTGTTCCACCACCACGGCGAAACGGCAAGATGGATCTCGACCAAACTTGATATTTTGAGTATACTCATCCAGAAGCAGGTTTAGATATGCACATGATTTAAAAATCAATGAATAGACAGGGGGTGTATAGGAAGAGTAGAACAAGTATTTTCAATTTTCTCTTATACTATTGATTTTATGTAAAATACGTAGACTGTATATGAAACTTCCCTTCATTTCAAACAACTTTTGTTATGTACATAATTTCCCTTACTCTTCAAATGACGGTGAAAATTACTATTTTCTGCGGGTTTCATACTCAGCATTGAATGACGGTCACACGCGCAGACCAACAACGAACCAACCGGTTACCATGGCAACGTTTCTGGCTGTTTGCCAACAGGGAAGTAACGTAAGGCAATTGGTGGCTAAACGATAAGTCGTATCACAAAACAGATAGCAAAATTGCTGCACAATTTGGAGAGATCTACAACTTTGGTCCTATGACTTCTTGTCGAATCTTTATCACTTACACGTTAGATAGAGCTTCATTTCTCGATTATAGTCAAATCCCCTCAACTCGATTGTGACTGGCATTAGGAAAGGAGGCCTATCTTTATAATGACAACTCCCCATCTCCATTGTGAATGGCAGTAGGCAAGTGAGCCTGCCGTTATAGTAGAAAGTCCCGAACTCGATTGTGAAAGGCAGTAGGAAACTTGACCTGCATTTATCATCAAAACTCCCCAACGCGCACCTTTAAAAATGCTATTTTCGCGGCGTCGACCTAAGAAGATCTTTCGCCCCTACTTTGCACAATATGTTATGAACCTGCGTGTAGGTATTTGGAAATTGCGGAAGTTTAAAGTGCTGTATATGAGGAAAGGAACATTAAGGACTACACAAACACCCAGTCCCCAGGCCAGGGATATTAATCATGTACAATTAAAAACCCCTGACACGGCCGCGAATCGAACCCGGGGCCGCCGGTTGACAGGCGGACGCATCGCCCCCTACACCGCGGGGCCGGACAACGCGCACCTTACATCGGAAACAACGTATGGAGTGATCCCCGGGGTATTTCTCGGATAACGCTAAGTCACGCAATTTAATATAATCGTACACACTGCGTGTACAGTAATTTATGTAGAAATCCGTATACCGTAGCGAATCACGGATACATTTGCTAGTATTTTCCATAAGAAACATGTGCTTTTTACAGATAAAATGTATAATTTTCTAATTTCTCCCTGGTTTTTCTCGTTTCTTTACCGTCTTCTAACAGATGTGGTATTGGATAAAATGCATTGATTTTCGTTATTTTTCGCCTTCTTTTTCAGGTATTTTCTAAGAATGTACTTTATTACTTTCCACAGACTGAAGAACCTCACAGTTATAGATTATCCGAGTCGAAACTGAAAAGACTTTAACAAAAAATGCTGAACAGGGTCTTCGTGGGGGATGGAAAGATTGGAAGGGATAGGTAAGAAAGAGGAAAGGAAGCGGCCGTGGCCTTGAGTTAGTTACCACCCTGGCATTTGATTGGAGAAGTAGTGGGAAAGCACGTGGAAAATCACTTCGAAGAAGGCTGAGGCGGGAATCGAACCCCCTCTACTCAGTTGACCTCCACAGGTTGAGTGGACCCCGTTCCAGTCCTCGTAGCATTTTTCAAATTTCGTGGCAGACCCGAGAATCGAACCCGGGATTCCGGGGTGGCAGCCAATCGCACTAACCACTACACCACAGAGACGGACATAATACTAATACTAATAATAATAATAATAATAATAATAATAATAATACTTTTGCGTAAGGAAGGACATACAGTTGTAAAACACTGGGCGAGCTGGCCGTGCGGTTAGGGGCGCGCAGCTATGAGCTTGCATCGGGGAGATAGTGGGTTCGAACCCAACTGTCGGCAGCCCTGAAGATAGTTTTCCGTGGTTTCCCATTTTCACACCAGGCAAATGCTGTCTGTGGCTGTACCTTAATTAGGGCCACGGCCGCTTCCTTCTCATTCCTAGGCCTTTCCTATCCCATCGTCGCCATAAGACCTATCTGTGTCGATGCGACGTAAAGCAAATAGTAAAAATTAAAAAAAATAAAAAAACAGTTGTAAACGGCCAAGTCCACGTCTTCATTTTTATCGTGTTCCAGTCTTCACTGCTTTCGTCATGTTATAGCATGATTGAGAACTCCTGACCTGGTCGAAAAGCGATAACTGTTTTGGCACGTCTCATTAAATAGAGGTGGTAATAGACAGAAGGGCAAGCTTCAACATGTCGCGATTGCACAGGCAGGAGGTAACGAGCTACGACAAGTTTGCAACGCAAGCAGTCAGGTGTCCGGACATTCCGTACCACTACGTCGTTAACTACCTGCGAACGATTTTCTCGTAATCCGCAGATATTTATGCCAGGACAATCCGTACCACTTGACGTCAAACTGGAAGTGGCGTAATGAACAAAGGAACAAAAATAATTTACAACATTTACTGAAGAAAACTTCTATCTTATTTTAATAATTGCCCTTCAAACTAAACTTATCATTTTTGTTTACGTATATAAAAAGCTGTAAGGTGCTAGCCGACAATACAATAGAAATATACATCGTGTTCGGGCGCGTAAAGATGGATAACAGTACTATTATTGTGAATATTTATAATATACTGCATTATTTCATTATCAAGTAAGTAAAATGAAAGATTCTGATGAACTGGCTGATATGGACTTGAAGGTCACATGAAAACAGAGATTACTGAAAGGTGGAAATAGCTAGTCCCGACGAATGACGTATACGAGATAAGAATTAACACGTGTGCCAATCAGATCACTTGCGCCCGACGGAAGGATAACATCAGGAGTGGTTACACCGTGCGAAAGCTTCTGCTCCAGTAGTGGACGATATACAAACGAATACATTCACCAGTATATCGTTTTTACTTCGCAATACTTCCCACTCTTTCAAGTGGTACGGAATGTCCTCTCCTAAAAATTTTAAATTTATTAGTTGACACTTCTCAGGTAATCAGATGATCAAGTAGTACGAAATGTCCGTGGTACGAAATGTCCTAGAACCAAGCAGTCAACCTTTCTCAGTGTGCCGGATGTTGCTATGTGATGTTATCAATTCATAGTAAGGTCAGAAAGAAGTACAGAGTTCTATTTAGCATTTCTATTTCTATAAGCATTTTGCTAATTTCAAGTATACTTGAGGACAAAACGTGACGGCCTCAGTTCCAGGAAGCGAGCTGGAAGCCAGCAGTCAATCACACCCTGCACCCGGCTGAGTTAACGAGTTCTAAGTGATACTTGTTTGGTGTGAAGATGTTGCCAAACCACTTTCTCCCACACTCTCTTCAGTCTTTACCCTTTTTTCGTGTCGAATGCAGTAGATGACTTGGCAACACCGGCTACAGTAGAAGTAGTAAATCCTATAAGACGCTGGAGAGGAGTGGTGTGTCGTCATGTTTTGTCTCCAAGTATATTTAGGATGTGTATTCTTCCAGGATGTTAGTAACTATGGTCGTCTGAGGAGAAGTCGCGTTCATGCTGGGTAAAGGGTGCGGAGGGTAAGCATTGCTGCTGCGCATGCGCCAGTGTCATATCTCAATGCCTGACAAGAAACACCGGTTCCGTCCGCGGTAATTATTGTGAACTAAGGCGCTTCTGTGAAGTTTCAAACTGGTAGTACAATTGTGCTTTAGTTACACATTTACTGTATGTACTGCATAATAAACAGTTTAATAATGAACACGCATCTCTTTCAGAGAGGTCGCACTGTTTATCACGACTAATGTTTGTAGCTTAGAGTGTAGTATCTGTTACTCGTGCCGTGCCTACAAACTGCCGCGACTTCTCGTGAGACGCAGATAGTATAGTAACTGAGATTGGATCAAGGTGTAGCAAAGGTAATACAGTAAGCTCACAGTTGGGGCAAAAGATCCACATGGGTCGAAGCCCCGAACAAATAGCACATTTAAATAAAAGAAAAAAAAGGAAAAGCTCACAGTTGTGATCATAGGAGGTGATCCTGTTCTTATCCTTCTTATCCTTTTTCTGCTGCTTTTAGCACGCCTGTGGGATCACGGATGCGAACTGTGGCGCACACTTGTATATGGCCCTGTTTTACAGCCGGATGCCCTTCCTGACCCCAACCTTATGTGGAGGGATCTTATGTGGTGGTTAGTTGTGTAGTGTGTTGTCTGAATATGAAGAGGAAAATGTTGGGACGGGCACAAACAACAAGTTCCCGCTCCAGAAGAACTAATCAGACGCAACTGAAAACCTCGACACGGCCGGGAACCGAACTCGGGGCCTTCTGAACAGAAGAAAAAAAGAAATCTTTACATTGGTCTGTTTTAAGTTTGGTTTTGCTGTACGGGAGTTGGAGCTGGGTGGCCCTAGGATATCATATTCGTAAGTCAAAAGTAACAGACATGATAATAGTGAGAATGATTGCAACATGAGCAAATTTAAAAGAATTAATGTCCTTCATGAAGCTATGGATCACGCGTGTCAACAAGGTTGTGCCCATACGGGAGGTAACTCAGTTCTGGTCTGAGTAGCGTTCTCATGGTCGCAATTAGGCCCCACTGTCCGTCTGCAGGGAGCGCTGACAGGTGCACGTTATGTGGACATTCTTTCAGACCATCTGCATCCCTTTCTGGCCCTACAGTAGACTACCCTGATGGAGATGCCATGTTTAATTTGAAAATGCGCCTCGTCACCGCTCTGTGGTGGCACGCAGATGGTTGGAGGAGCACTCCAGTGAAGTTACGACCATGAATTGGCCCTCCAGATCCCCCGATCTTAATCCAATCGAGCATGTGTGAGATACTGTCGAAGCTGATGTACGCTTCATGAACCCCACACCAACTACTCAAGACCAATTGTGGGTAGCAGTGCAAGATGCCTGGGTCCAGATCCCTCCAGAACGATTCCAACACCTTGTAGAGTCGATACCTCGACATACTGCTGCCGTTTTGAGGGGTCGCGGAGGAGCAACTCGTTATTAACATCAGTGACTTCCCATGACTTTTAGCCAGTGCATAATTAAGATATATTGTGTATTTATTTTACAATAATATGAGTTGTGTTTTAAACCTATCTTCTGTATTTTGAAAAGGTTGCAATTCTTTCTTTGTTGAGATTATTTCCAATTGGAATTACTTCAGCGAATGAAGTCTAAAAAATTATTTCTATAAAGTATAGTTGTTAGTAGGATTTGTAACAGTCTGTAAATGCAAAACAAAATTAATTCCACAAGCGGTAGTCTTGAGAAAACCAGCTATTTTTCTAAGAAGAAGCTAGATTTAAAGAGAAAAGAAACATGCACGAACGTACCGAACAGCACCTTGCACAGTAGAAGTCTACGAGGAAAGATTGAAGCATACCTGAAAAAGGAAAAAAAAAAAATCTTAATTAGTGGATAATACAAGCTTCTAAAGTGTACAGCAAGGAACGGTTCAAAATAATTCATATATAAAGTCTACTATTAGAACTGCAAACAGTTAAATGAAATTAAGATCTTCAGTTAGATTCCTTTCTCAAAATGCAGAGCTTGTTATTTAAAAATCAGCATAATGCCGGAAAATTTGATAATTTTCCTTCATTAAAATATTAAATTTGTTTACTTTAAAATGTTGGAGGGTAGCAGACGTCGTTACAGAATTTTTACGATGAATTCAATACCCAATTCAAAGAAATGAACTATATGGCACCTCAACTTTAATCAAGATTTATGACAGCATTTGCAGCGCGACTTGAAAATCTCACCATCATATTTCCAAAAATAGCTGATGAAACTACAGTGCGACGCAGTCCTCAACGGCAGGTACTGCCACCTAAGCGGGGATTAAATTTCATTTTACAAAGGTAAACTTCATGCACTTGCTTTATTTACGTCAACATCTGCATGATGAGTATGCTATTGATACCCCGATTTTTCAACGTGAAAACAGCTGACTGGTTTCATGAACCCTCCTCCACCCTATTACATCTCGATGGGCCTGCAAAGTCACCTGACATGAACCCCAATGAAAATCTGTGGGACATGTTGGAACAGCGGGTAAAATGGCGACATGAGCATCCCCACAAATTGGTGGAATTGCGAGAGCAAATCCTCAGCGAGTGGCTTACCCTGGAAGAAGTTTGACCATGGATGTGGCGGGAAGACGATCAGCAGGAAGACCAAAGCAGCGATGGCTCATCACCCTTCATAACGACCTCAAGATCGTAGGTCTACACCCAATCAAGTATATGGTGGTGCCAAGTGGAGAAACAAAGCCAGTACCGTACAGCAGAGCCCGCCACACTGCGGGACAAACACTTAGGAAGAAGAAGAAAGGGACACCGGGTCGCAAGCAACGGTGAGTCCGAGAAGCCATTGAGGAACGGTAGCATCGCCAACCGCGGGCGTTGTTCGTTCTGGGTATCCCTCATCAAGAGGACCGCTGGGACACTCGTTGAACCAAAGGCAGATCTTATATCACCCATACATCACTCTTTACTTCCTTATGTTCACGTATTACAAACAATAAACCATTACAGAAAGCAATAAAAGTCTCAGTTTATACAATGCAATGTGTCTACTCTTTCATTGAGTGACTGTGCGAAGTTGGTGTCGAAGTGGGCGGTCGCGCGTTAAACATAAACACTGCAACAACAATGTATGTACTCCACTCCACACATTTAAGCGCGTGGTGGAGCTTTACTTGTAGAGGGACAACTGTACGTTTCCGGACATGGAATCCCATTCAAAGCGTTATCTACTCGATTTTTCTACAAGCCCTCAAAGTGTGTATTTAGGAAAGTATAAAGCTTTCTAAAATATACCTACCATTTTAGGTGACACTGATAAGGAAGTGGCCGTAACCTTAAGCCTCAGGTGGTATCATACATTTGTGTAACGTAACTCTTATCACGGAGTCTATCGGACCCTAGATATTTACTATTAAATTAAACAATATTTTCTTATTTTTGTTAATTTTTTGAACTAATTCCTTTATAAATTTGTTTTAATCACGTCACAGCAAAACTGAAACAAAAAATACAAAAGAAAACATAAATCTTCTACGACGTTCCAAAAAATCGACCTAACTATTTTTCTCAATTATCTAGGCGGAAAACCCGTTCTCTGATAATTCCTCTGCTATGCCAGTACTTTATAAGGACCTAAATTTGATAAAAGAAACAAAGTTAATAGAGAACTCGAAATACAGTAGACTTTAATGCCCCCACTCCATGTTGGTTAGAGTGCGCTATTTTCCGTATTACAGGGTGCGCTACGATGTTTTATGTAAATAACCAACGCCTTTTTAACAGGTAGGACACGGGGGGTACGCGTGCCCCTTAAACATTCGGAAACTTATATTATCATTTAGACTTTCACGGCCCGTGTAACTATTCATGAGTTCTATTTTTGGGCTTATGCCGTGTAAATAATTATAAAACACACTCAACGTTTCAAAAGGAACCTTGCCTTTCTTCATCAGGAGACCAAAGAGAAGAGAAACGACGTATTGATGGTTGCTAGGAGAAAGCAACAAGGAAGCTACAAATGGTGCCCAAAGATGTAAAGGGGACGCCATTTTAGCCCAAGAGACAATGAATAGTGGCAGCAGAGCATTACTCTCTAATGGTTCTGATTATAGGTAGCCATGATTCACTGAGGTTGTAACCTGTATCGCGGTTGAAATTATCTGGATGTTTACGTATTTCAACCGCCTCCCTGATAATTCTTGGGCGATATTGCTTTATACGGGCAAGAACATCCACTTCTTGGAACAAGACATCATGACCAGGTGTTAGGGCATGGTCAGCAACAGCTGATTTATCAGGTTGGTTGAGTCTGATACATCTAGTATGTTCTTTGATGCGAGTACACACCGTTCTCGAAGTCTGCCCAATATAAACCTTGCCACAAGTACAGGGAACTCTGTAGATACCAGGTTGTTGTAATTTAGGCAAACTATCCTTAGTTGGACGCAGGAGTTGTCTAATCTTAACTGATGTTCCAAAAACAGTTCGTACATGGTACCTGCGTAAGATTTTAGCAATACGATCCGTCGTGTTATGTATGTAAGGTAGGTAAGCAGTTCCTTTTACATCTTTTTTCTTAACAGACGTCCGATTATGTGCCGATTTCAGAACCCTTGAGATCAAAGCTCTGCTGTAACCGTTGCTCTCAAAGGTGGTTCTCAAGGTGTTAATTTCCTCTTGTAGATCTGACGCTTCACAAATCCTCCTGGCCCTGGTAGTCAGAGTTCTAAGGATACCATGTTTCTGGGCAGGGTGATGGTGAGAATCTGCGTGGAGATATCTATTGGTGTGTGTGGGCTTACGATACACGCTGTGTCCTAGAGATCCATCCTCTTTCTTGGTGACGAGAACATCCAAAAAAGGTATCTTGTCGTCAGATTCCATTTCCAAGGTGAAACAAATGGAAGGGTGCTGGCGATTAAGGTGATCCAGAAAGTGACCAAGATTGTCTTCACCTTCCGTCCATACGACGAACGTATCATCCATAAATCGCCACCAGATCTTCGGTTTGCAAGGTGCCGACGACAAAGCTTTCTCTTCGAAGTTTTCCATGAAGAAATTGGCCACAACAGGAGAGAGAGGACTTCCCATGGCCACACCATCTGTCTGTTCATAATATTTCCCATTCCATAGAAAGTAGGAGGAGGTCATGCAGTGATAGAAAAGCCTTGCGATCTCTTCAGTAAAGATATCATTAATGAGAGACATGACACCGTCAACAGGTACTCTCGTAAACAGAGACACCACGTCGAGACTCACCAAGATATCGCCTGGCTGAAGTGATATAGTTTTTAACTTCTCAATGAAGTGTGTGGAATCCTTAATATATGAAGGGGTGTTACCTAGGCGTGGTTGAAGAAGACTACCTAAATATTTCGAAAGGGCATATGTCGGGGAACCAATCGTACTGACAATAGGCCTAAGAGGAACACCCTCCTTATGTATTTTGGGAAGGCCATACAGTCTCGGAGGAATAGCATCCCCTGGAAGGAGACTCTTTGCTGTATCTTCTGGAATAGAAGATTGCTTGACCAATTTGACGGTCATATTTGAGTAGCGAGTTGTGGGATCACGACTGTTAATCCTGTATATAGGATCAGCTAACAAGGACGAGATCTTGTTGTCATATTCATCTTTATCCATCACCACCGTCGCGTTACCCTTGTCAGCGGGGAGAACGATTACATCAGAATTGTCCCTTAGATCTTTTAGCGCCCGGATTTCACCTTGTTTTAAGTTGGACTTAGGTGGATTAGCGGTCTTGAGAACTTTGGAACATTCTTGTCTAACTTCCTCAGCCTCTTCAGGTGTGAGGTTATGTACCGAGGATTCTATAGATGTAATAAGTTCCTCAATTGGAATTCTTCTAGGCGCTACAGCAAAGTTGAGACCTTTAGCGAGAACTGCCTTTTGGGTTTCATTCAAAGGCATACTGGATAAATTTACGACAACTTTGTTGGAATCGTGTCTAATGGTATGTGGTTTCTGCTTCTGACATAACCTTTCATATTTGGAAATATGCCTGCCCCTAACCTGATCAAATATGTTGTTGGCTTGCACTGCAGTAATACGGTCAAACACCTTCCATAATTCCTCATCTACGAAGTTTGAGAGGCGTAGATGCAGCTGTAGTAACTCCCTCGAGACTGAATCCAACCGCTTACGAGTCTGCTGTATCCTCTCTATCAGTAGCGCCTTGCTAGTACGACGATAGATTCTCATAGCTTTTGGTGTTCTGAAAGTATGCTTCAACATAACAAAATTTGGTAGTATATCATGGTCCCGGCATCTTAGGAGAAAAGTGAGAGAGGAAATAAGACACACCTTCTTGCGTCGTAATCTACTAAATTTAGACATCGATCGAAAAATATCCTCCCCATAGAGGTTTCTAATATTATCAGTGAATCATGGCTACCTATAATCAGAACCATTAGAGAGTAATGCTCTGCTGCCACTATTCATTGTCTCTTGGGCTAAAATGGCGTCCCCTTTACATCTTTGGGCACCATTTGTAGCTTCCTTGTTGCTTTCTCCTAGCAACCATCAATACGTCGTTTCTCTTCTCTTTGGTCTCCTGATGAAGAAAGGCAAGGTTCCTTTTGAAACGTTGAGTGTGTTTTATAATTATTTACACGGCATAAGCCCAAAAATAGAACTCATGAATAGTTACACGGGCCGTGAAAGTCTAAATGATAATATTAGAAACCTCTATGGGGAGGATATTTTTCGATCGATGTCTAAATTTAGTAGATTACGACGCAAGAAGGTGTGTCTTATTTCCTCTCTCACTTTTCTCCTAAGATGCCGGGACCATGATATACTACCAAATTTTGTTATGTTGAAGCATACTTTCAGAACACCAAAAGCTATGAGAATCTATCGTCGTACTAGCAAGGCGCTACTGATAGAGAGGATACAGCAGACTCGTAAGCGGTTGGATTCAGTCTCGAGGGAGTTACTACAGCTGCATCTACGCCTCTCAAACTTCGTAGATGAGGAATTATGGAAGGTGTTTGACCGTATTACTGCAGTGCAAGCCAACAACATATTTGATCAGGTTAGGGGCAGGCATATTTCCAAATATGAAAGGTTATGTCAGAAGCAGAAACCACATACCATTAGACACGATTCCAACAAAGTTGTCGTAAATTTATCCAGTATGCCTTTGAATGAAACCCAAAAGGCAGTTCTCGCTAAAGGTCTCAACTTTGCTGTAGCGCCTAGAAGAATTCCAATTGAGGAACTTATTACATCTATAGAATCCTCGGTACATAACCTCACACCTGAAGAGGCTGAGGAAGTTAGACAAGAATGTTCCAAAGTTCTCAAGACCGCTAATCCACCTAAGTCCAACTTAAAACAAGGTGAAATCCGGGCGCTAAAAGATCTAAGGGACAATTCTGATGTAATCGTTCTCCCCGCTGACAAGGGTAACGCGACGGTGGTGATGGATAAAGATGAATATGACAACAAGATCTCGTCCTTGTTAGCTGATCCTATATACAGGATTAACAGTCGTGATCCCACAACTCGCTACTCAAATATGACCGTCAAATTGGTCAAGCAATCTTCTATTCCAGAAGATACAGCAAAGAGTCTCCTTCCAGGGGATGCTATTCCTCCGAGACTGTATGGCCTTCCCAAAATACATAAGGAGGGTGTTCCTCTTAGGCCTATTGTCAGTACGATTGGTTCCCCGACATATGCCCTTTCGAAATATTTAGGTAGTCTTCTTCAACCACGCCTAGGTAACACCCCTTCATATATTAAGGATTCCACACACTTCATTGAGAAGTTAAAAACTATATCACTTCAGCCAGGCGATATCTTGGTGAGTCTCGACGTGGTGTCTCTGTTTACGAGAGTACCTGTTGACGGTGTCATGTCTCTCATTAATGATATCTTTACTGAAGAGATCGCAAGGCTTTTCTATCACTGCATGACCTCCTCCTACTTTCTATGGAATGGGAAATATTATGAACAGACAGATGGTGTGGCCATGGGAAGTCCTCTCTCTCCTGTTGTGGCCAATTTCTTCATGGAAAACTTCGAAGAGAAAGCTTTGTCGTCGGCACCTTGCAAACCGAAGATCTGGTGGCGATTTATGGATGATACGTTCGTCGTATGGACGGAAGGTGAAGACAATCTTGGTCACTTTCTGGATCACCTTAATCGCCAGCACCCTTCCATTTGTTTCACCTTGGAAATGGAATCTGACGACAAGATACCTTTTTTGGATGTTCTCGTCACCAAGAAAGAGGATGGATCTCTAGGACACAGCGTGTATCGTAAGCCCACACACACCAATAGATATCTCCACGCAGATTCTCACCATCACCCTGCCCAGAAACATGGTATCCTTAGAACTCTGACTACCAGGGCCAGGAGGATTTGTGAAGCGTCAGATCTACAAGAGGAAATTAACACCTTGAGAACCACCTTTGAGAGCAACGGTTACAGCAGAGCTTTGATCTCAAGGGTTCTGAAATCGGCACATAATCGGACGTCTGTTAAGAAAAAAGATGTAAAAGGAACTGCTTACCTACCTTACATACATAACACGACGGATCGTATTGCTAAAATCTTACGCAGGTACCATGTACGAACTGTTTTTGGAACATCAGTTAAGATTAGACAACTCCTGCGTCCAACTAAGGATAGTTTGCCTAAATTACAACAACCTGGTATCTACAGAGTTCCCTGTACTTGTGGCAAGGTTTATATTGGGCAGACTTCGAGAACGGTGTGTACTCGCATCAAAGAACATACTAGATGTATCAGACTCAACCAACCTGATAAATCAGCTGTTGCTGACCATGCCCTAACACCTGGTCATGATGTCTTGTTCCAAGAAGTGGATGTTCTTGCCCGTATAAAGCAATATCGCCCAAGAATTATCAGGGAGGCGGTTGAAATACGTAAACATCCAGATAATTTCAACCGCGATACAGGTTACAACCTCAGTGAATCATGGCTACCTATAATCAGAACCATTAGAGAGTAATGCTCTGCTGCCACTATTCATTGTCTCTTGGGCTAAAATGGCGTCCCCTTTACATCTTTGGGCACCATTTGTAGCTTCCTTGTTGCTTTCTCCTAGCAACCATCAATACGTCGTTTCTCTTCTCTTTGGTCTCCTGATGAAGAAAGGCAAGGTTCCTTTTGAAACGTTGAGTGTGTTTTATAATTATTTACACGGCATAAGCCCAAAAATAGAACTCATTCGGAAACTTCATATGAGTAAGACACAAGTTTTCACAGTTTTGAAATCGCTGTCAAGTAAAGTACTAAGATTGGAAGAAGTTGCACGCTGTTATGTTAAATTAGGAACTTTAGTGCTGTATACTGGCTATGCTATGTATACAACTCCTATCACTGCATTGGCGCTTTGACGTCATTACATTTCCTAAGGTTAGGTGTTTTTGTCGTAAAGTAATGAACGTTTTCTGCGTGGTTTTCAAATCTCTTACAAATAAAGTCTTAAAAGTATTCAGATGAATAGAGATTATGGACACCTCAACAGAAGAAGCGATGTGACTGCATAAGCAGGCATGTTCATAAAAAAAAAAGTCATCGGAAATGTCCTGTATCCTTTATTACTCTTGTACACACGTGGTCTATGGCAGCGAGGTTCTTATAATTGGTTGTGTGTGTGAGTGAGGTTTAAAAAAATAACCAACTACTTCCAGGCAGCAAAAAAGTTAAATGTAACTGAAGACGACACAAGCATAAGAAACGGCGAAGAAACAGGCTTCAATGTTGCGTGATAATGCAGGAAATGAGAAACATTACCAGTAGGTTGGTTTTCTAACCCATGTCCTGTTTCTATACGGATTTGGGAATGAAGTGAGATGAATCTTCCCAACGAGTTTTTACGACCGGATGCCCTTCATGACGTCAACCTCGTCAGAGGAGTTAATGAGATGAAATGAATTACGTGATCTATGACAGTAGGAAGTGAGAGAATGAAACCCGGTGCCGACACATAGCCTATTCCTGTAGAATAGCACCAAGGGGTCTGCTCAAGGTTTTACGTCCCCATCCAACGTAGGAATCACCATCAACAGCGTCATATACCCTCACTCCATATGAGCACTGCTGAGTAGTTTGGAAATGAGTACAGGCTTTTGGCACGCAATCTTATGATTAGAAATTGTATAGGCCTACCATCTCCTCCGTCTAGTATCCTTTCTTTATGGATGCAGTGCTTTTGCACCATCTCTTGGCACAGACAAGAGAAAAATGTAGCTTCCACCGAAGTCTAAGTCTCATCCATGGTTGTGACAAAATGGAGACTGCTGGGGTATGGGTTGTGCTGAGTAGTGACATGCGAAACATGACCAGTGTGTCTGATTGTCATGAAAGGTGCTGCTCATAGTGTCAGTCGTGCTACAATAGCACTTTCCGGCCCAGTGAGGAAAGCAACGGCAATCTACCTCACGCCTTATCTTGCCTAATACACCTCATCTTAGCACCACCATCTGTTTTTTCGGTTTCCCTAAAACCGCGTAAAATATGGTGATGTTATTTGAGGATCCAACCAGCCTCTGGAATGACGACCTACCAGATAAGACCATATCCTACCCTGCCGCCCATCAGTTCTTCTGGCTCGTGTTTATATTTGTTTTTATGCTATAGACATGATATAGGCTTTTTGGGCTTATGCTGTGTCAAGAAAATAAGGAGAATACTTTACGTTTCGCAGAGAACTTTGCTCTGCGTCTTTAGAAGAAAATCTCAACTGTTCTCGAGGAAGACTTCTCCAAGAATGAAAGCTTGAATTTAGACGTAAGTAATAGAAGTGTTCGTGGTGGGCTACATTCATTCGTCACCAGATGGTTCATCGTACGCGGTACAGCGCTAGCATTCGAAGCGGAAGTTTACGGCACCATTAGAACCAGTCTGAGAGGGGGCATTATCGGATGTTTCCATTCCCGGCTTATTTCAGTGTCATACTTTCATAAGGTGTGTATATCTGTTATGTGACCCCCTCTCAGACTAATTCTGAATGTGCCGTCAGCTCCTGCTTCGAATGCTAGCGCTGTACCGCGTACGGTGACTCATCTGGTTGACGAATGAACGTACCACGTACACTTCGGAATAAGCCCAAAATGCCTATATCATGTTTATAAGTACGGGCTGTGAAAGCATTATTGTTTTTATGTTTATTGCGTTTTTGATACGAACATTTTTAGGTTGGAAATGGGAGTACCCCTTAAAAGTGTTTTAGAAGAAACACCACTGTAACTATAAACTCAGTAGGGCGCCGGAATGAGAAATGATGGGTTTAAGAAAGTGTGTCAGCCGTCTCACAGATATACAATACCAATATTGAGGGTTAATGAAAAACCACGGAGATCGACTATCAGGGCTACCAACAGCCGGGTTAGAAATATATTACTTTTTCTTCTGGTCAATCAATCAGTCAATCAATCAATCAATCAATCAATCAATCAATCAATAAATAAATAAATAAATCAATCAATCAACCAACCAACCAATCAATCAATCAATACTGATCTGCATTTAGGGCAGTCGCCCAGGTGGCAGATTCCCTATCTGTTGTTTTCCTAGCCTTTTCCTAAATGATTTCAAAGAAATTGGAAATTTATTGAACGTCTCCCTTGGTAAGTTATTCCAATCCCTAACTCCCCTTCCTAAAAATGAATATTTGCCCCAGTTTGTCCTCTTGATTTCCAAATTTATCTTCATATTGTGATCGTTCCTACTTTTAAAGACGCCACTCAAACTTATTCGTCTACTAATGTCATTCCACGCCATCTCTCCGCTGACAGCTCGGAACATACCACTTAGTCGAGCAGCTCTTCTTCTTTCTCTCAATTCCTCCCAACCCAAACTTTGCATAATTTTTGTAACGCTACTCTTTTGTCGGAAATCACCCAGAACAAATCTCGCTGCTTTTCTTTGGATTTTTTTCCAGTTTTTGAATCAGGTAATCCTGGTAAGGGTCCCATACACTGGAACCATACTCTAGTTGGGGTCTTAAAAGAGACTTATATGCCCTCTCCTTTACATCCTTACTACAACCCCTAAACACCCTCATAACCATGTGCAGGGATCTGTACCCTTTATTTACAATTCCATTTATGGGATTACCCCAATGAAGATCTTTCCTTATATTAACACCTAGATACTTACAATGATCCCCAAAAGGAACTTTCACCCCATCAACGCAGTAATTAAAACTGAGAGGACTTTTCCTATTTGTGAAACTCACAACCTGACTTTTAACCCCGTTTATCAACATACCATTGCCTGCTGTCCATCTCACAACATTTTCCAGGTCACGTTGCAGTTGCTCACAATCTTGTAAATTATTTATTACTCTATAGAGAATAACATCCGCAAAAAGCCTTACCTCTGATTCCACTCCTTTACTCATATCATTTATATATACAAGAAAACATAAAGGTGTGCTGTCTCCTCATAGATGGTTAGCGACCGTCACGGAGTACGTTTGTCTATTTTGTATTTCTACAATTGGCATTACATGGTACCGACAGCACATAGGTCATATGGTGACGATGGTATAGGAAAGGGCTAGGAGTTGGAAGCGGCCGTGGCCTTAATGAAGGTACAGCCCTAGCATTTGCCTGGAGTGAAAATGGGAAACCGCGGTAAACCATATTCAGGGCTGCAGACAGTAGTTTCGAACCCACTATCCCCCGAATGCAATCTCGCAGTTACACACCTCTAACCATATGGCTAACTTGCTTGGTATATTTTGTATTTCTCGTATCAGAGTCGCCATACTGTGAGTGTCGAGCCACTGTTGAAGATTCCGTTCCGAGGATATCTTCTCCATCCATATCCACGTTTCCCATATATCTTACCTTTTACAATCAGCTGTATCATGTTGCATTTGTCATTTCAGAACATGTGTTCGAAATAAGCTGCTATCCTACGTTTTGTGAGGGTTAAGTCTCCACATGATTTCCCGAAACGACTATGTAGGCTACTGTTCCTCATCCTCGGTAACATGATCCAAGTCATGAAAATCCACAGCCTGTTTCCAGTCATTCAACCGGGTCACGAACGGAACCAATAAAGACCCCATCTACTATCTGCGTCTCACGAAAAGTCGCGGCAGCTTGTAGGCACGGCACGAGTAATAGGTACTACACTAAGCTACAAACATCACTTGTGATAAACAGTGCGAGCTCTCTAAAAGAGATGTGTGTTCATTATACAGTAACTTAGTTCCAGTAACTGTGTAACTAAAGCCCAATTTCACTACCAGTTTGTAATTTCACAGCAGCACCTTAATTCACAAGAATCACCGCGGATGGAACCGGAGTTTATTGTCAGGCCTTGAGACTTGAGATTAACGCATGCGCAGCAGCATGCACGCGACTTCTCGTCAGACGACCAGAGTAGCGGCGAGGGTAGGAACTGTGCCGGCTGCCAAAGCACGTCGCACCCCTCTAGGGCAATGATTAATGAATGACAAATGAAATGAAAATTTATTGGAGAGTGTTACTGGAATGAAAGATGACAGGGAAAACCGGAGTACCCAGAGAAAAACCTTACCTCCCTCCGCTTTGTCCAGCATAAATCTCACATGGAGTGACCGGGATTTGAACCACGGATCCCAGTGGTAAGAAACCTGTGCACTGCCACCTGAGCCACAGTCTAAGTACGGGATCTTCTTTTCCTAAACCTGTCTTATGGCCATAAAAATATTTGAGTAACATGAAGCGACAAAATGTGTGACGGAAGTGTAACCATAGCAACAGTGCAGGCTGTGATGTAAGGTATGGATGGATGGTCAGACAATGTTACCTTGCAACCGTGCAGGCTATGTCTTATGGCTTGTTGCCATCCGAAATTAGCAGCCGCTGATGGATGGCCATGACCGGGAGACATAAATTTATGAGCATTTGATTTTTGCAAAGGGAAAAGTGGTTTCTTTTTTGTGATATCTGAGCACTTTCGTTTCACTTTCGAGTCAGTTAATTTATAACTGTCTGCCGAAACTAATTCTGAATAAATACATTTATAAACTAATAATAATGTTATGTTTTTGCGTCCCACTACCTACTCTGACGGTTTTCGGAGACGCCGAGGTGCCGGAAATTTTTCCCGCATGAGTTCGTTTACGTGCCAGTAAATCAACTGATACGGGGCTGACTGACGTATGTGAGCACCTTCAAATACCACCGGATGAGCCAGGATGGAATCTGCCAGTTGGGGTCAGAAGGTCAGCGCCTCTACCGCCTGAGCCACTCAGCCCGGATGAATTTATAAACTATGTGAAAAAGAAACAATTTAATTATAATAGAATTGCTTGTGTTTTTTGATTGCTTTTTTAACGTAGTTACGCAAATGATCAGTGTACGAAGTCTATTGCGCCGAGTGCCAGAAATTACTTTGGTTTAAGTGAAGGGTAACACTTCTTTGTTGATTTCTGTATGTTACGACCACGTCAGGTTGCTAATTTATTTTATCTCAAATACTTACTGACTATTATTTTCATTTCATTTTGAAAAGAAGCTATCGTGCACTTCAACATGGGCTCCATATGAAGGGGAGGCCTCACCTTACAAGTCCTCGTGAAATTATAAAGAACGTTAAACAATCCTATTAGACAGAGCAGAGCAGAATTTAGTCTAATTCAATTTAACGAATTTTATAGTTATGTATAAAGACTTCGTTAATGTGCTGAAGGTTGCAGTAAAACTAGGGAACATTTTTAAGACTCTTAAAAAACGCATTTTCAATATTTATTCATTCAAAGAACAAGATACGGTGTGAAATAAAAATTTAAAACTTAACTTTAAGCTTTTAGAATTTTAAAATTTAATTTTATGAAGGTTGAACTTCAAGAAATGAATAAGAAATTCACAAACTATACATCTCATGTTAGATCCGTAAAGTTTCGTCTTAACTGGATGTAAATATTGTAGTAATGTTTAGGAGGATATCAACATAATTTTGTACAATTTAGTAAGGAGTAAGAAATTTACAAAAAAACACTTAGCGTTTTTGTAAGGGAGGTCAACGAAATTTTCTTGCCCGGAGTATTTTTGGGCTAGAGAAGGAGGTGGGTTGGGGGGTGGGGGCGGTCAACTCATTTGCCCGGGGCCCGTCAAAGCTGTCTACGGCACTGCTTGTGAGTCAAAATTTGTGTTTTGTACATAGTCACAAAACCTCATTATGATTATTATTACTATTATTACTATTACTAGCCTATTATTATTATTATTATTATTATTATTATTATTATTATTATTATTATTATTATTATTATTATTATTATTATTATTATTATTATTATTATTATTACCTCATACAAAGATTATACTTGAGATTAATAATTTCTCATATTTTTTTCTACTCAAATATGGCCAACTTTTAACTTAGTAACGGTTATAAGCGGGATCTTCAATATTCTGCGATATATCCACGTTTCAAAGGCCTGCAAACTCACCATCTCCCAAATCAAGCTTATACTATCCGCGTATCACGACAAGTCGCGGCAGCTTGTAGGTACGGTGCGAATAACAGTTACTACACTCTAAGCTACAAACATTCGTCGTGACAGACAGTACGAACTCTCTGAAACAGATGCGTGTTCACTATCAATTTGCTCGTATGCAGTACTTATAATGATAGTAAATGTGTAACTAAAGCACAAGTGCACTACCACTTTGAAGCTTCAGAACAGCTCACATTTCGCAAGAGTAACCGCGGAGGGCACAGATGTTTATTGTCAGGGCTTGAGACTGGAGACAGGCGCATGCGCGGGAGCCATGTTTACCCCTCTCACCTCTTACCCCTCATCCAGACGACTTCTCGTCAGACGACCATAGTGTATCGCGCAGCCAAGACACTCGGTATTAGAAGACGTCTTCAGTTTGTAAATGGAGTCCTCACGGTCTGTTCTTTAAAGGAGCTAGTAACTACAGTTGAACAAAAAGAAAGAAGTGCCTAGCAAAGGTGGACAGCCTGTAACAAATGTCTGCATATTAAGAATGGGAGCAACAATATTCCTTTTCTTATGATCTTACTCCATGTCTGAGGAACTTGGGATGGGTGGGGTGGGGATTATCGATTTAACAGTGACGTATGTGTTTACCACGTACATAGTCACGCGGCTGACTTTGTAAATAATTCATCGTTGCATATCGCATGTCGTGATGAATGTGTCTAGGGCGGGCACGTCAAGACTTGAGCTGAAGTACCACTGTGTTACTTGTATCACTGTCACAAACACGAACCGTTGAGAGGAATGTCTTGAGTGTCTTCCTTCTTTATGTGATCTATAATTAACGTTCGAATAATCAGGTTTGAATATGCGGTACTTCTGTTTTATTTTGATACACCACGTAAAGATATATTCCGTAACAGGGTAAAAAACCTCCAAAGTAATGTGAAGTGTTTAGCCATGATTTTGAGCTATAACATTTTCGCTACGCACTTGGTCACTAACGTGGTTTTTAATTTGAACAGTAATTATTTAGATCTGCTTCACCTAGTTATGTTTCTCCTCTACTTCTTCCTCTTCCTGACCTTTTTTCAATTACTTTGTATCGGCATTATATATGGACTAAGCCCAGTGTTATGGCAGAGGTAATCGGATTTTTGAAATGCAAAGGACAGTCCATTGAGCACTCCATGCCATACGGTGTCGGCATGTAAAAGATCTCTGGTGACATTTGGTGTTCATCGCACAAAATTAATTAAAACTCAGCCACAAATCGCCCAACAGACATCCGTTTCTCTGCCGTTCGGTTGAGTAGAACAAATGAACGGAATTGATACGCAAGCACCCTAGATGACGTCAAATCAAGATGATTGCACACAGTGGCGGGGGCCATACGATTATTTATTTATTTATTTATTTATTTATTTATTTATTTATTTATTTATTTATTTATTTATTTATTTATTTATTTATTTTATTTATTTGATAACCAGCCAACTGAGGACCACGATAAGTTTCATTACACATTCAATTTTCGTTTGATGCAGCTGGTTTTCATTAGCTCGATATGTCGATCCCATCGAGCCAGATGTGTTATTAGATATCAGTCTACCAAGCACACTAAAATGCCTACACCAACTGATACTTCGCAGATAATTGCAATGGTGTGCCTCAGGGACCTATATTAGGACCAATATTATTTCCAGTATTTATTAATGATATAGGGAAATTACAACTGAACGGCAGACTAACATTATTTGCAGATGACACCAATATTTTTTAAAGTGGAAAACATATTTATAGCCTTCAGCAAGACATGTAGCATGATATCACATTGATTCAGTCCTGGCTAACTGTAAATCGACTAACAATCATACCAAAACAAATTGCATTACATTTCATTAGCCATCAATCAGTCTACCACTTGGCACAACTTTCAAACTACATGATGAAATGATACCCTGAGTTCGAGCTAAAAAAAGTCTTGATCTTAGAATGACCACGTTATGGCAGTTTGTGGCGTTTTAAGTTGCCTGAAATAAAAAATTTCTCGAGGACTGTCACGCACTAGTTGAAGTCCATCTCATGTGCAAAATCCATAACTGGGCATGCTGTAATATAGATTGCTTTGAAAAGGTCAACATATTGCATGAAGGAGCACTGAAGATACTCTTGAACATACCAATTTTAAGATCATGTAAACAGTTGTGCCAGTATAGTAATGTTCTGTAACTAAATAGTCTCCGTGGCAAAGCTTCTGCTACCATGCTGTACAACATGAATAATAGACAAGTTCACTCAAATACACTATGCATGTTGAACACTGATGTGCATGTTTATAAAATAAGACGAGCTAACGAAGTTTACTGTAATCCTATTCTCTCCGCTATGTATGGTAACATTTCTTTATGGCACTACTCCATTAAGTACTTCAATAACCTCCCTAAGTATACATCATCATTCAGTCTTCCATCTGGCATAACTTTGCCAAATTCAAATATAAACTTGTTAAATAATTGAAATTACTAATGTTTAAATACAGTTATGTTTATTTTAATATTCTATGTTGCTATTGCTCAAAGTGAAACTTGGATACATTGCAACAACAAGACTGTGGATCCACGAATAATTTGTCAGGACAGGTTATTCTTTTCTCAGTCGCCAAATGTAATGTGATGTACGGATCGGGTGCCTGTTTTGAAATTATAATACAAAATAATTATTTTAAGTATTTTCCTATCAAAGATAACCTTTACTACAAATGCATTTGATTGAATGCTTGACAAGTAAGAAATGGACAGAAAATGAAAAAGCATCCGCTTACTGTTGTGGAAGTATATTTTTTTTGAGAAAAAGTACCCATCAGTGTCAGAGTATCGTCGTGACAGAGCGTTGTTGGAGTGCTGAGTGGAGTACTGTGTGTGTACTGCCTTGGAGTACTGTGTGTATTACCGTAGACAGGAGACCGACTTGGAGTCAGTGTGTGTTGAATATTTGGTCTGAGTAGAGTTGGAACTGTGCTAACTGTCGTTGTTGTGAGGAGTACTGTAGTGCTGCTTAGTACTATTGAGTTGTTTCTGTTATGTGGCCCCTGTTTAGTTGTCAGTATTAAGTAGAAGATAGTCTTTGACCAGAGTGTTCTCCCTGTACTGACTTACGGTTGTGAAACCTGGACATTGAGCGAGTTTGTTAAGCAAAAACTCAGAACAACCCAAAGAGCTATGGAATGGTTTATGCTAGGCTTCACAAAGAAAGACAGGAAGAGAGAAGATTACATCAGGTCAGTTACAGAGGTCAGTGACATTTTCGAAAGAGTGTTTACCCTAAAATGGAAGTGGGAAGGCCATGTTGCTCGGAGAACTGATGGTAGGTGGACAAAGCTTGTGTTTAAGTGGAGTTCGAAAGATCATCTGAGACCTAAGGGAAGACCACCGGACAGATGGGATAAAGACATCCGGAAGATTACTGGGATCAATTGGCAGAGCATTGCTCAAGACCGTCCCAGATGGAGAGACCTCATGAAAACCTACCTTGCTTCGGACTTAAAGAGGCCACATCGTAAAAACGATTGAATATGGCTGATAGTGATAGTGATTAAGTAGTTTACTGTGTGGAGCAGTTTCGTTGTTCGTGAGTTAACTGAATTGACTGTATTGGCTGTGTGAGTTACCGGACTTATTTGGAGGCGAACCAAGGATCAGTCGTCGTGTGTCGTGATTGCTAGCAGACTATGTGTTGAACAAACCCACGTGTGCGGAGCTGCTTGACCAGTGGAGTGACTGAGCATGCAGAGAAGGTGAGGCCTGTCAAACAGGATTATCGCCTGTCTCAGATACTACCCGCGAGCTGGACTACCTGCTGTGAGGAGGACAGAGACTTTGTGAATAGACAGCAGTTAGTTGAGTGTGGTCATTCATTGCTGAATATAATTGTGTGTATATACAATTTGGGTCATTCTGTATTAAACCGGATCGATAAAAAGGACAGTATTTTATACGTAACAATACATACGAACGCAGGACTTCATTATAAGGCAAATTACTTCGATCATTCCATTTTTACAGCAGCAATCATTATCATTTTTTCATTCTAGACTATTATGCTCTTTGCGAGCTTTCGTGAATTAAATAAGCGCCTCCACAACACTCAAATTGCATCTAGTACGAATATAACTTTTACTGCTTCTACAACTCCTCTCCTCTCCTCTCTCTCTCTCTCTCTCTCTCTCTCTCTCTCGCCTACACACCTTCCACTACCATAACTTATCCCTCTACATTCTTCTCACATGAACCCATCGATAAAGCAATATTGGAAATAATTAGAATAATTTACAGGAAATTTCAGAAATCATTCTGAAAAACAGTCAAGAACTCAATAATGTTTTGATACTGCAGAATTATGTTTAATTTTGGTTGTAGGAGCGATGTTATCTACTAGAAAATGATCTACAATTGATATTTCGTTCTTACACACACTAGAATCATTACCACTGGGAATTACCAATACACCATATTAGACACACAACTATAATACACAAAAATACACACATCCATCTATGTCCACGACTGGACTTAAAATGAGGGCAAAGTCTTTTTATTAGTATCTGAGTTAGGCCGGTCGACGATATATTAGGTTGCACAACATGATTATTGTCCACTGTAGTTTTCAACGCAGGTCTTTATGAACACTTCATTGCACGCGAACATTTACACCAGTGTAGTTTCTGTTTGAGTTAGTCGTTAATTAAAAGGTCCGTTTTGTAACCGCACGCTATCTTCTTTGGCATGAACTATTTACAAGTGGTTAAGAATGAATACACATCAGCCGGGCTAAGAGGCTCAAACGGTTGAGGAGCTGGCCTTCTAACCTCAACTTAGCAGGTTCGATCCTGGCTCAGTCCGGTGGTATTTGAAGGTGCTCAAATACGTCAGCCTCGTGTCGATAGATACTGACACGTAAAGGAACTCCTGCGGGACTAAATTCCGGCATCTCGGCGTCTCCGAAATCCTTAAAAAAGCAGTTAGTGAGACGTAAATCCAATAACATTATTATTATTATTATTATTATTATTATTATTATTATTATTATTATTATTATTATTATTATTATTATTATTATTATTATTATATACAACACTCTTCCTCACTGATGTCATTAGACCAAACTGCTTACTACATTTCCACACAATTGAATTCCTCCCAGGCATTTCATACATTTCAGTAATACTAATGTTATTGTTTTACGACCTTCTATTTTGCTTTACGTCGCACCGACACAGATAGGTCTTATGGCGACGATGGGACATGAAAGGCCTAGGAATGGGAAGGAAGCGGCCGTCGCCTTAATTAAGGTACAGCCAGAGCATTTGCATGGTGTGAAAACGGGAAACCATGGAAAACCATCTTCACGGCTGCCGACAGTGGGGTTCGAACCCACTATCTCCCGGATGCGAGCTCACAACTGCGCGCTCCTAACCGCACGGCCAACTCGCCCGGTGTATTTTACGTCCTACTAACTAACTTTTTCGGTTTTCGGAGACGCCGAAGTGCCGGAATTAAGTCCCACATGAGTTCTTTCACGTGCCAAAATTCTACCGACATGGGTTGAGGTATTTGAGCGTCTTTAAATACCACCGGACTGAGCCAGGATCGAACCTGACTAGTTGGGGTCAGAAGGCCAGCGCCTCAACCGTCTGAGCCACTCAGCCCGCCTATATATTGCAGTATATGGTGCATGTATCTATGAGATCTATGAGCAATACCAGAGAAAGTTTACAGCCCTGTCCTACACCTGTAACTATTTTAAATCAAGAACTCATTCTATCTCCATTCTCACTGTCACCTATTTTCAACATAAATGCATTTGATAGCATGATACTATTCATTATACTATAAGCCCTCAGAGCGTCAACATCTTTTCCTTTGGTGCTGTGTCATATGCGTTCAAACTAAGAATAACTGCCCAATCCGCCGTAGCATTTTTCTATTATTTGATGCATGCTGAAAATCTGGTCCTGGCAGTCTCTCTGTGCTTGAATCAAATGTCTTTTAAGTCTTTAGCTCAGAGGCCGGTTGGATCCTCATGTAGGGCCATGAAAAGTTACTCGGTTATAGGGAAACCGCGGACTCCAGTGGCGATGCTATAATGAGGTGTACAAGGCATGATTCAGACTGAGGGGTTTGCCATTGCTTTCTCTATTGGGCCACGAAGTGATACTTCAGCATAATTGACCCTTTGATCGGTATCTTTCATCACATCCAGAAGAACTGCTCGTGCCCTAAATGTCATTTCTACCTCAAAAGCTTATATTTGTCACAGTTATAAATAAGACTGAGATTTCGGTGGAAGCCACATATTGTTCTAACCTACCCTATGGCACGAGGCAGAGGAGGAAGTACTGTATATTTACATAAAACATCAGATAACTGAATGAATAAAATATCATATTAATTTTTAACATGCCGGGCTGAGTGGCTCAGACGGTTGAGGCGCTGGCCTTCTCACCCCAACTTGGCAGGTTCGATCCTGGCTCAGTCCGGTGGTATTTGAAGGTGCTCAAATAGTCAGCCTCGTGTCGGTAGATTTACTGGCACGTAAACAGAACTCCTGCGGGACTAAATTCCGGCACCTCGGCGTCTCCGAAGACCGTAAAAGTAGTTAGTTGGACGTAAAACAAATAGCATTATTATTATTATTATTATTATTATTATTATTATTATTATTATTATTATTATTATTATTAATTTTTAACATATTAAATGCCTTAGAAATATATTTTACATACATTTTGTGCAATTGCATGCTATTTGGCAACAGTGCTATGCTATTGAACTTCTCCTTTGTCCCACCATTCACAAAGCAACATTATTTGTTTCTGCCACCCACGGCAGAGGAATGCGGAGGGCGATTTGCAATCAAGAAAATGTCATCATGAATATCATGATACTGGATAGTGTGGCAACGGAAAATATATTTCTGATTGTTCTCCTTGTTTATTTTTAGTCATTCAGTTAGACCTTTGTACCTGAATTAAGGCCACGGTCACTTCCTTTCCTATCATATAGTCGCCATAAGACCTATCAGTGTCTGGGCAACCTCTCGTCATCCATGGGCAGTAAAATACGATTGATACTTCATAGCGTAACGGTCAAGATTCAGTACAACTCCTTGACTGAATGATCAGCGAAGCATTTATTAGCTCGAAGGAGTTTAGATTAGATTCTGGACCAGACGTGGTATTTCAATTACAGCCGTACCTATTTAAATCATCCGGGTCGCGGACCACCTGGTTATCTTCGTCATAATACATACCTCCCTCCTTATTTACACACACAACACAACAAATACATATTTAATAGGCAAAACATCTATCCAGATAGTTTTGGACAGGGCGAGTTGGCCGTGCGGTTAGGGGCGGGTAGCTGTGAACTTGAATCCGGGAGATAGTGGGTTCGAACCCCACTGTCGGCAGCCCTGAAGATGGTTTTCCGTCGTTTCCCATTTTTACACCAGGCTGTACCTTAATTAAGGCCACGGCCGCTTCCTTCCCACTCCTAGGCCTTTCCTATCCCATCGTCGCCATAAGACCTATCTGTTTCGGTGCGACGTAAAGCAAAAAAAAAAGGGTCTAATAATAATAATAAAAGGATAGCTTTGGCGTTAGGAAGCGCTTCCGGTCGTTAAAAAGGGCATAATCCAGATGTAATGCCAACCCCAAATAATTCGTAAGAAATAGAAGAGCCAGGCTGAGTGGCGCAGACGGTTGAGGCGCTGGCCTTCTGACTCCAACTTGGCAGGTTCGATCCTGGCTCAGTCAGGTAATATTTGAAGGTGCTCAAATACGTCAGTCCCGTGTCGGCAGATTTACTGGCACGTGAAGGAGCTCCTGCGGGACTAAATTCCGGCACCTCGGCGTCTCGGAAACGGTAAAAGTAATTAGTGGGACGTAAAGAAAATAACATTATTATTAGAAACAGAAGTAGAAGAAGAAGGATCAAGATTCATATTTTCCAATTTACTTACCAGAACATTTTCAAGATCAATCCTTCAGAAATATACCAGCATGGATATTTGGATAGGAATACCCGAAAGGAATGAATGAAGCCCCCACTAGCTACCAGGATAGGTATTGTGCGAGCTGTCGAAACCTGTCGCACTCCTCTGGGGCAATTATTAATGACTGACTGGAGAGACCGAACTCGATAGCTGCAGGCGCTTAAGTGCGGCCAGTATCCAGTAATCGGGAGATAGTGGGTTCGAGCCCCACTCTCGGCAGCCCTAAATATGGTTTTCCGTGGTTTCCCATTTGCACACCAGGCAAATGCCTGGGCTGTACCTTAATTAAGGCCACAGCCGCTTCCTTCCAATTCCTAGGCCTTTACTATCCCATCGTCACCATAAGACCTATCTGTGTCGGTGCGACGTAAAGCAAATAGCAAAAAAAAAAAAATTAAAAAAATAAATAAAGAGATACTGGAGAGTGTTTCTGGAATGAAATATGACAGGGATAACCGGAGTACCTGGAGAAGAACCTGTCCCGCCTCCACTTTGTCTAGCACAAATCTCACATGGAGTGACCTGGATTTGAACCACGAAACCCAGAGGTGAGCGGCCGGTGCGCTGCCGATTGTTACGAGTACTGTACATAACTGACAAAGAAGTCAAATCAAAATAGCCCAAAATAACTGCTTACGTAACAGTATTAGAACGTCCTGTAATGTCTCCGGAATGAGTGCGTCAGACCGGAGCTAGGCGCAGAAGAAAGTGTTTTTTGTTCAACGTCGCTCTAACACTCACAAGCTTTCGGCGGCTCTGAAACGGGCGCGTGATAGGGTTGGGAACGTACTACTGTGGCCTCAATTAACAAGGGAAATCTTCCAAGTTTTTTTAAACAAAGAGGCTAATTACAGGCCGGTCAACTTGACATGCGTTGACTGTAAGCATTCTTTCCGATTATATTTGACACGTTTGCGAAGTTACTAATTGGTTTGATATAAGGCAGCTCGGGTTTCGGAAAGGTCATTCTAGTGAGGCTCAACTTATAGGACGCCAGTAGGATATAGCCGATATTTTCGATTTAGGAGGTCACATGGACCTAATCGCTATTGATCAATCCAAGACTTTTGAGAAGGTAGGTCATGGGAGACTGTTCATGAAAGTGAGTGTTTGAATGTCTGGGTACATTTCTGGAAAATAGATTTCAGCGAATTAGAGTACGTGTTGTGTTGCCAAATATTACACAGTTAACATCATTCATTTTCATTGTCACTGATATTAAATAATTATATAATACCACATAAGTATGCCGTCAGATGTGGACCCTCTCCTCAAAATCTGCAAGGTTACACAGGAAAATATTCTGAATTCTCAGACTTATAAAGTTATTATTTAACATTAACATTAAGGAATTATTTTAATATTTTACTTGTTTTGAAACTTCTTGTAACTGGCCTTTATCCTAATTTATTTAGGTCCGTTCTTGATATGAATTTGGCCAGTTTTACGGCCGTTTGCCCTTCCTGACGCCACCACTATATCGAGGGATGTATTCAAGTTTATGTGGTGTGAGACGAACACAAGCACCCAATTCCCAGTCCAATAAAATCCGATAAAATCCTCGACCCAGACGGAAATCGAACCTGGGGCTTTCTGAACGGAAGACTTTTTTCCTACTGGTTTTACGTCGCACCGACACAAGTACGTCATATGGCGTCGATGGGATAGGAAAGGTTAGAAGTGGGAAGGAAGGGGACATGGCCTTAATTAAGGTACAGCCCCAGCATTTGCCTGGTGTGAAAATGGAAAACCACGGAAAACCATCTTCAGGGCTGCCGGCAGTGGGACTCGAACCCACTATCTCCCGGATGCAAGCTCACAGCTGCGCGTCCCTAACCGCACGGCCAACTCGCCCGGTGAATCGAAGACTAGAACGCTGACTATTCATCGAAGGAACCGGACGAGTAAGAGAAACCGCAGGGTTCGGCTCTTTTTTCGAATTATGTATTAAACTTTATTTCTGAAAAAAGGAAACGAATATCTTTAAATCTGCACCCATTATTGCAGACATTTGATTTGGTCCTCTGTGAAAACGTTGATGGAGAAGAGACCCGTCATCTTGATTTGGCGGGGGGCGGGGTGGGGGTATTTATGTAGTAAGTCATGTGGCGAGGAGCCATGAGTTGATGATACGCAATTAAATTCCAAGGAAAAGTATTGTTCACTATTATCTTAGTTCTCTTTGAAAGGACGCTGGTGGTTAGCCAGTACTGATGTGTTTTAGTGGTGGCCAAGTGGTACGCCTTGTGGCTGCGGTCTGCCGTCTGCACCAAGTTTTCTACCAACCTTAGCTGCTGCAGGCACGGGGTCACACTCGCCTTCTACATCTCGCACGCCATTATTCACTTCTAAATTTAATCTTCGCAAGCAAATTACTTTCCTCTACTCGTTCCACCTTCATTGTTGAATATATCTGGAAGGACTTGTATAAGACAGAGTTTTCTTCAGTTCCTACATTCAGAATCATATTGGGGTTCTAGAAAATTGCCTGATACTTTTCTAAAAATGGATATCCTGTAATTAAATTCGTGCTTGAAGTCTGAACACACTGTTCTTGGTCAAGGTTGTTCTTATATTATTAGCTGTGTTTAAGTATGAAAATGAAAATCCACAGCCTTTTTCCAGCCATTTGACAGGGTCAGGAATGAAATTAATGAAGCCCCCATCTAGCGACGAACACAGGAATTGTGCCGGCTGCCGAAGCCTGTCGCACTCGTCTGGGGCAATAATGAATTAATGATAGATGAAATGGTTTGGTGAGTGTTGCTGGAATGAAATATGACAGAGAAATCTGGAGTACCCGGAGAAAAACCTGTCCCGCCTCCGCTTTATCCAGCACAAATCTCACATGGAGTGACCGGGATTTGAGTCACAGAACCCAGCGGTGAGAGGCCGGCGCGCTGCTGCCTGAGCCACGGAGGCTACTGTGTTTAAGTAGAATTCCGCAAAATGTGTCCGGCTCCATGGCTAAATGGTTAGCGTGCTGGCCTTTGGTAACAGGGGTCCCCGGTTCGATTCCCGGTAGGGTCGGGAATTTTAACCATCATTGGTTAATTTCGCTGGCACGGGGGCTGTGTGTATGTGTTGTCTTCATCATTTCATCCTCATCACGACGCGCAGGGCGCCTAAGGGGGTGTCAAATCAAATGAACTGCATCTGGCGAGCCGAACTTGTCCTCGGACACTCGCGGTAATAAAAGCCATACGCCATTTCATTTCCGTAAAATGTGAAACTTATTATCAAATGCTATGGTCTGACACGTTCAGTGTGTCACGTACGGATGGTGGCGGTATCCCCTGCCTGTGTTTTGAGGTAACTAAAAGGGAACCCTCCTCCAGGTTTCAACTTGAAAGCGTGATCTGGCGAACATGGGGCTCAGCTGAGACTGGCATTGTTTCCTCTTACCTGTGCCAGGCTCCTCACTTTCATCTTTCCTATCCGACTTGCCTTTGTAAAATCTTATTGTCTTCCGACTTTGACGGTATTAGGTTTACGAGGCCTGGTGAGTGTTTTTTCACACCCTTTGCAGCCCTTCATTTTCATTCTCCAAAACTCTAATTCTCCCACTTTTTCCGCTTATCTACGAGGATTGAGGCAAAAGTCATAGCAACTACTTCTTTCTTGTAGATATGTGAACGGAACACAAACGTATATGTGTCGTGTGGAAGTTCTGCAGGTATAGTGTGTATGCAGAACAACAGATGGCTCTGTGATAGCTGGTAGTAGCGCAGTGAGGGCTGTGAAATCAGTCAGTTGGTGAGTGTCGTGCTAGATGGAAGTAACCCGTGTTGAGCAGCGCGCTCACATCAAAATAGCCGTTCTCCGAGGGTGAAATGCAATGGAATGTCACAGTGAATTAGTGGAAGCCCTTGGGAATAATACCCTACCATACCGTACAGTAGCACGGTGGGTAGGAAAGTTTCAGCAAGGACGTGTGTCAACCAGTAATGAGCAACGTTCGGGACCACCTGTCAGTGTGCGGACCGACGTGGCACGTGCCGTCATCGAGCAGCTCCTGGATGAAGACAGACGATGGACGCTACTGGAGTTAGAGAGGGCAAGTGGCATCGAGAAACGCACCGTCCGCAGGATATTGCGTAATGAGCTACAACTGCGCAAAAACGCATCGCGGTGGATACCGCATGCACTGACGGAAGTTCAAAGGTGGGTGCGCTATGCAATATGCTCCGACCACCTTGCACGCTGGAAACAGGACGGCGATCAATTCTTGTCACGAATAATCGCCATCGATGAATTTTGGGCCAGGGCATACGAACCGGAACTGAAACGTCAGTCCGCGGAGTGGCGACATACTAGATCACCAAGGAGGCAGAAGGTCCGTCAGAATCCTTTCCCAGTCAAATTGATGTTGATCGTCGCGAATGACGTCAGGGGTGTCATTCTTTGCCACTTTGTTGCACATGACAGAACAGTGACCACACAGTACTACAGGGACTTCCTGGTGCGAAAGGTACGACGTGGCGTTCGGGAGAAACGTCTGGATCTTGTGGACAGTGCAATAATCCTGCACGACAATGCAGAACCACATAAAGCAGAGTGTGTAGGGCAGCTACTGCGACGTTGGAGATGGGAAGAATTGGAGCACCCACTGTACTCTCCCGATATTTCGCCCTGTGACTTTGATCTCGTTCGAAAGATTAAGGATCCACTTCGTGGTAGGCGGTTTGCAACACGAGAGGACATTGCTAATGCCGTGTGCCAACAGGTGACCCGTTTTACACATGGTGCGGCAAATGCTGAGGCAGATGGTATTCAGCGCCTCCCATATCGTTGGCAGCGTGTGGTGTCAGTAGCAGGGGACTACTTTGAGGGTCTTTACACCCAGGTTTGTCATGTCAACTTTATGTGTACTGTGTTGTCATTCTTTTGGACCGGGAAGGCCATATTGTCTTGTATACTACAGTAATAAATTAGTGCGTTATGATATCTCGGTGCTATTCATTGTCCACACATGTAGTTAACACCTTGTCCTTTCGTCTGGATATGTCACATTTTCCAACTGGACTGGTATCTTCAAGAAAAAAATAGTTGCCATGACTTTTGCTCCAACCCTCGTATATATTAAAAGAGTTTATTAAAAACAGCTTTGGCAAACCTGTCCGCCCGTTCTACTAGACCGATCTGCTTCATTTTTGATTTTATTATCTCCGGAATTACCTGCCGGTGAATCATGAGACATTGATAGGCCTCTAAATTTAGCCAACTTTGAGTAATCATGAACTCAAATCATTAAATGATGACTCCAATAATTGCAGGCGAAGGCTTACCCTAACCCGCAATACATTGTGTACTTAGCAGCTTGCTAAGCAACTGACACTTTCATTAATATTCTGATATATGTGATTTTTATCCTCAGTAATGTCCATGCAGCCATGTTTGATTACTACTTATCAAGCCAGAAAGTATACACTTCCTCTGATCACGGAAGAATACTATTCCCTGTTAGATACTCTTTTGATTCTCTAACCTTTACCAGCTTCCAAATAAATTCAGCAGATGGCAGAGGGTTCCTAATAACTTACATGCTGTTAAGAGAAAAAAAGTCTACGTACAAACAGACCTCATTATGACATATGCTTCAGGCATTATCTGGGAAGAAGAATAACCTAGCTACACTAGAAAGAGCGAAAGCCATGTATCTTAAAAAGGTTCTCTCTCCTTCTTCTTCTTGTTCTTCTTTATAATCTCAGCCTTTTCCCACATCAAGTAGGGTCAGCGTTGCTTTGGTGGATTCTTCTCTTCCATAAATGTCTATCCAATGCTTCTTCCCTCTTCCAACGTTTTTCTCTTAGATCCCCTTCTGTCTTGTTTTTCCATCTCATTTTTGGCTTTCCTCTCTTCCTTGATCCTTCAATTTCCAGGTTTCCTATTCTTTTCTCCACTTAGTCCTCCCCTCTTCTCTGCCCATGTCCATAAGATCTTAGATTACTTTCTTGAATGTTCTTTCCTATGGGTCACACTTTCACTGATCCTCTGATGTAATCATTCCTTACTCTATCCTTTCTTGTAACTTCACTCATCCATCTTAACATTCTCATTTCTGCCACTTTCATCTTTCTCTCTTGAGCTTTTGTGATCGACCAAGTTTTTTATTGATTGATTGATTGATTGATTGATTGATTGATTGATTGATTGATTGATTGATGTTTTAAGAGGAAGTACAACATGGCAACCATCCTCTACTAACATTAAACAGAGGGGAAAAATTGATGAGTTCCGACACTTCGAAAGATGAAGGTATCGGCCAAAGAAAGAGAAGGGCAGCAAACGGCGGGTGTGAAAATGGAAAATCACGGAAAACCATCTTTAGGGCTGCCAACAGTGAGGTTCGAACCCACTATCTCCCGAATGAAAGCTTACAGCTGCGCGCCCCGAACCGCTCGGTTGTGGATGTTGGTCTATCGCTCCCACCCTCAGGGGAAGATTGATTGAATGATTAATTGATTTATGATTTGATCAGCCGTACTGTGCAAGAAAGAAGTCAGATTCTGGAGGAAATTATCTTTACACTGGTCCATTTTCTGCAGTACGGGAGTGAAGGATGGGTGGACCTAGGATATCTTATTCGTAAGTTGGAAGTAACACACATCAGTGTTTTTCAACCGTCGGGCAGCGACGTATTCTTCTGAAATTTATTTTTATTTTTGTAAGCATTTTTATGAATGCATATTGAAGAGTGGAAATATTCTTAGGAGACTCATTTTCATGATTAATTTTTTGTCAACTTGTTAATTCGTATTCACAGTATTCATTTTAAGACCATGCAATGCTTAATTATTAATACGTAAATTATTTAAATGATTGATGATGAAATAAACTGCAAACGTATTTACGAGTAAATCAACTGGGACCAGACCCTCGTCTTATAGATTAATGGACCGCGGTCTCTAGAAAGTTGAAAGCTGGCATGTACATGATGATGCTGACACAAACAGGTGGGAACAATGCCTGGAGGGCTCTCGGAATCACGAGCTAAATGCTAAGTAAGGAATGAATTCGACGGATAAAGCTGTAGGCCTACGTGTCTGTCTGTTAGGTCATCAGCCCAGAGGCTGGTTGGATCCTCAAATAGCACCACCAATGGCTATGCAGTTATAGGGCAACCGTAGAAACCAATGGCAGAGCCCAAATGAGGCGTACTAGGCAAGATGAGGAGTGAGGTGGTTTGCCATTGCTTTCCTCACTGGACCAGAAGGTGCTACTGCAGCACGACTGTCCCTATGAGCAACACCTTTCATAACACTCAGACACTAACTGTGCTCCAAATGTCATTACTCAGCACCACCCATACCCCCAGCAGCTTCCATATTGTCACAGCCATGGATGAGACTGGGACTTCTGTGGAAGCTACACTTTGCTCTGGCCTGTGCCAGGAGACGGATACAAAAATACTGCATCAATCAAGAAATGGCAACAGGCGGGTAGACCTACGTATATATCGGCTATAGCCAATACATTATAGGCAATACTCGATACTTCCGTATTCTCCCGTACTAAGGTGAGGGGCATGTTGATATTGGTGCACCTAGCGGCCCGACCTTAAACGTCAGGCGGCAAGATTGAAACTACAAAAGCTGCATGTTAAAATTGATTGAAATAATGAAAGTAAATGATGATTTTTGCTTTGTTCTACTACGAACCTGCAGCCCGGGAAAGATGGTTTCCCGTTTTCGTTTTGTCCGAATACTTGGCTGAATGGTCAGCGTTGAGGCCTTGAGGCCTTCGGTTCAGAAGGTCCCGGATTCGATTCCCGGGCGGATCGGGGAATCTCGTCTAATTAATTCTTCTGGCTCGGGAACCGGGCATTTATGTTTGTTTCAATACGTTTCTCTTCATATTCAAACAACACACTACACTACCAACCACCACAGATATATGCAATTATTAGACCTCGGAGTTTCAGGTGCTCTAAAATAGACTCTCAAATAGGTTCTAAAATACTCTTAGGCAGCTTCGATTTAACGTATTTTAATAAGCATCAATTAAAAGATCATATTTACTTTGCTAAATTAATAATAACTCTTTAGAGGGAAATACAAAACTAAGTTGCACTCACCTCTTTGCTGCAAACGCCAGAGAATATAATTTTACCAGCCGATGTGAAATGGTGAAACTCCTGTAATCACTTTTTAATTAAAGACGACTTGGAACCTGACACTTTGGGCATAATTCATAGTATATAGTGTACTACTACACTCAGTTTAAAGGCCGTCCCGCTAGGTGCGCTGACAATGTTTTGCGATATCTCGCAAAGTGGCACGTATTTTCTATAGTGTATTTGACTATAGTTCATGTCAGAGAGGTGGAAGACGATGTGTTATCTAGGGGAGTGATGGATTCGATCATGCAGGGTAAGAGACATACAGGGAGACCAAGATGACGGTGGTAACACTCTGTTCTTAATGCTATAAAGATAAGACGTGTAGAACTGGGCCACAGACCTAGATTCAAATAGAGAGGATGTGGATACATACAGTTAATTAACAAAAACATGCAGGCTAAATTCTGAAAGGCAAATAATAAAGTCTATTTTCTTCTTTCATTTTCTACCGGGCGAGTTGGCCGTGCGGTTAGGGGCGCGCGGCTGTGAGCTTGCATCCGGGAGATAGTGGGTTCGAATCCCACTGTCGGCAGCCCTCAAGATTGTTTTCCGTGGTTTCCCATTTTCACACCAGGCAAATACTGGGTCTGTACCTTAATTAAGGACACGGCCGCTTCCTTCAAACTCCTAGGCCTTTACTATCCCATCGTCGCCATAAGACCTATCTGTGTCGGTGCGACGTAAAGCCAATAGCAAAAAAAAAAAAAAACTTTCTTATTCTACCGCTTTTCCCACACCTGTCGCGGGTGCGAAATATGTCGCACATGTGGATTTAGCCATGTTTTTCGGCCGGATGCCCTTCCTGACACAACCCTATATGAAGGGATGTAATCACTATTGCAATGTTTCTCTGGTGGTTGGTAGTGTAGTGTGTATATGAAGAGCAAAGTGTTGAGACAAACACAAACACCCAGTCCATGAGCCGGAAGAATTAATCAGAGGCGATCAAAATCCCCGACCCGGCCGGGAATCGAACCCAGGACCCTCTCAACTGAAGGCCTTAACACTGACCATTCAGCCAATGATTCGGACAAATAATAAAGTCTATATTGTACGCAAATTGTAGAGTCTGAGGATGATCACATATTTATACGAAACATGCCATCCTATTTTTAATAAATTAGTCCTATGTCTTCCAGCTTTCACATTTAAAGAAGTTTAACTTCGCTGTATTTTAATTTAATCTAATTAGGTTTTAATTCTTTCTAAAAATGCTAAAACGTTACACACCTGAAATTTCATAACATGGATTAACCTTCCTGGCATTTGAAGAAGAACCATCCTATTTTTAATAAATTTTGGGTTCCAGCTTTTATATTTAAAATGTAATTTCATTGCATTTAAATTTAATATTTTTTTTAATTTTGTAAAATAAAATTTTAAAGTCATACACTTGTAATGGCATAATTTGCATTAATCTTCCCGGCATTTGACAATGAACGAGGAGGAGGAGGGTAGGTGGATTTCTCGAACAGTGAATCGTACCCTAGGTGTGCTACTGTCCATACTGACAACAAAGTGAAACAGGCACGCACATGACCAGTATCGACCAGGTGAGTGGAAAATGTCATGGTATTAGCTGTTATTAGAGTAGGCTATAGCAGGACCGCCCGTTGCTGTGAATAATAACAACCTTCTAGAGAACTCCTTAATTGATTCGGACTACAATCACTTCTTACAGCTTGCATTGGGTTGTCAAAAGCATATAAGATCAGTGTGATTGTATTTACGAAATTTCACCTGTTATGACTTCGATTTTGTTTTGTTTAAAGCTGCTTTGCGTCGCACCGACACAGATTGGCGATGATGGGATAGGAGAGGGCTATGAGTGGGAAGGAAGCGGCTGCGGTGGTGGCCTTAATTAAAGTACTGCACCAGCATTTGCCTAGTGTGAAAATAGGAAACCACGGAAAACCATCTTTAGGGCTGCCGACATTCGGGTTCGAACCCACTATCTACCAAATGCAAGCTGACTGCTGCGCGCCACCAACCGCACGGCCAACTCGCTCGGTATTATTATTATTATTATTATTATTATTATTATTATTATTATTATTATTATTATTATTATTATAAACGCTTCATGGTATTTTTTAATTCTCCTTACGAATCCGATGTTTCTCCATTTGCTCACTGCAGTGAAAATCCAACAGTCTGTTTCCAGTCATTCGACCGGGTCAGGAATGGAATGAATGAAGCCCCCATCTAGCGGCGAGGATAGGAATTGTATCGGCTGCCGAAGGCTGTCGCACTCCTCTGGGGCAATGATTAATGACTGACAGATGAAATGAAATGATATTGAAATGTGTTGCTGGAATGAAAGATGATAAGGAAAACCGGAGTATCCGGAGAAAAACCTGTCCCTCCTCCGTTTTGTCCAGCACAAATGTCACACGGAGTGACCGGGATTTGAACCACGCGCACTGCCACCTCAGCCACGGAAGCTCATTTGCTCACTACATAACAAGTTCATACATGTAGCTTCGACCGTCGAGTTCATTCCCAACCTTGCTTTTCCCTCTTCATTGCGCAATGAACCTAGCAAGTGCGAGCTCAATGCGTTAAGCTTGCTACATCTTGATGCGATTTCTCTTGCTACAACAATATAGGCCTACTAGAATGTACATGCTACCTACTTGATATGGTCCACTTGTTCCAGTTTTGTGTTCCCTAACTGACATTCAATCCTTCTGAGCTTCTGTCACCCAATGCTAATTTTAATTTCATAATCGCTTCAAGATGTACGATTATTATTATTATTATTATTATTATTATTATTATTATTATTATTATTATTATTATTATTATTATTATTATTATTCCATTGCCTGTCCCCTACTGGATGTTGGTGGTCGCATGGAAATTTATTTCGTCAGAGATTACATGGAGCAGTTCACCAGCTGCCCTCATTCATGTCCAGTCCTGTATGTTTTTGTGCCCAGACATCACTGTTTTTCTTGTAGTTATCTTGCCAGTCCGGCCCCGCGATGTAGGGGGTAACGCGTCCGCCTGTCACCCGGCGGCCCCGGGTTCGATTCCCGGCCGGTTCAGGGGTTTTTAATTGTACATGATTAATATCCCTGAACTGGGACTGGGTGTTTGTGTCGTCTTAACGTTAATTTCCTCGCATTCAATACTCTACTCTTCCGCAATTCCAATTACACGCAGGTTCATATCATATGGCGCAAGTAGGGGCAAAATATCTCTATAGGTCGACGCCCCGAACAAGTAGCATTATTTTTTTATGTTGCCAACTAACGTGCCTAGGAGAATTAGTTGAAGCATTTCATATTTGGGATCTCTCGTTATGTCACTCAAACAAGACGTTCTTCCGTGTTTAAATGTCTGAATTAATTCTCCCTGTTTCGCCATCTTCTTTCAAAATGTCATCACTCCGTACTCACGGAGCGAGTTGGCCTTGCGGTTCGGGTCGCGTAGCTCTGAGTTTACATTCAGGAGATGTTGGGTTCGAATGCCACCGTCGGCAGCCTGGTAAAGATGGTTTCCCATGATATCCGCACTTTCACACTAGGAAAATGCTGGGACTGTAACTTAATTAAGACTGCCACCGCTATCTTGCCAATCTTTGCGTCGCTGAAAACCGTAGTGCGACGTTGAACAAATAGCAAAACATTCCATACTCACTCAGTAACCAGCGGTTATTTATTTATTTATTTATTTATTTATTAAGCGTAGAACTTTTAGTGCTGAGGGTCCGAGGACAAGCCTACACCTGTCGAATAATATCAGCGGGTCTGCTTAAGGCTTAACGTCGCCATCCAACGGACAATCACCATCAAGTGTGGGGTATGGAATTGAATCCAGAATGTTAGCACGCAATCTAGTGATTAGCATACCTAGCGGGCGAGTTTGCCTTGCGGTTAGGGGCGCGCAGCTCTGAGCTTGCATCCGGGAGAGAATGGGTTCGAGCCCCACTGTCGGCGGCCCTGAAGATACTCACTCCGTGGTTTCCCATTTTCACACCAGGCAAATGCTGGGGCTGTGCCTTAATTAAGCCCGGTGGCTTCCTTCCCATTCTTAGGCCTTTCCTAGCCCATCGTCGCCGTAAGACCTATCTGTGTCCGTGCGACATAAAGCCAATTCTAAAAATGAAAATAAAATAGTATACCACCACACCTCTCCTATCCTGCCGGCAATTCTGATAGTGAATACTTTTTTCCATTAACGGGACTCGAACCGGATAACCACGGTTTCATACCATGAAAGACTTCACGCCATAACGATCTTGGCCACCAAGCGGCCCAGTAAGTGACGGTATGTCCACATCCGAAATGTTTCCACATTTTTATTACTGAAGCTTTCAGCGTCCAGTTGTCCATGCCATACAGTAACAGAGATCAGACACATAGCACACCCTTAATTTCAATGTAATCATGGTATGTACGACCTGTTTTTAATACAAGCAGATAGAAATAATGGGTTCTAGGACATTTCGTACTACCGGATATTTCGTAGCACTTGACCGGCTAATTACCTGCGAAGTGTCAGCTAATGACTTCAACATATTTAGGACAGGGCATTCCGTACCACTTGAGAGAGTGGGAAGTATTGCGAAGTAAAAACGACATACTAATGAATGTTTTCATTTGTATATCCATTGTCCACTACTGGCGCAGAAGCCTCCGCACGGTGTGATCACCACTGCCGTTAACCTTCCGTCGGCAGCAACTGATCTGACTGGCACACGTATTGATTCTTATCAAGAATTCGTCATTTGCTGGGATCTAGCTACTTCCATCTTCCAGTAGTTCCCGCGTGACCTTCAAGCCCATATCGGCCAGATCATCAGAATCTATTATTTTACTTACTTGATAATGAAATAATGCAGTATTTGTTTCAGGATTTACAGTTCAAAAATCGACTTTCTTATGATAATATTTACGTAAACATAAGTGATAAGTATAGTGTAAAGGGCAATTATTAAAATGAAATAGAAATTATATTCAGCAAATGTTGTAAATTTTTTTTTTTTTTTTTCTGATTTCCAAAGTATGCCTGTCAGACTCATTACGCCCGCTGGTGTGGGAATGGCATTCCAATTTGACATCAAGTTGTACAGATTGTCCTGGTTTAAATTGTTAAGGATTACGGGAAAACCGTTCGCAGGTGGATAACGACCTAGGTGGTACGAATTTTCATTGTACCAAATATCCGAGCACCGAAATAATGTACTGATCCAGCTGTTTTCAACTTCGCACAAGCTCACAGTTTTACAAGCAGTACGAATCGCAGGAATACGATTCCTACACGAATTGATCGGAACTCGGCCCTCTTTCATGTAGGTCAGAACCCAGTGACTATGCCATTCAGCACTCTCTTTTCACCTTCATTCATGCAATATCACCCGCTGCATGCCGGGACATGTTTTGGTATTTATAGAATGTAATACGTGACATCAGCAGTAGCACAGGTTAGTCACCTGCGACTGACGTAAGGCGATATGAATGGGGCTGGGCGGTGTGGGATGTGTAACTAGTTTCACATCAAAGTCGCATAATTTCTAAAACTTTAAAACCACAAGTCTAGCGAGAGCGAGAGTGTTACGCCCACAACAAGCAGGCTAACCTCAGTTACTGATTCATCGACGAAGATTGCAAGGATGTTTAATCAAGTCGATTTAGTTTAGGATACTGGGAAATTTTCAGTGAGTTAAGTAACTGAAAAAATTAAATGGCGTATGACTTTTAGTACCGAGAGTGTCCGAGGGAATTTTAACCATTTTAACCATTTTAACCATTTAATTTCGCTGGTACGGGAGCTGGGTGTATGTGTCGACTTTTTGGGCTTAGAAGACCAAAGAGCGAATACACATTCTTTGCTTGATCCCCTCTTAGTAGCCTCTTACGACATGCAGGGGGTACTCATATTGAATCCTTTGAAACTCCACCCACAGGGAAGTTAAAAAAACTTCCGATAAATCGATAAAGAATTAATGAGGATGGGACCCAACCTACAGTAAGATGAATTCTTAACTTGAAGACGGCACACACACACACACACGCAGTCCCTTAGTCATGTCCTCATTTCGCTGACCCAAACGGGAATCGATCCCGGAGTCCCTTGGACCAAAGGCCAGCATGCTACCCATTTAGCCATGGAGCCAGACGCTACAGGATTATTCAGGATTATTCATCCCAATTACAGCGGCATTATTTAAATGCACAATTCTTTATTCTATTCTAAAATCAAGATTGATTTAATTTAAACTCATCTGTTAAACTCATTGTAATAGAAAGGTTAATAATAATAATAATAGTAATAATAATAATAATAATAAAAATAATAATAAAAGACATATAAACCGAAATCTGTTGGGTGGTCTATGATCGAGTTTTTATTAATTTTGTCGTGTAAGCAGCAAATGATTCACCAGAGATATTTTACATGTCGACATCGTACGACATGGAATGCCTGAATAGACTTTCAATCGCCCTTCAAAATCCGACTTCCTCTGATAATTCTGAACTCGGGATCTTGCGATCCGGTGGCCGACATTCAACAATTGATCAAAGGAGGGAGGTAATACAAAGGTTATGCGCTAGACAGATTAATAGGCCTACATTCAGAATTTCTTAATTTACTTTCTTGGAGGCAATTTCCTACGGTACAGTCTCAATAGATAGAAAGAAATATACTCTGTCGCACTTGCACGTTCTCAAACGCTGACAGCTGAGATCAAACGCATTCTTCAGGGAACATAAGTATAACGGCAAACGGGCTCTGAGATCGGCATGGAAAGATGAAAGAAATTTTATAAAAACCTAAAAACCAAAACCAAACCCCATGACGCAACAGCCCTAAAGGACTATGGCCTCCCAAGCAACCGCTGCTCAGCCCGAAGGCCTGCAGATTATGAGGTGTCATGTGGTCATCCTCTCAGCCGTTATTCGTGGCTTTCTAGACCGGGGCCGCTATCTCATCATCAGATAGCATAGCTCTTCAGTTGCAATCAGGTATGCTGACCGGAACTAGAGGCAACTCTCAGATCCAGGTAAAAATCCCCTGTCCTGGTCGGGAATCGAACCCAGGGCCTCCGGGTAAGAGGCAGGCACGCTACCCCTATACCGCGGGGCCGGCCTTATAATAACTTGCTATCCTAAACGATTTTATAAAACCAGGCTACTTTTCTGTAATAAAAATACAATAGATTTAATAGAGTACTTAACGAAGAAGCAACGTAGGTAAGCTACAGTTACTGATTCTACCAGGTATACGAAACCTCGACCACCCAGACGGTTGCCGTATACTCTCTCTTACTCGTTGAAGAATAGGAAATGACGCAAGAAGAGGTCGAACCCGCAAACGCCAGCAGAAATCCAATCGGAAGAGGTTTAACTTACAAGGGACAATCCTTACAAAACCACGTTACATTTCGAGAAGGCTTTTCGTTCATTGATTGGATACAGTGTGAAAAATGAGAGATACTTTGCAGGGGAGCTAGTATTGTGAACCCTTGGGTCAATGAAGAGAGAGAGAGATAGAACATTCGGTTGACGGTGGGAGGGGTGGAAGTATAGTGCAGCGTTTAGCCGCACAGGCGCCACTATCGCGCAGCCTGTAGATCCCACCAGAGCAAGCCGTTCGGCTCTCTGCAGTTAGTTCGTGGCGATACACTTACTTGTGCGCATGTGTTTCAGCCATCCGCCGGGCCGAAGTTTAACTTGGTAGAGTTAAGCGCTCTCTATTCTCTGGCTATTTGCCTGTCCACGGAGACGGAAAACAAGTAAATAAAACTCGCTATTAAATTACAAAGTAGTGCTGACTTTTAAAACAGTTTAACTTGATTTAAACAATTCACATTACTTTAATAAATACTGTACATTTCCGTGAATGACATCGCGATTTATTTTTTCAGTGTTATGATTTGTTTTATGAAAAACATCTCGATGTGACTTCTAGAGGTGATTTTTTAAAAATGAGAGTGTTATTATTTTTTAATTAACGGCTTCGAAAGTGATGTGAAAAACATGACACTTTATTTGCTGTTACGCTGATGGTTTTTATTTTCCACACTGATTAAGTGATTAAGTGGTGTGTTTCCCTGCTGAGTGGTTGAGGAAATATACAACAGCCGATATGCTGAGTGATTGGTTACTAAGTGAGCTTTTCTTTATTTACTTTCATTACACTGAATTTTATTTTTTCCATCGGAATGTGTAAAAAGTGATCAAGTTTACCCAATGTAGTGGATTTTAAAAGAGAGAAATCTTTAAACAAGTCAAGATTTCTGATCATAATTATTTTTGTGTTCTTCGTGTTCTAGTGTTCGTGTAGAATTTTTGAAACGTCAAAATTTATCTTTCTACGATGTCTTCTTCAATGTTGTCCGTCAAGAAACAGTGGCTAGTGATGTTAGTGATAACACTGGATTTGTTAACCGCGAACACGCTCGCAACTCCAAATTCGTGTCCCACGGTTTGCGTGTGTAAGTGGAAGGGTGGCAAGCAGACGGTCGAGTGTATAGATCGCGGACTTATAACAATTCCTACGAACGTGCCCCCAGAAACACAAGTACTAGACATGTCTGGTAATAACTTACAAATTCTTCCTCGGGATATGTTCATTCGCGCCGGACTGTTGAATCTTCAGCGAGTGTATCTGCGACATTGTCGTGTCGGACAAATTGATGATCATGCTTTTAGAGGACTCACAAATCTTGTCGAGCTGGACTTATCACATAATTTATTAACTTCCATACCTTCAATCACCTTCCATGATACACAGTTCCTTCGAGAAGTTACCCTAGCTAGTAATCCCATACAAAAAATCGATAATAAGGCTTTTAGAAATCTACCCAGCCTGGTCAAACTAGATTTATCTGACTGTGAATTACAAACAATATCGAATTCTGCGTTTGAAGGAGTTGAACAGTTAGAGTCATTGAAATTAAACGGTAATCGCTTGACTGAATTACGGCAAATGACAGTGGAATCACTGAGTCGGCTACATGGTATAGAACTACATGACAACCCGTGGTATTGTGATTGTCGCTTACGAGCGGCTAAAGTTTGGTTGACGAACAATAATATACCGTATCCTGTGGCTCCACAGTGCTCGGGTGGGCCTGAACGGGTGGCTGGTCGCACGTTCGCCGAGTTGGACGTGGACGATTTCGCGTGTAAACCGGAAATTTTGCCTATCAGTCGGTATGTTGAGGCAACAACCGGAGAGAATGCTACAGTAATCTGTCGTGTGAACGCTGTACCACCTGCTACCATCCATTGGTATTGGAATGGAAGACTTCTAGTGAATAATTCTGTCTTCAGTTCGCACCAACGAGTTTACATTTTTGAAGAGGGGACTTTTGACAAGAGCAATTCGCTAGTTCTTACCAATGCACAAGAGACAGATTCTAGTGAATTCTATTGTGTGGCGGACAACAAGGCGGGGACAGCGGAAGCGAACTATACTCTTCATGTTTCAATGAGAACTGCTGGAATGGCTACGCTCGGAAGTGGACAGATCGCAGGATTAAGTGCTGCTCTAGTTATCCTAATCCTAGTTATCCTTCTAGTTATCCTACTCCTATTAGTCCGTCTCAGACGATTACCATTTTCTGAAAGTAAAACTCCCGGCCAAGTTGAAGCAGCTCCTCCCGTCAATGACAATACCTCTAATAATCCTAACTGCAAAACCAATTCCATCAGTCCTGGCAATCATGACACTGACAGAAAATCAGTACCCAATGATATCAAACTCACTTGTAATCCTGTTCAGAAACCGCCAAGGCTTACTGAAGTTTCCTACAGCACTAGTCATTATGATGGTAACGGAAGTGTTATGACCGCAACTCAGAATACATTACCTCCTACGTCTACTGCGACCACGAACAATCCAGACTTGATAAAGGACACTAAAAGGCTAGCCGGAATGGAAGTGACGCCGGCTAGCAATAAACTGTCCACTACCGCCCTGCCTGACGATACCGATCCTGTAGATGAATCTACTCCTCCGCTAGATAGAGTTGCGGGGGAGTACAATCGCACTGTCGGCTGCGACTCGATGTATCCAGCTGGAGTATGGGAGCAAGGACAGCCATCTAGTCTCAGCGCATCGCCTGACCTCTTCATCAGACGGACAACCAGCAGTAGTGCCGCCGGGTTTAACTACGATACTACGGACAAGACACCAATCATCGGAGACGGGACTAGCTTAGGGGGCGCCTCCGAAGATGAGACTGAATACAGTTGTAGAACTTTCCCAAGATCGCATCATCACCAAAATAACGGGTATCCACCCGATTACGGGTTACCAATCATCAATCCGGCGGCCGCAGTAGGTGGCTCAACGACGCCGCCCAACGCCAAGACGATCCGGGTGTGGCAGCGCGGAGTTCCCGTTCTTCCTCCGGTGACGGCGCTTAAAAGGGTGCTGTCCAGTTCCAGAAACTCGCCCGACGAGGGATATCAAGAAGGCTGTGGAACGGACGTATAAAACAACTCTACCCTTACCCCACTAACCTCTCCTTCTTTCCGCCCAATCATTCCCCCACCCTCTCAAAAAATCAACTAGACATAGTCAACGGTATGTTTACTAACCAGATATTTACTTTTTATATACAAGTGATGATGTGAATGTATTAAAAACAAAGCAAAGCCGGTTGTGAGTTGTGTGATAAGTGTTTTTTAAAACGTATTGATGAGCGAATTATCGTCACTAATAGGAAAAACTGCGGCATTGTTAGATTTAAGGCCGGTATGGAAGGTTTTGTATTGAAACTTAATTTATTTTAAGAGAATTTAAAAAAACAGATTAGGTATTTATACCGGGTGTGAGTTGTGATACGTGTATTATAGAAAACATTATTAAAACAGCCTATTCGTGGTTTATTTGTACTGTCAATATTATGCAAAACCGAACGAATACGCTGCAGTAATATCATACTTCATCCTGATCTTCCGCGAATTGCAATGTCACCTTAAATAAATTTGAGAGTTTCTTTTTCTAAATCTGATCTTCGCTAATTAAATGTGTATTATGAATGGTGGTGCTGTAATCAAATTCTACTGCGTGTTTTAAAATAATTTACCGTCTATTTTTTCTGAATAAATGGTAGAAAGTACGAGGAATTTTGACAGGAAATGGATGAGTTTCTTGACAGCTTAATCTTAAACTGTAACAGTAAATGAGAATCCATATCACTATGTACTTGACATATCGACGTAGTCTATCCTAACAATAATATAAATACAATTTTTAGAGGAAGTATTACTGTGCTTACTGCACGGGAGCTACAGACAATTTTGCATTGTTTTCAGTGGCATTTATTGATCTGTCTCAAGTAGATAAACTGTCCTTTCATGCCAGATTCAAATTCATGCATACCTCACCGTACTGCTTCGATATTTTATTCTGTACATAAAGAGATGACGACACAGAAACCTTTTCTTTTCTGTTCAAAATTTCTTGTATTTCATTTTTCAGAAAAAAATAACCAACATTATTTTACAGTTTTACAATTTTGGACAATAACTTTCACAATAATCTGAAAAGTCGCAATGTAAATATAATGCATATTTTTTTAGTTCAGTAATTTTTCTGAAATTAATCACCATCTTTACCATTTTCACTTTAAAAATCAGTCGCTAAAGCCTGTCTGTAGAGAAAGCAGTTTAACATTTTGTGCAAGAATGAAAGAAAATGCACAAATTTATTACTGACAGGTCAGTACTGAAAATTGATTTAAATATATTATACAGTCCAAAATAGTGTATATTTTCCAGTATACAAATCAGTTTATTATTTTGATTAAAAATTCAACAAAAAATCAAATTTATTATGGTGAATTAGCGTTCCATTTTTTTCAAAGAACTGTGAAGTTTTATGTGGCAGTGGAAGTATGTTATATATACCAAAGAAGTTTTCCATCATGCTTTCACTTTGAGTATGATGTGTAAAGTTTTAAGTAAATTTATACAGCATTTTTTAATTTATTATTACATGATTATAATCCGCTGTGAATTGGAAAGAATCATCACAAAAGAACTAAGAAAAAGATATCTATCTATATCTATATATACATATATAATGTTTACTTGCTGTATCACATGCAGCCGACTGATATGTTAAAATGATGTTATATGGCATTCAAAAACAACATGGTCTAATAAAATAAAAATAGTGTTTTAAAAGAAAAGCTATGTCTAGGGTATGTTTTGTTTAATGTGAATCGTGCTGTCTGTGTGTTAGTTTCATCAAACTAGGATACAAAAATGGAACATTTTTGAGACGTTCAGTTCATGTTATATTTCTTTATATTCCAGACATACATTTTAAGAATCTCAAGAAGAGAAGATAATAATAATAATCTGCATTGTGATTGTTTTCTTTTTTCTTGGAAGTTCTAATGCAGTCTTAAGATAATAAGCCACGTATGAAACAGCTGGAAACCAAAGGTATTTTGTATCATACAGATATATTAAAAAATTAAAAACTGAAATGGAAGTGAATGAGAATTTTGTGTGTCATGCATCTTAAGTATTTTTGGGAACCAAAATAGTTCTCTACGCGTTGTAATAATACAAAGAATGTACATAGTAAAGGTATTATCAACAAAAATTAAAAACAAATTTTTTAATTAGAAGTTGTTTTTTGAAAGACATTAATTTCAAGAATCCCTGCTTCCTTCGTGTTTAAAATCCATTGTCATATCCACTCATGAATTCCATTAAGAAACAGATCATTTTCAAGCAACTGACGTAATGAAAAAAGAAAATTTGGAAGTACAATATTATCTACTTTACAGTCTAGCATATTTTGTATTTTATGATCTTTCAGTGTAAAAATGAGGCGACAAATTTTTTAAATATAATATGCCGAGTACTAATTGAATTAAAGAGAGAGATTTTTACAATAGGAATTCTCCCACCAAAGTGTTCCGTTTTCGACTAAGCAATAATGGATTTCAAACGAAGTCTTTACCACGCCACGCACTTACCGTGAAATTAGCTCGAAGACAAAGGTTCTTGGTACAGTATTCACAAAATTCTTACCACAATGCTCTTCTTGTAATCGTTAACGAATTATGGTATTATATTTAATACTTCATGCATGTGGGTGAGTCTGGAATTATTCGACGTTATGTGAGATCTTGACAATGCCGAATGTAACAAAATTGTCTAAATTTCCTCAAGGATTCGATAATGATTTTTACGGACAATAACGATGCCTTCATTTAGATCTGTAACTACAATACTTTTATTGTGACGTAACTTTTTTTTTTGATTCTCAAAAACCATTCAATTTTCGTCTGTCAATACAGTCTTTTTATGATCGAGTGATGATTCTGTAAAGTCTTAATCACAGGAGTCGTATCATTTCTTTTAAATTGTCTTCGTATGCCTAATTTTTATAAGATGGATAAAATGAGTTATAAATTTCTCCATACACTGACAAATTATACTTAATAGTTACTGCATTGATACTGTCTGAATGATTGATTCCTTGTGATTCATTATTATGTTCAACTCCGTAGTGCAACGATCAGCACTTAGCTGCCGTCTCGGAGGCCGGGTTTGATTCCCGGTTCTGCGAGAGATTTAACAATGACAGGAGGGCTTGTATGTGGTTAAAATGGTAGATGCAGCTCACCTTCATTGTGGGGTATGCCTGAAACGAGCTCGCCACTTCGGGACAAGGACTCGATTTGTTTAACTTCATTATTATTATTATTATTATTATTATTATTATTATTATTATTATTATTAGCTGCCTGCTGTCATTTCTTGATGGATAGCCTCGGCACAGGCCAGAGTAAAGTGTAGCTTCCACCAAAGTCCCAGTCAACATCCATGGCTGTGACCATATGGAAGTTGCTGGGGTATGGGAAGTGCTGAGTAATGACATTCATAGCATGACTAGTGCATCTGAGTGTTATGAAAGGTGCTGCTCATAAGGTCAGTCGTGCTGCAATAGTACTTTCTGACCCAGTGAGGAAAGCAGTGGCAAACTATCTCACTCCTCATCTTGCCTAGTACGCCTCATTTAGGTGCTGCACTGGTTTTTGGGGTTTCCTTATAAGCGCATAAGATTTGGTGGTGCTATATGAGGATCCAACCAGCCTCTGGGCTGATGACCTAACAGACAGACACATTATTATTAGACCGGTGTTGTTCGGGCAGCGTGTCCACTTAATATGGAGTCCACAGATTCGATTCCCGACTGGTTCAAGGATTTTAATTCTTGACGGAGGACTGGTGCAGGGATTATTCAGCCACGTAAGCTCACCCGAGAAACTGTTGATATGAGAGGCAATGAACTTGGTGAAGAAAACCAAACAATATGCCTGAGCATGCCGTCACGCTGATCATGTGCCACTCCAATACCTGCAGGCCATCTGACTGAGTAAGGGGCTAGGCGAATAAGGCGTGCCCTGTTCACCTGGGAATTGAAAACTTAATTTCTAGGGGTTGGGGACGGGGCACACATAGAACTATTCGCTCTATCCCTCATAGTGGCGAGGTTACGGTCCGCCTCCGTAACGTAATGGTTAACAACTATTAGTTGCCGTCCTCAGTGGCCGGGGTTCGATTCACCGTACTGTCAGAGATTTAAGAACGGCAATACGGTTGATATGTGATCCAAATGGTACATGCGTACGTCAGCTTCGTGTCGGTAGATTTACTGGCACGTAGAAGACCTCCTGAGGGACTAAATTCTGACACATCGGCGTCTTCGAAAACCGTAGGAGTAGTTGTTGGGATATAAAGCTATTATTATTATTATTATTATTATTATTATTATTATTATTATTATTATTATTATTATTATTATTATTATTATTATTATTATTGTCATTCTTCTTCTTGGCATTTTTCCAATTTAATCGGGGTCGACAACGCCTGTGAATTTAACCCAGTTTTACGACCGGATGCCCTTTCCGGTGCCAATCCTGCATGTTTCTATGGTGGTTAGTAGTGTGATGTGTTGTATGTGGATGAATAATGGTGTATTACAACGGACACAAAACACCCAGTCCGCGAGCAAGAGGAATTAAACATTCGTTGCTAAATCCTCGACCCTGCCGAAAATTCACTCCGGGGCCTTTTGATCCGAAGGCCAGAACTCTGACCATTCTTCCAACGGAGCCGGGAAATATAATTATCTTCATTTTCTTTTTTCTTCTACCGCCACTCTGTCGCACACGCGGATTTGGCCCTCTTTTACGACCCGATGCCCTTTCTGACGCCAACCCCATATGGAGAGATGTTACTAATGCGTGTTTCTGTGGTGGTTGATACATGAAGAGGAAAGGGTTGAGACATAGACGAACACCCAGTTTACTAGGGCGAGTTAGCAGTGCAGTTAAGGACGCACAGCTGTGAGCTTGCGTCCGGGAGATAGTGGGTCCGAACCCCACTGTCGGCAGCCCTGAGGATGGTTTTCCGTGGTTTCCCTTTTTCACACCAGGAAAATGCTGGGGTTGTAGCTTAATTAAGGCCACGGTCACATCCTTTCCACTCCCGGGCCTTTCCTATCCCATCGTCACCATAAGACCTATCTGTGTCGGTGTGACGTAAAACAAACTGTAAAAAAAAAAGGATCACTAGACAGAAGAATTAATCACACGAGATTAAAATATCTGACGCGGCCGGGAATCGAACCCGGGACCCTCTGAACCGAAAGCCTCAACGCTGACGATTCAGCCAAGGAGTAGGAAATAATTATCATCATTATCATGAAAAGTGAAGACAGTGACGGGCTGCATAAAAGTGTGGTTTTAATTTTAAGAAATATGTGCATAAGAGTTTATTAGTGACGCAGATTTGCTGATATTGCATTCCTGTACGATATTCTCTAATTAACATATTCTATTCTTGCTGGATCAAATAATTTATACATAGAGTTTACCTGTTCTTTTATTATTCGAGATTAAGAACATTTTCTGTAGACTGTGTGTTTTTAGTTTCCGTGTGCTATTGTTTCATTTAGGGACTTGATACATCCTGACCATAAACCTTAATAATGATTGTGTCCTTGTAATCTGATATTGTGAGTCCGTGTGTTACTGCGAGTTGGTATTGTAAGCAGAATTAAGGACGTGGTTATTGCCTTAGAGGAAGACCCAATTCTAGTCTTTGTCAGAAGTTATAAGTCATGGATAATAATTTCGATGATTAATTGACGGTTTTAATAAGACCCATAAATCGGTAATTGTAGTGTCGGTTATTGTTCAAGGCAGTATACAACGAGAGTAGCTCAGTGAATAGAACCGATAGATTAGAATAGTTACTAGAAGTTACTGTGTCTATATGAGTGGTTCAGAGAATAGAAGTGATAGATTAAAAATACTGTGCCTCTCCTCGTGGCTAAGAGAATAGAACTGATAGATTAGACTATAATAGTTGTTATTAGAAGTTTCTATGTCTGTCTAACTCAGAGAATAGAACTGATAGATTACGGTATAATAGTTAATAGAAGTTAAGGTGCTTGCCTGAGTGGCTAAGAGGATAGAACTGATAGATTAGAATAGTTATTAGAAATTACTGTGCCTGTCCTCGTGGCTCCGATAATAGAACTGACAGATCAGAATAGTCATTAGAAGTTATCTGTCAAAACTCCCCTGTTCGATGCCCATTCAACCCGGTGGAAAACCGGAAAAGTAGAATGTTATTTTTATTTCTCGGCCTTCATGCCAGTTATTTGGAGTCGGCGCTAATGTAAATTAAGCGTAGTTTTACAGACGGATGCCCTTCTTTATGCTTATCGTATGTGGAGGGATATATTTACTATTGCATGTTTCTGTAGTGGTTTATAATGTGATGTGCGTTGTGTGTAAATGAGAATGTGTATTAAAACGATCACACAAACACCCAGTTCCCGAGCTGCAGGAATTAAGCAAATGTGGTTAATTACAATCCCCAGCCCGGATAGCCGGAGCCCTCTGGACAGGCCACTACGCTGATCATTCGGCCAAGGAGCCAGATTATTATTATTATTATTATTATTATTATTATTATTATTATTATTATTATTATTATTATTATTATTATTATTAATCCCCAGTTAAGTCTAAATAATTCGAAAAGAGAACGAGGATTCATTCCTCGAAGACCAATAGTAAAGGGAGGGGAGTGATTATGAAAGGAGAAGAATGAAATATTTCTAACGCCTCGCAAATCTCATACCAGTGGGGTGGAAGAGAACAAGAATTATCCAGGGTAGGTCGAGTAGGTTGAGGAACCTGTAACAAGTGCATGGAAACAATGCGAGACTCTACCATAAGCTCCGTGGCTATAAATCCTCGTTCCACAGCTGAGAGTTCTAATGGAATCTGTTGGTCGGTCCCGCTGAATCGGCGCACAGTGGGCTCATGAGCGCTATAACGCAATAATATTAGGGGCTGTTGAACCGAGGTGGTGAAAGTGTGCTCTGTTCACCCGGAAGGCCCGTGGACAGGTACATTAGATCACAGGTTCACTCGGCCTACACCAGAAATGAGTACCAGGTTAATTCCTTGGAACAGCAGTGGCCGAGTAGTGTGTTTCCCGTTTAGCGTCGAGGTTACCGGTAGTAAAAACCTTTACCCTCCACTCCTCGAGGGACCTTTCAAGGCGTGTACTAAGATGTGTCCTTTTTTTTTTGCAATTTGCTTTACGTCGCACCGACACAGATAGGCCTTATGACGACGATGGGATGAGAAAAGATCTAGGAGTAGAAAGGAAGCGGCCGTGTCGTTAATTAAGGCACAACACCAGAATTTGCCTGGTGTGAAAGTGGGAAACCATGGAAAACCATATTCAGGGTTGCCGACAGTGGGGTTCGAACCCATTATCTCCCGAATGCAAGCTCACAGCTAACCGCACGACCAACTCGCTCGGTGAAAAGGAAATTATAAAATGGGATTTTGAAATCCTATAATAATTATCTAACTGTAATATCGACAAGCTGGAAGACAACAATATGTGATAGCCTACAATGTACTAAGCCTCTAACACTTTAATCAACAAAAACATTACACTTACCATTGTTGTTAGGTCTTCCGCTACCACCACCTATATCCGCTAAATGGCGTTTCTGATGCAATTAAAAAAATACCCTTCAGTGGAGGACACAGTAGTTAGTATTTTTATTAAAGAAAATACTATTATTTTGTATGACTGTACGAAATAATTGATGACTGGTTCAATCATTGTATGTTTCTCGATGGAGACCTCTCCTGACTGACTGAAATCGACCTCTAATCTGATAGCGGAAACCAATACAAATGCAGTAGTATCCTTTCGACGGTCTGTCGATTGTATTGATGTCGGTTCTGTCGTGGCTCTCGCCACTGGCAATACACACCATCGCTTCCGAGACTTCGTAACTGCTCTGTGTAATGTAGGTGTAATAAGAGTTTTTCTTCGATAGTGCACTGCATAAATATTAATTAGATATCCAAAATTATACTGTATGTGACGTTCTTATTTGAACTAGTGAATTCCTGTCGAAAAATGCTGTTATCTTGCAGTTCCATGTGCTTTCTTGTGTGTGCCTTGGTGAAATACAGTCTATCTTTAAGCATGTTTATGGCATGTTGTTTCTATTTTCGGCCAGACCTGTAGTGTGGGGGTAGTGTACTTACCTCTTACCATGAGACTACGGGTTCGATTCCCGGCCAGTCTAATCGTTTTACTTCCGGACAGAGAGCTGGAAGAAGGTCTACTGTGCCTCGTGAGGCCAACTGTGGAGCTATCTGATATGACTGGCAGCTGACCTGCTCGGTAAAACCAGCAATTCAGTTAAGGGTGCCATATCCTTGACCACGTGACACTGTAAGATCTGAAGGTCGTCTGACTGGACAACAGTAGTCTTGACAGGTCAAGGTCCTTAGCAGACTGTGGTGCCGTAGGTATTTGTGTTTGTTTCTTTTTCTTATTTGTTGAGATAAATCGAAGCAAGCAAACTTGTAATTTAACGTACGATCGTGATCATAGCCACGAGACCTAAAGTTATTCGTAGATTTCGAATAATTGGGATGTGACTTAAATGTCTAAAGTCCCATATTCTTTAGCCGGGATTCGAACCACGGTCACCTTGGTGAGAAGCCACTGACGGTCTCAAACGGTCATCGCTCCCTTCGATATGGCTTCACAGAAAGTAAAAAAAAAAAAAAAGAAAAGAAAAAGAAAAAAAAGCAAAGTCACCTCCGTACAGGTCATGAAGGCCCTTGGAGGAGTGGAAGGTAAAGGCTTCCACCATTGTTAACCTCGGCACGTGATGGGGTAGAGTAGTTAGCTCTACGCCCGGCCGCCTTTGCCCCCAGGAATTAACCTGGTACTCATTTTTGGTGTAGGCTGAGTGAACCTCCGGGCCATATGCACCTCCGGAAGTGGAAATATCGTTTTAAATTTTACGACTTCCTGACGGGGACTCGAACCCACGTCCTTCCGGGCGAACCGAGCACGCCTTTACCGCCCCGGCCAGGCAGCCCCTTCACAGAAAGTAAAGTAGAGTAAAAGCAGCTTGTATTTTTGGGGGACTTTCACTTTTTATTTTTTTAAATTCACAGTCAAGGTGAAACACAACTGATCTGCGTTTAGGGAAGTCGTCCAGGTCGCAGATTCTCTACCTGTTGTTTATCTAGCCATTTCGTAAATAATTCCAAAGAATTTGGAAATTTATTCAACATCCACCTTCCTTCGTAAATTATTCCAATCCCTAACTCCACTTCCTATAAGCGAATATTTGCCCCATTTGATCCTCTTGAATTCCAACTTTATTTTCATATTGTGGTCTTTCTTACTTTTGAAAACACCACACAAACGTAGTCATCTACTATGTCATTCCACGCCACCTCTCCACTGACAGCTTGGAGCATACCACTTATATATTCGAGCAGCCCGTCTCCTTTCTCCCAAGTCTCCCCAACCTAAACTTTGCAACATTTTCGTAATGCCACTCTTTTGTCAGAAATCACCCAGAAAAAAATCGAGCTGATTTTCTTCGGATTTTTCCCAGTTCTCGAATCAAGTAATCCTAGTGAGGGTCCCATACACTGGAACCATACTCTAGTTGGGGTCTAACCAGAGACTTATATGCCCTCTCCTTTAATCCTTACTACAACCCCTAAATACCCTCATAACCATGTGCAGAGATATGTACGCTTTATTTACAATCTTGTGTATATGGTTACTGCAATGAAGATCTCTACTTATTTGCAGTGATTCCCAGGGATTGTGAACTAGAGTGTTGTGTAGTGAAATTTCGTCTCTGGAATAAAAGAGATTCACTGTTACTCGCACTAGTAACAGGCTCGTTCAGTACTACTTTAATTGTATTTTGGGATAGTCAACTTCTTTTTCTTCCACTCCTTTCATTACTGCCAGAATGTACTCGCTTCGGCGGTACATATACTAATTACTGCCAGAATTGTTAGCACGTTTGACTTTTGACCCTTAAATAAAGTCTTAAACAATTTGTTCCGTTTGTAATTTGTAATAAGTGGAGTGGCTCTTAACTGATCAATAATAGTTCTAACTGGAATCGATAGAAATTTTTAATACAGTAACTTAAATCCACCATCGCGAATTTTAGACTATCTTTTTCTTTGGATGCCTTCTTCATTAGCGACAGTTGGCTACAACCTTGACGAAGTTACTTCTGTCTCCTGTTCTTCTCATCAATGTTTTTTGAATCCATTCTTGATCTGTAAGCTGACGTCTTCTTTTTCATCATGCTAACTAGCTCTCAGTCTTTCTTCATGCGCTTCAATACTACTGCTTTGGAGATGTGGTCTGTCCATAAATCCACAGCATCCTTCGGTAGATCTATATCTCAAAGTTTTCTACTCTCCTTATGGTGTTGTTCTTCAGTGTCCATATCTCAGCGCCATACAGAAATACTGAATACACATAAGCACTTCACAAATTGGTATATGATGTACGAGTCTTTAAACAAGTGTGCCCCGAAATACATTTCGTTATGTATTTATTTACGCTATTCATTTATCTCGAGTATGTGGTGTTGAAGAACAATGGAGGCTTGGAAGTAAGGAGACGAACAGCTTGACTAACCGAAATGTTTCTGTCAGTGGAGGGATGGCTTGGAATGACATTAATAGACGAATACGGTTGAGTGTTGTTTTTAAAAATAGGAAATGAAGATAAACTTGGAATTCACGAGGACAAATTGGGCCATATACCCGTTTGTAGGAAGAGGAATTAGGAACTGAAATAATTTATCTCGGAAGCTGTTTGATAAATTTCCAACTATTTTGAAAACATTTAAGAAAAGACTAGGTAGACAAGAGTGTCACTTGGGCGACTGCTCTATATGCAGATCAATGGTGATTGATTGATTGATTGATTGATTGATTGATTGATTGATTGATTGATTGATTGATTGATTGATTGATTGATTGATTGATTGATGTCGGATAAGACAGATAACGCTAACGAGCCTGGAACAAATACGTTGCCTTAAACTAAGTGTACCGGGCGAGTTGGCCGTGTGCGTAGAGGCGCGCGGCTGTGAGCTTGCATCCGGGAGATAGTAGGTTCGAATCCCACTATCGGCAGCCCTGAAAATGGTTTTCCGTGGTTTCCCATTTTCACACCAGGCAAATGCTGGGGCTGTACCTTAATTAAGGCCACGGCCGTTTCCTTCCAACTCCTAGGCCTTTCCTATCCCATCGTCGCCATAAGACCTATCTGTATCGGTGCGACGTAAAGCCCCTAGCAAAAAAAAAAAAACTAAGTGTGACGTAGAATGGAAAAAAAGCTGAGAAAATCCGATCTAGATAAATGCCTGACCCAGCACTTTCAGAAGGGCGAAGAAACAAAATAAGGAGGGTAGAGTAAAAGTAGCTGCCTCTGTGGATCAGTGGTAAATTGTCGGCCTCCTGATCCCAAGATCGCGGCTCCAAATCCGGCAGTTAGTCGAATTTTTGAAGGGTGAAAAATAATTCATTTGACACTCCGTGTCCTATGACGTCGGCATGTAAAATAAAAAGGGAGAGATCTGGCTTCTCTCCCATCCGGTAGCATAAAGTGCAGCTTCGACATTGACAAGCAGGCAGGCTAAATGACGTAAAATAAATTCTTATATCATTATTATTATTATTTAATTAATACCGAGGGTATTCCTCGATTCCTGGCCGGAACGGGATTTTGGCTGTATCTAATTAGTTCATTTGTGAGATGTTTTAGTTTGTCCTAATATATAACTCTTCCTTAACACATTATACTGCCAACATCCACAGAAAATGTATGAGTTGAATATTTTCCTCTAAATATAGCCTGCTGCCATTTCTTGATGGATACAGTACTTTTGTATCCATCTCTTGGCACAGGCCAGAGTAAAGTGTAGCTTTCACCGAAGTCCCAGTCTCATCCATGGCTGTGTCAATATGGAAGCTGCTGGGGTATGGGTGGTGCTGAGTAATGGCATTCAGAACACGACTAGTGCATCTGAGTGTTATGAAAGGTGTTGCTCATAGGGTCAGCCGTGCTGCAATAGCACTTTCCGACCCAGTGAGGAAAGCAATGGCAAACTAACTCACTCCTCGTCTTGCCAATTTCGCCTCATTTTGGTGCTGGCATTGGTTTTTTGCGGTTTCCTTATAACCGCATAACCTTTGGTGGTGCTATTTGAGGATCCAACCAGCCTCTGGGCTGATGACCTAACAGACAGACAGACATAGTTGGCATAAGGTCAGTCAACCGTAAAACTGGGCGAAGCCTTCTTGTCCGTCTCGTACCCGTAATAACAATATTATCATTTTGTCATCTATTTTAATATTATTATTATTATTATTATTATTATTATTAATTCCTGTGCTAGTGCCACTTCTGTTCCCATTTTGACAGTCACGTGAATAGTTCATTAGTTGCTTCTGTTTGTATAACTGTAACTCACCAGCGAGACCATCGAGTCTCTTGTAGTCTGTTACATACAAACTGGGAATATTTCACTGCTGAGAGACAACCCTCTGGTCACTCGAGTTTTTTTAGTTCAGTTCGTTGCTATTCATGACTCAGGTCCGTACAGCATTGAGAGTGCAGCATCTAGGGCTTCAGATGTGACAAATGAATTCCTCTTAATTTCATGCAGTAGTTGGCGAGCTTGGTTTGAAATTGGAAGCACACACGTTTGACATTAACCGTAGCGTAGTCAAACGATTTCATCTTCTGTAATATCTTTCAGTGTTCAGTTTGCAAGTCTCTATGAGCGAAGTAAGAGAATCTATCATTCTCTATTTGCAGCTAGCACTGTGGTCTCGGCGTCCTACACGCCTCTTACCTTGTAATCCTGATAGATAGCTGATAAGGCTGGATGATTTTTAGCCTTTTGAACTCAGAAATTTTCACCTTTCTTTCTTCATTTAGGATCGTATGCATTCGTAATTTAGACCCATATACAGTACACCAACGTCAGTGAGCTTCTGTGGCTCAGACCGCAGCGCGCCGGCCACTCACTGCTGCGTTCCGAGGTTCAAATCCCGGTCACTATATGTGAGATTTATGCTGGACAAAGCGGAGGCGGGACAGATTTTTCTTAGCGAGATCGATAGCTGCAGTCGCTTAAGTGCGGCCAGTATCCAGTATTCGGAGATAGTGGGTTCGAACCCCACTGTCGGCAGCCCTGAAGATGGTTTTCCGTGGTTTTCCATTTTCACACCAGCAAATGCTAGAGCTGTACCTTAATTAAGGCCACGACCGCTTCCTTCCCATTCCTAGCCCTTTCCTGTCCCATCGTCGCTGTAAGACCTATCTGTGTCGGTGCGACGTAAAGCAACTTGCAAAAAAAGAAAAAAAGCAGATTTTTCTTCGGGTACTTCAGTTTTCCCTGTCATCTTTCATTCCAGTAACACTCGCGAATATCATTTCATTCCATCTGTCAATCATTGCCTCAAAGGAGTGCGATAGGCTTCGGCGGCCGGCACGTTCCTATCCTCGCCGCTAGATTGAGGCTTCATTCATTCCATTCCTGACCCGCTGGAAAGACTGGAAACAGGCTGTGGATTTTCATTCATTTCATTCACCAATGTCCATTACTTTTACTCTTATCTTAGATTTCGAAAACTCAGGTAATGTTATCATCTCGTATAACGCTCACTTCTGTATTCACCACAGAATATATCATCTCGGTTTAATAAAACTATAAGTTCTCGTTTTAGTCTGAAGTTGAAACGTACAGGGGAGAAATGAAAATGGTTAAGTGTGGTAGTAGCTTGCATTTTTCATACTGACGCCGCCGTTATTGAAAAGTAAATAAGTTTTTAAATAGCTTGTGTTGTGTTTGTAAGTAGTAACTTAAATTATGTCCGCTATTGACCAGAAACCAAAAGAGAAGCCTAACTGACGTTCCATGAGAAGAAAATGTTATTGAATTTACTGGCAGGAAACAATAATATCAGAGAGAATTAGCAAACGAATTATAGCCTACACATTGTACACTTCACACAGAAAAGAAAAGGCAAAAATTGTGCATGATACAGAATATAAGCTATAACCAAGAATTCATGTTACCTATTTGTTGGAAATTCCAGGTTATGTTCGATCATAGCTACTATAATATATTATTTGTGTCATGGATAAGACTGGTGGAGTCGAAGCCTTAAATAACCTCAAATGTATTTTAAAATCAGTCCTCAAAATATGTAGCGCGTAATTTTATCCACCTCGGACGTTTTTACTGTATAATATTGGTCATATTCCTCGTCGCTGCAATGTTCTCTTTCAATTAGCTATTCCTGTCGTCTACGAGCTTCTATCTGGAAAGGTTATTTGTTATCTTAGATGTCCTATTTTACCAGCCAACCCTCCTCCGGTTAAATTTTAAACCGAGATAACACCCAGTGCCTGAGATGAATTTGCTGGTGCATACAAATTTAGCTTAACTGTTATTTAAGCTTCCCTTCGATGTTATCTGTTCCTTTAAAAAATAAACTCACTTGGCTCAGCTTAGCATTAAAACATCCGTATCTCGATATTAACTCTGCTTTTAATATTCCTCCAACTGGTTACGGGTTTAAACGAGGCCAGATCGACGGGAATTTGTTTTGAATAGTGGTTCTTCCATCTACCTCACTACCATACTACTTCATCCAATATGCTTTTATATCTACATTACGAATACTGTACCGCTTGTACTGTATATATTTTCTCTAGGTCAAACTACTCAGCGTCCACCGATTTTTCGCTCCCAACTAGTGAAATGGCGCTAAAAATACCACAAAATTAGCCTATTCAGTCTACTAACTCACTTGTTCTTGCAAAATATGCTAGAGATTCTGTCTTGTAATGATAGAATTTCGAATTTCCAGCGAAAGATTTTTAATGATGTTAAAATTTCCTGACGTTATTGGAGAGATTCTTTATTATTATTATTATTATTATTACATAATGCGTGAAAAATCTGTCTATTATCTTGAGTGATTGTGTATTTTGCTTGTTAAATACACTTGTTTTGATCACTTCATAGGCTGGTTTGATGCAGCCGTCCATGCCACGCTATCTTGTGCTAACTTTTTCATTTCTACTCAACTACTACATCCTACATCTACTTTAATCTGTTTTTCATATTCATGCCTTGGTCTACCCCTGCCGTTCTTACCGCCTACAGTTTCATTAAAAACTAGTCCTGGGTGTCTTTAGATGTATCCTGTCATTCTCACCGTTCTTCTGGTCAAAATTCGCTTAATAGTTCTGCTCTCATCAGTTCGATACAGTGTCTCTTTATTTCTGATTCGATCCATCCATCTCACCTTTAAGATTCTTCCGTAATACAACGCTTCAAAACCTATTATTTTTCTTTCTGAGCTAATCATTGTCCATGCTTCACGTCCATACAGCGGACGCTCCAGACGAAAGATTTAAAAAAAAAACATCTTTTTAAGGTTGCTTATTCTTCGCCTTCGAATACATGATGTTAAATTTAACAACAGGATGACGAAGCCATATGATGATAATTATTGATGTTTGAAGGGATTAAGCATGGTAATCGAGGTCATCATCCGATAACGAATTCAGTTCAGGATCACGTCATTTAAAGCATAATTATATAGGAATTAGGATTGTTTTAGATAATGCCTGTTTAAAAGGTTTTAAGTTTTTGTTATAAACAAAGAATAATGGCATGGGGTTTCATTGTGGCATCCACTGTTCCTATCCCAATCAGTGAATGTGAAATCCGCGCGGATTAAATCCGAATTGCGATAGTTATTTTCTACGAACTTCAATTCTGTCTGTAACATTTATTTCAATCTGGCTTCATAATCATTCAATATTGTAATGCTAGTGTATGGACAGTAGTTGCATGCTGCATGAACGAATATACAGTAGATTTGTTTTGCACAGATTGGAGTAGTAGTAGTAGTAGCAGTAGTAGTAGTAGTAGTAGTAGTAGTAGTAGTAGTAGTAGTAGTGTCATGTTACTCAGGTTTCTATTACTAACGTTTGATTATGAGCCCCGTGTATTTGCTGACTTAGTGAAATCTGTGTGATATCTGCACTAGTTTGTGGGTGGGATATTTATAATTATTTACGTTAGAATTGTGAAGAATTACCCGTAAGAACGCTATCATTCCAACATTTTCTTCGAGTATAAATGTAAAGCAAAGCATTCAGAGGTTGTAGTAAGGATGTAGTCCGCCTCTGTTGCGTAGTGATTAATGTGATTAAGCTGCCACCCCCGGAGGCCCAGGTTAGATTCCCGGCTCTGCCACGAAATTTTGAAAAGTGGTAGGAGGGCTGGAACGGGGTCCACTCAGCCTTGGGAGGTCAGCTGAGTAGATGGGGGTCCGATTCCCGCCTCAGCCATCCTCGAAGTGGTTTTCCGTGGTTTCCCAATTCTCCTCCAGACAAATGTCGTGATGGTACCTAACTTAAGGCCACGGCCACTTCCCTCCCTCTTCCTTGTCTATCCCACCCATTCTTCCCATCCCCCCTACAGGGCCCCTGTTCAGCATAGCAGGTGAGGCCGCCTGGACTAGGTACTGGTCCTCCCCCCTGTTGTATCCCCCGACCCAAAGTTTCACGTTCCAGGACACTGCCCTTGAGGCGGTAGAGGTGGGATCCCTTGTTGAGTCCCAGAGAAAAACCAACCCTAGAGGGTAAAATAATTAAGAAAGAAAGAAAGTAAGAATGTAAAGGAGAGGGCATGTAAGTCTCTGGTAAGACCCCTGTTTTTTCTTTTTGCATTACGTCGCACCGACAGAAATAGGTCTTATGGCGACGATGGGAGAGGAAAGGCTTAGGAATGGGAAGGAAGCGGCCGTAGCCTTAATTAAGGTTCAGCTCCAGCATTTGCCTGGTGTGAAAATGGGAAACCACGAAGAAAAACATTTTCAGGGCTGCCGACAGTGGAGTTCGAACGTACTATCTCCCGGGTGCACCTGCGCGTCCCTAACCGCACGGCCAACTCGCCCGGTAAACCCCCTATTAAAGTAAAGCTCCAGACTCTCACCGGGATTATTTCGTGAGGAGTGAGGTAGTTTCCCGTTGCTTTCCTACTGAGCCAGAAGATGCTATTGCATATCAGTCTGCCAAGCCCACTGAAATGCATGCAGCAACCGACCCTATGAGCGGTATTTTCACACCATTCATAACAGGCACTGGCTGCATAAGGAATGGCATTACTGACATCGCTGATACCTCGGGCACTTTCATATTGTCAAAGCCAAGGATGAGACTGAGACAGGTCAATGAAAGTAACAAATTTATTCTAGCCCATACCAGAAGACAGAGTGCGCTGTAAACACTACATCCTGCCAGCAAAGGCATCACAATGAGGTAATCATGAATATGAAATAAATTGCGAAATGGACTCAAAATCTGAACAAGTTCATTGTAGATATAAATAGAGGCATGACTTTTTCGCATTCAATTTTGAACGATTTCGCGAGAAGGATACTAATTTTCGCGTTATTTCGCGAAGTATTATTGCCGTATCGCTTTAATTTCGCTTTAATGTAATTCTAAATTAAATCATTAAATGTTTCATTACTATCACTGATCGTTGATTGTGGAAGTTTAATTGATAGACTGTACATACCTGGTACATACTTTTGAAGTCATTTCCGGACTGCAGGGTCTTCTGTCTTCTCCAGCGGGATGTTGGCTTTGAGTAGCATCGCTGCTGTTTCGTGAATAAATTCTATTTTTTCACACTAGCTTTCTTTTGCATATCTAATGAGAGTTCTATTGTTTCCTGCCGTTTCACTGTTGGAGTGCTAAATTTACGTTCTGAATGTTCCTTATTTTTAAAACAATGTTTTGAGACAGTATTTTTTTCTCCCACTCGATACGAACATTACAGAATTTACACATTAAAATATTGCTTTCCGAAATGTATAAACCTTCATTCGCAAACTGTTTACCTCCGCTGTGCGCCGTAACACTTGTCGAGCGACACATCTTCGCTACTGTCTGTGATCACTTTCTTAATTTTACCTGACCACGAAGCCGAAATACACCAGTCAATTGTGCTGCTTGTAGACGTCATTAGGGATTCCAGGATTACACAATGCCGTGAGGAGACAGGCAGGGGTGGGATTACCAGCCACCACAAGAACAACATTCCAAACATTTTGTTTGGCAAGAAGCCTGGAGCCAACCCCTTTTCTTTGATGCCATGTCATAACGAGATTTTCCAGAATAGTAATGATAACATATTTCTTTCCTGTTGATGAATCTTTCTTCGCTCTTCCGTTTCTTTTAATATATAATCTTGGAACAAAATGTCAAGTTCGTTATTCACTGCAGATTTCGCTGTAATATCGCGCTTATCGCGAAATGATTGAATTTCGCTTTAAAATGGCCTTATCGCTTTAATTCGCTTTAATTCGCGAACATAATATCCATATTTTCTTAACCAGAAACATATGATTCGTAAAGATGTCGCAAAATCGCTTCAAAATATTTTTTGTCGCGTTTATCGTTAATGCGAAAAAGTCATGCCTCTAGATATAAATATAATATTTTCCATATTGTATATATTTTAAACATGCATTTTCAAAATATAAACTGTTCCATTTATATCTAAAATTTTTATTCGAAAATAGCTAAGAAAGCGATTCTCAGTTGTGCAGAGAATTGTTGAGGCCATTTTAACCGTGGCAAATGTCAAATCACGAGCGAAAGAACATGCTGACATTTGTTCAAATCGGTGTCTCCAAAGTTTTCAAGCTATGTTGACTGAGGTCATGGGGCAATTAAGCAACGGGTAATTAAGAGTATTTTAATGCTGACAACTAGATGAATGTAAAATAAAATCATTTGTAACATTATCTTCGTGTTGTGGAAACTGTAGTAGAGGGCAAGTGTGCACTCACTATCCCTCCCGCGAATCGGGGATCAAGTTCTGCCAATGCGGAGAAATCAGCAAGGGCATCCGAACGTAAAACTCCGCTTGAATCTCAGAATGAGGGGCGTGACAGCTCAGGGGCTTAAGTCACTGGTTTCTCTGTACGGCTGCCAAGGTTCGAATCCCTGCGAATACACTGAAATGGAAATTCACGTTCCTGTAGTTCCTTCAGCCCCGGGGCTATGAACACGATATCAATAGTCCTGTTAAACAACAAGCCTGCTTGCTGCTTTTGAACCAGAGAGATTACTATTGAAGGTATGTCATTGAATTATGATATACCATATACCAAGCGATTTAGCTGCGCCGTATCATCCGTGTGGTTGTAGGCTTGCATTCGGGAGACGGTGAGTTCGACTTCCAACATCAGAAGCCCTGAAGATGTTTATCCATGGTTTCTCACTTTCACACCAGGAAAACGCAGGGGTGTACCTTAATTAAGGCTACTATCAATTTCCACTACTAGCTCTTTTTATAGGTAGTGGTGGTGGTGATTATTTTTTAAGAGGAAGTACAACTAGACAACCACTATATAACACTAATCAGAGCAAAAAACTGGAAGGGAACCGACACTTCGAAAAATGAAGGTATCGGCCTAAGGAAGACAAGAGCCAGAAAGGGCGTGATTATGAAAGAACAAGAACTGACCAAGGGAGGTCGGATAGGATAGATGAAAGTGAGGAGCCTGGCACAAATGGAAGCAGTGCCAGAACTAAGCTAAGAGCCCCGTGGTCGCCAACCCACGCTCTCCAGTTGAGAGCCCCTGGGGCCCCTCTTAGTCGCCTCTTACGACAGGCAGGGGATACCCTGGGTGTTATTCTACCGCCCGCACCCACAGGGGGCGTTTTTATAGGGCCCTACCATTGTCGTCAAAAATCTGTTTTGAATCAGTGCGACGTGCTAGTAAGAGAAGTATAAGACATAAGAGATACATCTGAAAATATGCTTCACGAAATTAGCGAATAAAAGTGTGTTACTCAGTGTTACCTAGCAGACGTGCGGGCTGTGATGTGAAGTACTAATGGATGGCCATGACTAAGAGACACATTATCAAAGAGGGGTGTGAGTCCAGATGGTCGATGTGATGTTTTTCCAGGCTGTGATGTGAAGTATTGATGGATGACCATGACTGAGAGACATATAGAAGGCTCTTTTATCTAAGTGGCCTTATCTCATCATACTCCAGAGAAATTATTTCATTATTATTCCATACAGATAGATGTCTCCCGAAACGAGTCATCAGATGCAAATAAATTATTCTTTTCGTTTTGCGTTTCATTTATTGAAAGGCATGTTTTTGATCATCGGATTTTCTCAAAGGAAAATTTGACATTATTTTTTAGGGTCTTGAGAGACTGTTTTTATCAATCTGGTGTGCTAGTCATGAGTTGCGTCTTACAACATACGTTTTCTTTTCTTTTGTATGTGTTTGTAACTGATTGGAAAGGAAGCGTTTGTATCCTGTGCCTAATTAGCTAATACACTAGCATTCTCCTGGAGTAGAAATGGAATACCACGGGAATCCGGCCGAGAGTTTGACTTTAATCCACTTTTCTACTCACTTTTGATGCCCCAGTGTACCACACTTCAGTCCCTCAAACTAGTCTTAAATTCGTGGCAGAGGCGGGAGCAGAAGCCAGGTCAGCCTGGAAGATGTTATACTGACTCTTACAATTTTTTTTATAAAGTTTCTAAAGGCGATGTTTGCCGACGCAAAAACAATCTCCTATCTTCAGTTTCGTGCTTCATCTCATGTTAGGTGTATACAGAAAACTTAGCATCAGATATTGTGCCTTGGTTTTCCTTTTCCTTTTCCTCTCTTTCCCTTGACAAGCTCGTATAGTCGTAGTGTATACCCAAGGAATTTGGCCGTTCTTTTCCTTTATCATTGTGAGTTGCTCTCTCTTTTCCTTGCCTTTTGATTTCGTTCAGGACGCTTTCATGGGATCTTCTTTCCGTCCATTAATCCTCAGAGTTCGTCACCACATTCATACTTCGAAAGCATTGACGCGTTACTTGTCTTGTTTACTTATGCCCAGGATTCACAACCATAATAGCAGCACCCTTCAGACAAGTGGTACTATCGTAGTAATCCATTGATTTTCATTCCTAGACAATAATTGTGAAAGCTTGTTTAATGTCCGGCACAACAAGAACAGCAGATAATGTCGATAACGTGGAAGCGAGCGTGACGTGATAATGTTTCAGAGCAATACATTAATATTTTGTGTGTTTTATATGTACTCCTGTCGGCTATTCCAGATTTTACTGACATCATAAATGACCATGACACATTTAGCAAATAATCATTATAAGATTTGTACTTAAACCTCTGTGAGGCGCCTGCAACTATATAGCTTGTCGAGCAAAAGCGAACTTAATTAAACACTTAGTTCAATTTCATGCCCCTTTTCCGTCATGAAAAGTGAGATGTTTCCCGTTCATTACCACATTTCCGTTATAATGCACAGGAAATTTCTGATGTATCCTATCGTGCTGGCTCTATTATTCTTTCATTACGTTTCTCTCACACCCTGGTGTAGCCTTGGTCCAGTTTCAAGACCGGATGCCCTTCCTGATGTCAAAGTTATTTGGAGAGAGGTATTCATTATTGCGTGTTTCTGCAGTGGCCGGCAATGTGATGTAAATGATGAGAAATATATTAGAAATACGGCTAAAATCCCCAGCCCGACCGGGAATCGAATACGGGACACACTGTACAGCTGATCATTAGGCCATGGAATCGGATCCTATCACACTGGCTCTGAGGAAAATGTGCGCTTTGAAACCTGCTTCAACTAGGCGTATGATGGGGACCTGGAGAAAAGGACCATTTGCGAACCAGCAACAACTTATTATAAGAAAAAGCGTCAGCTAGAAGAAAGAGGAGATCTTGATCAGTACAGGCGGTACTATAACATCAATATTCGTAGATATTTGCCGTGATTTCGGGATCTCCAGCACCATGACAAGGAACATTGCCATTAAAGGATCAATCGTCATCCAAATGGAACCACATTTACGGTCATTAGAAAGATGATGATGATGATGATGATGGTGATGATGATGATGCTTGTTGTTTAAAGGGGCCTAACATCGAGGTCATCGGCCCCTCATTAGAAAAAGATGTAGATTCATAAAGTATTCATTTTATCTTCTCGTGAGTCAATCTATGCGCAGGCATCAACAGTGGTAGATGGATGTAAACAAAGTTCGGCTGGATCATCCTTGAGCGCAAGTTCAAAGCGTAAACAGGTGTGTTGTCGTGTCTTATGTTTACGCTTAAAGCACAGTGACAGACAGGATATTTATACGTTCAAAGACACGACACTTACAATACTTTCTAAACAACTTAAATATTTTCAAGTAGATTTTTTGTGAGTAAGAAGTAAGATATTTTAAACGATTTTTTTTTTTTTTTTTTACAATCTGCTGTACGTCGCATCGACACAAATAGATCTTACGGCGACGGTGGGATAGGGAAGAGCTAGGAGTGGGAAGGAAGTGACGGCGACCAGCATTTGCCTGGTGTGATAATTGGAAACCACGGAAAACCACCTTCAGGGCTGCCGACAGGGTGGTTCGAACCCACTATCTCCCGAATATAAGCTGATAGCTCCGTGACCCAAACTGCACAGCCATTTGCTCGGTCGACATTATGTAAACCACCGCAAAGGAAAATTAAGCAATGCATTACATCCACCTCTGTACGGTCTCTGCATTATATTGCAGGTACGATTTGTTTTGGAGATATATATGCCTCTCTTGTACCAACAATTCGAACCCTGTCAACTTGCACGAAAGCACTGGAACCACCATTAAACGAGGAAGAGAAGGTATCGCCCGCCCCTCTCCCCCTCCCCTCACCCCCCCCCCCTCTTTCCCCGTAATGTTAAAAGAAGCGTTTTGACAGATAGCCTGGAGGGAGGAACACTGCACGGTGTTGCCACATCCCTGTATTCCTTTCTCCACACCTTCACTCCCGACTCGCTTCTTCGTTCATTCAGACCGCTGTGTTCTGTTAACGTAACTCAGAAGTCAGAGGTTTGGCAACTCCAAGCAACACGAGCCGGCCAACAGGCTTATCTCCATGACAACTGCAGTGGGTTCAAGGCAACAATACCACCGACTCCCTTCTCCCCACTGAACGGACCTCCCTCTCAGAAATGCCAGAACGCGTGTTTCAATATTACGACTGCAGTAACACCGCCTAAGCAGCAGGCAGGTGACGTAGTCTCTACCTTCAGATAGGATATGCACACTTTTGCTAAGCTTTGTCCCGCAAGGCAACCTTGGAATCAAACAAATATCGAAATGAAAACACTACCTATATTATTCATTCGATTCCACTGCAACGCCCTTGAATATCACCAACCTTACCGGGAATCTTGGAAATAGAAGAAGACTGATTGATTAAGCCAGTGAAATGGGCATTTTATGAAATTGATTCCTCCCTTAGGGATAAGAAGAGTATGAATATTAATAAACTAATATACCTCGTCATTTAATATTACTGCGAGGCACATAACGATAGGAATTAGTCAGTTATACACCGCCACACAGTAGCAATCTAAACCAGCCATCAGGTTTGATTAACTTATGGCTTCCAATTATTGTTTTTGGTATCGATTATATTGTTATTGTTGGAAACCGTGATTCTCAGAGCTGCTATAATTAATTTTGCGCCGGGCTGTGTGGTTCAGACGATTGAGGCGCTGGCCTTCTGACCCCAACTTGGCAGGTGCGATCGTGGCTCAGTCCGGTGGTATTTGAGGGTGCTCAAATAGCCTCTTGTCGGTAGATTTACTGACACGTAAAAGAACTCCTGCGGGACACAATTTCGGCACCTCGGTGTCCCCAAAAACCGTCAGATAATAGCTCGTGGTACATAAAAACAAGAACATCATTGTTTTTAAAGTCCGTCAGGTTTCTCTCCGGGTTCTCCGGTTTTCCCTGTCATCTTTCATTCCAGCAACACTCCCCAATACTATTTCATTTCACATGTCAGTCATCAATCATTGCCCCAGTGGAGTGCGACAGGCTTCGGCAGCCGGCACAGTTCCTATCCTCGTCGCTAGATGGCGGCCTGATTAATTTCATTCCTGAACCGGTTGAAATTGGAAACAGGCTGTGAATTTTCATTTTTAAATCCGCCACATTTGGCACTGATATAATTCAGTTTTGAAGATAATCTTGACAAACATTATAATTCGCCATAAATTCCTACGAATTTCTTAGAATCGCCTTTCATATTTGAATGCGTTAACAAACATACGTTCTATCACGGCCGTGGTTCTATTAAACGTGTCCACCAGTAAACGAAGAAGGTCATCGGCGGATGCAGAGTGTTTCTCGGTCCACAAGTGGCCACGGCTCTACCACCGTGGCTCTACGCCTTTGTATTCGGGAGACGGATAGGGCTAGTCCCGACCGTCGGCTGTCCTGAGAATGGCACTAGGGCGAATGCCGGGACAGTTCCTAACATAGACCATGGCCGGTAACCCTCTCACCTTCTCCGATACAAATCTCCTGGCCTGAAAGACGGTGTCACCGTCTAGGAGGCCCGCCTCCCCCTTCATTGGAGGAATCAAAACATTTTGTAGTAGTAGTAAACAAAGAATTCAGAAATTAGTTAAAACGAGAAAGAGCATGGCTGTCTCTAATAACCTCGCCCCCTTATAGCAGACAGCAGACGTTGCCTGTACCTTCACGTGGGGTATACACACTTTTAGTAAGCTTTGTCTCGAAGGGCAACCTTGTAATCAACCGAGCATCCCAAAGCTTGCATGTAACACACTTCAAGCTGACCGGCCTGTAATTATCCGCTTTATGTTTATCACCCCATCCTTTGTACAATTCCATCTGTCCATTGATTTGGTATAACACCTTCCTTAATTCTAATTGTGAATCTCAGTTCAATACGGGAAAATGAAGTTTTTAACTTATAATAACACGTTCATGCTTATTCAACTGGAAGACTGCAAGTCGAAATTCTGCCGTCTCTAAGTATATTAGCCTTAATGACTTATTTCACATCGGACTCGTCTTTCGTGGAAATTAATGTGTAAGAAGAACTATGTATCATCTTTATCTAGTTTATAACCAAGAGGTTTAGAAGCAGCGGGGTTACGTAATCAAAGTGATAAAAGTTTACTTAATTCACCCATATGGCTGTGGATTCGATGCCCCCGTCAGAAATTCGTGAAGTTTAAAAACGTGATTTCCATTCCGAAGAAGAGACCGATGGTCCTGAGATTTACTAAGCTGCTAAAATGAGGACCAGATGAATTTCTGAGGGCGAAGTCATTTGGGGATAGAGTTAACCACTCTGTGTTTTTATTATCATGGATATATTTTTGGGCTTGCGGTCTATCTGGAATTTTCGTCATCAATTTCCCTGCATCACTGTAACCATGGCAACCAGTGTTCGTCTATGTACACTAGGTCATCTTCTCACTGTGTGCTTTCTCCCTGTAACTGAGAGCTTGAGAAAATCTCGTATCAAGTGAAGCCCGTTCTATTTCTCACTCCAGAATTATAATCCTTGAACTGGGCAGAAAAAGAACCCAGGTTCTTGAAATACATGTCTTAAGAGGCTAATAAGAGGAGGACAACCAATGAATCTGTCTCTCTGTCCCATTTACAGAGTGTCGCTCTTAGTTAACATCAATGTTAATACGTACATTATATTAATACCAATAATATCCTATGATAATATTTGTTGTAACCAAGGTTGAAATTTACAAAACACAACTTTTATTGCTTCACTTTATGATATTTACACAAATAACGGAAATTTATTTTGAAGCAAAAAGGAATATTGAATCTTGAGAAAAGTCTGTCTTTATACAATATGTACAGGTTTACAGTCTTTATATACACTTCTATCTTGAAAAGATAGTCTTTGTGAATTGACACGTTGATAGTCGAAAACTATCTGGCACACTAACATAAATGTCTTTGAGAGTCCTTGTTTGTTGAAGTGCCTGAATTCCTAAAAAGCAAGTTCAATTGATTGAAGAAATTCCACCTAGCGAAACTAAGGGAGCTTGCATAACTTAGGGAATGAAAATGGCTTGTAAAAGAATTACGGAACATAGGCAGCGGAAACAGGTAAGGGAGCGGTGACCAGAGGTGAGACCTCGTACTGCCAGAAATTCAGTCCACCTGGTCGAAGCACATTTTCAAGAGGAGTAGCCTCCGTGCTCGACGTAGGGTGTATTCTGGAGCTGGACACCGGGGCAAGTGGGCAAGTGAGCATTTTTTTTTTTTTTTTTTCTTCGGGGGGGCCCCCGAAGCCCGCTCCCCCCGCGTGACCAACGACTCAATCTACATGGCCTCCGACATGCTATTATTTCTAAGAAGAAGAAAGAGATAGCAGGGGAGAGTGGGAAGTGATACAAGGAGTATCTGCCGGTTTCCGAGTCAGACTCGCTACCACGGCAAAGTTTGTATTGGTTGGATAGTGTTAAGGTATGGTATTGAAGGGTCAGGGAAAAACCACATAGGCAGAAAGAAGAAAGAGCCTACATGTAAAACCTGACATCTTGTGATAGCACATGCAAGGATGTGGGCTGGAAAAAGACCAGAGGTTGTGTTAGTTAGGAACAGGTAACATGCACAAAACATAAACCAATTCCTCGCCATTCCATCGCCTGGGGATCAGTCCGTCTGGGCACTGCTGGGATTAGCGCGGTCCTTGCCGGCTGCGGAGCCATGCGTCAAGTACCACTAGGGCCTGTCGCACGACTCCACCTCCTTGGGGTACCTCGTACCCAGTCTCCGATCCCGGAGAATGAGGCCAAGCCCGCCGAGGCGGGGGCCTCCTGGAATGGGGTGGGTCATGGCGCCGGGCCTCCCTCCTCTCTGCCCGCGCCATGGCCCTGTAGACTGGGCAACTGCGGTGGGAGGCCGGGTGGCCCCCCGCGCAGTTGGCGCACACCGGCGCCTCCTTAAGTGTTGCGCAGGCCGTGTAGTGGTGATCACCACCACAGCGGTTGCACTTCACTTGGAGTCCACAGCTAACTTGACGGTGGCCCCACCTCAGACAGCGGAAACACTGCAAGAGCTGCTGAGGGGGACGTTTGACTCTCACCTGACTGCCGCTACCCGCTGAGGTCCTCTCCTGATTGGCTCCTCGGTTGACTGCTGTCCTGGGAGCAGTCCTGGGTTGCGGCTTGGCGGTCCTCTCCTGGTGAGCCAGCGACGCCTTCTGCTTCCTGGTGCGGCGTCGTCTTCTTCTTCTTCCCGGGGGTTGCTTCTCGGCGGGGGAAGAGGCCTCGTCCTGGTGGCCCTCCTCCCGGCCTGGTGACCCCAGGGTAGCTGGTGGTGGTGGTTCCGCTGCGTCGCCGTCTTCTTCCTTCTCCTGACTGGCGGCGGCGGCGTCGGTCGCTGCTAACGCTTGACTGCGTTCCCTGTCCTGTGGGGCGCACATCGAGGTCTGCATCTCGAACGACATGTTGGTTGGCAGGGCCTGGACGGCGGCCTCAGCACGCCAAGGGGCGTCCTTGTCCACTGCCGTGCTGCCATCCACCATCACGGGCGCTCTCCTGGTTTGCGCCCGGGTTACAGGCCCCTCCTGGTAGGCCTGCGTCTGCGACCACTTCGCCTTGGTAGGTGGGCGACGATCCTGGTTGGCGGCCTTGTTGGTCTGCGTGTACTTCGTAGAGTACAGCTTTCCAACTGGGGTCGCGTCGTCGCGGCGCTCGGGAGCGCCGCCGTCGTCCTCGGTCATTGGCTCCGTCTGCGTGGCTGCCTCCTGGTAGCCCGAGACGTCCAGGTGTTCCCTGAGTCCTGGTAGCCTGGCAACCTGGAACAGCTGAGACGCGCGCTCCTCGTAGACCTTGAAGCTGGCTGCGTCGTTAGGGCGAATGATGATCGCCCAGGTATTGACCATAATGCCGATGATCGGCAGGAGTGGCTCGCCGATGAACTCCGCAGTCGCATTCAGGTTGTCGAAGACGCGCAGCGTCCCCTGATGGTCGTCTTCCCCCGGCCGGTTGAACACCACCAGTCCCGGGCGTTTATAGTCGGGGGCATCCGTCTCGAAGAGCGCGTCTTGTAGCTTGTCGACGGCTCCCTCGTGGTCGTAGTCGACCAGCGTCACTGGTAGGGTCGGCTTCTCCATCCTGGTCCTCCTGTAAGAAATCCTGAAACAGAAGAAAGAGCGAGCACTGAAAAGTGCTACAGCTCAGACAATGCTCTTTCGAAGATGTACTAACAAGTACAGCTGCCTGACTAGTACTGGGAAAGTACAGAGCGCCTGGCGAGGAGAGAGCGAGCGAGCGAGAAGAACACGTCCTTCCGCTACGACTGCCAGCTGCTCCTTGGCAAGTGAGCATTTTTTTTTTTTTTTAATTTTTTTTTTTTTCTTCGGGGGGGCCCCCGAAGCCCGCTCCCCCCGCGTGACCAACGACTCAATCTACATGGCCTCCGACACGCTATTATTTCTAAGAAGAAGAAAGAGATAGCAGGGAAGAGTGGGAAGTGATACAAGGAGTATCTGCCGGTTTCCGAGTCAGACTCGCTACCACGGCAAAGTTTGTGTTGGTTGGATAGTGTTAAGGTATGGTATTGAAGGGTCAGGGAAAAACCACATAGGCAGAAAGAAGAAAGAGCCTACATGTAAAACCTGACATCTTGTGATAGCACATGCAAGGATGTGGGCTGGAAAAAGACCAGAGGTTGTGTTAGTTAGGAACAGGTAACATGCACAAAAACATAAACCAATTCCTCGCCATTCCATCGCCTGGGGATCAGTCCGTCTGGGCACTGCTGGGACTAGCGCGGTCCTTGCCGGCTGCGGAGCCATGCGTCGAGTACCACTAGGGCCTGTCGCACGACTCCACCTCCTTGGGGTACCTCGTACCCAGTCTCCGATCCCGGAGAATGAGGCCAAGCCCGCCGAGGCGGGGGCCTCCTGGAATGGGGTGGGTCATGGCGCCGGGCCTCCCTCCTCTCTGCCCGCGCCATGGCCCTGTAGACTGGGCAACTGCGGTGGGAGGCCGGGTGGCCCCCCGCGCAATTGGCGCACACCGGCGCCTCCTTAAGTGTTGCGCAGGCCGTGTAGTGGTGATCACCACCACAGCGGTTGCACTTCACTTGGAGTCCACAGCTAACTTGACGGTGGCCCCACCTCAGACAGCGGAAACACTGCAAGAGCTGCTGAGGGGGACGTTTGACTCTCACCTGACTGCCGCTACCCGCTGAGGTCCTCTCCTGATTGGCTCCTCGGTTGACTGCTGTCCTGGGAGCAGTCCTGGGTTGCGGCTTGGCGGTCCTCTCCTGGTGAGCCAGCGACGCCTTCTGCTTCCTGGTGCGGCGGCGTCGTCTTCTTCTTCTTCTTCCCGGGGGTTGCTTCTCGGCGGGGGAAGAGGCCTCGTCCTGGTGGCCCTCCTCCCGGCCTGGTGACCCCAGGGTAGCTGATGGTTCCGCTGCGTCGCCGTCTTCTTCCTTCTCCTGGCTGGCGGCGGCGGCGTCGGTCGCTGCTAACGCTTGACTGCGTTCCCTGTCTTGTGGGGCGCACATCGAGGTCTGCAGCTCGACAGACGTGCTGTCAGGCTGGGCCTGGACAGCAACCTCAGAACGCCAGGGGGCGTCCTCCTCCACAGAAGTCGCACAGTCGCGACGCCAGGGGGCGTCATGCCCCACCTCCGTGGTGGCGTCGCTGGTGGCCGGCTGGGTGGCCAGGACTAGGTCGGTATTAACCGCCCTATTCCTTAGCCTCCTCGGCGTCTCCCTGGTCTCCGTCGCGGCCCTGACTGCGCCGGTGTTCATCCCTGGCACTCCGTCCCTCCCTGGTAGACGGATGACCTGGAACAGAGAAGAAAGCTCCCTCTCTGCGTCGCGCATCCTCTCCTGGTCGTGATGCCTGGTGATGAGGCCTCCTGGTAGGAAGCTCTCGACGGCCATGGTTGTCGAGATGATCCTGCCTCCTCGGCGAGGGCGCCGCATTCTGTCCAGGACGAGGCCCCGTTCAGAAGTTACAGGGCGCCCCGGCCTGTAGTACACGAGCAGCGCTTCGTGCGCCGGGTCGGTGTAGCCTTCGGAGAAGAAGAAGCCGTTAGGGGGGTCACACCCGTCCCTGTAAGGCTCCGTCTCCACTTCGATCTCCGGGTCCTCCTGTGGCAGCTCCGGCTCGGGTGCCGGGGTCTCCGGCACAGGTTCCAGCGTCTGCGGCTCCGTGTTGCTCTCCGGTGACGGTGTCATGCCGGTGAAGAGATCTCGGAGCAAGTGCCCGATCGCCACCGCCCGTTCCTGGGTCGTCATCGTATCCGCCTGGTTGTCCATCCTGGTCCTCCTGTAACAAACTCTGAAAGAGAAAGAGCGAGCACTGAGAAGTGCTCAGCTCAGACAATGCTCTTTCGAAGATGTACTAACAAGTACAGCTGCCTGACTAGTACTGGGAAAGTACAGAGCGCCTGGCAAGGAGAGAGAGAGCGAGCGGGAGGAACACGTCCTTCCACTACGGCTGTCGAACTCGTCCTTGGCAAGTGAGCAGGCAGGGAGCTCCTATTTATAGTACACTCGATGGTCAGACACGCGCACTGAGGGCTGCGCGTCGAAGCTAGCAGAATGATACACAGGCGCGCGTGCTGCCGGCTGGCGGAGCGAGAAGGGAGCGCCGGACATACAACAATATTCTTAACTAATAATTAAACATTATATTAATATTAGACTAATACTATCATATATTATAATAACATACTCAAATTATATTAATACCAATAATATCCTACGATAATATTCTTAACTAATAATTAAACATTATATTAATATTAGACTAATACTATCATATATTATAATAACATACTCAACTAATAAATCAAATCAGGACTGAGAACGCGAACGTCGCCATGCCCTGTCAAGGGTAGAAGAATGAGGAGGAACCTAGTAATTCTAATGTAAGAAGTGATTATGAATAGGCCTACGTTTCGCAGTGAATATTAATCTATATATAAAAAGAGTTTACTAAAAATAGTTTTGGCAAATCCGTCCGCCCGTCCGTTCTACTGAACCGATTTGCTACATTTTTGTTTTATTTTCTCCGCAATCACCTGTCAGTGAATCATCAGACATTGATAGGTCTCTAAGTTCAGACAACTTTGAGTAATCATAAACTCATATCATTAAATTATCACTCCAATAATACTTGAAGGCGAAGGCTTACCGTAGCCCGCAATACATGACAGGTTGCTAAGCTACTAACACTTTCATTAATATTCTGATATATTATGTGATTTTCATCCTTAGTAATGTCATTGCATGCAGCCATTTTTAATTACTATCTTTCAAGCCAGAGAGTATACACATCCTCTGATCATTGAATAATACTATACCTGATAGATACTTTCTGATTTTCTAACCTTTCCCAGCCTCCAAATATATTCAACAGATGACAGAACGTTCTTAATAACTTACCAAGTAACTTACATGCTGCTAAGAGAAAAAAGTCTACGTACAAACAGACCCCCACCATGACATATGCCTTAGACATTATCTGGGAACACCTATCGAAGGATAACCTAGCTACACTAGAAAGAGTGAAGGTCATGTATTTTAAAAAAGTTCTCTGCGTGGCAAAAACGCTCCTTCGAGACTAACCTACGAGCTCACAAGACAACCGTTCTCTATAGAACAATACGAAGCTTTACATGAACAACTGCAGGATAAAAAAGATATGGATTACATTTTTACCAAATAGACGGCATGATGTCAGAATGGATTAATACGAACTGCGGTATTCCACAACGAATTTCTTATTAAATGGTAATAAAACCACTGAAAAGGGCAGGCAAAACTGCATGACTACGACAGGCATATCAAGACGAGTTATCTGACCTATTCATAACGAATGCGGAGCAGCACGGGTCCTCCAGTACATTATAAAATTATATTTTCCCTTAGATAGTGTGAAGTCTATTTATGGAGGTTTTGATTGGCGAGGTGAAGTCCAATGAGTCATTTTTACGAACTGCACTGCTGTAGATAGTGTATGCTCTGTGAAGAGGAGAATTTGCGTGGCTTTCTATGTTTGAAATGTTGAATTTCTTGTACTATAACCCTAGGAACATGAAATTTTAACAGTGCTACGATTTCAGAACTATCCTCGTTCTTGGTGCCGAGGTTAAGGATAGTGAGAGCCTTTATCTCCTGTACAGGAGATTGCTTTAATTAATTTGATGTGATTTGGAAGTAGCTACTCGAAGAGAGACATTCGACTGTTGTTCAATATATGTCTTTGTTCTAAATTTAAAATCAATTTTCTTGAAAAAATGTATAAGGTTATTTCCTAGTGTAAGGGCATTGTATGGTGGCTCTGACAGATAACCTCTATGTTAAGCTCCAATCATTAAAGGACGGACAAAGGGAAGAATAAATAGGAATAAACTGATGGATAGTGAGGGATTTAACGTGTCCATAATTACTGTATGAAAGTCTTAAAGAGTCACTAGAATGCAGGATCGTGATTCCCTTTCCAAGTTAATCTTTGATTTCCTCTACCCCCTGTTCTATATGAACATTGAAAAGTGGGGGGAACAAACTGCAGTCTCGCCTCAACCTTTCTGGATTGCCGCTTCTTTTTTAAAGCACTCGATTCTTATCACTGCAGACTGCTTTTTTAATATACACATTGTAGATAATTCTTTGTTCTCGGTATCTGATCCCCATCACCTTCACTATCTCAAATAGCTTGGTCCGGTGACCATTATTTAATGTCTTTTCTAGATCAATAAACGCCATATACGTAGGCTTGTCCTTCTTAATTCGGTCTTCTCAGATCACACGTAAAGTCAGGATTGCTTCACGTGTTCCTACATTTCTTCCCAAGCCAAATCGATCTTCTCACAACTCAGTTTCTACTTGTCTTTCCATTCTTCTCTAAATAATGCGGGTTAAAATTTTGCCGGAGTGTAATAATAATAATAATAATAATAATAATAATAATAATAATAATAATAATAATAACTGTGGTTTTAGATTATATGAACAATATTAACGGCGTTCGGCGTTCTAGGCATGATGAAGGAGCGAAGTGGTTTGCCATTGCTTTCCTCATTGGGTCAGACAGTGCTATTGTAGCACTTCGAGCCTGTGACGAACACCTTCTTTAAGAGGGCAGTACTGCCAGATCTAAAAATATTTCGGAAGATGGGCTCGAAAACTTGAAGATTCAGTAAAAATTTTGGAAATAAATTTTTAAAAAACATTTCATTATTTTACTGAAGATCAGATGATCACAGAATTAACATTGAGGGATAGAACTGAATACCTTCTTGTCATTCCTCTGAAGATGTTCCTATTTTCCTACCATCTAGGTCATCGCCACCCTCCTCTTCCTCATTCTCCGTCGCTTTTTTGCGCTTTCCCTATAACCGTATAAGCTTCGATGCTGCTATTCAAGGATCCAACCCATTTTCGGGCTGATTATGCAACAGTATCGACATTTACAAGATATTTCGTAGAATTTCTCATACACACATACATACATCTTTATTATAGCCCATTATGCCTTTCAGCCTTCAGTCTGCAAGCCTCTGTGAATTTAATAAAGGTCGTGACAATCCTCTATTTGTAACCAGTTCTGTTGTCTCGTTTAGTTCTATACCTCTTATATTTGAATCGTAAGAGTGTCCATTACTCCCCTAGGCAACCTATCCTCCTCCATTCGCTTCACATGACCCCACCACCGAAGCCAGTTAATGCGGACAGCTACATGCGTCGAGTTGATTCTTAACTTAGCCTTTATCTCCTCATTCCAAATACCCTCCTTCCATTGTTCCACCGGTTTGTACCAGCAATCATTCTCGCTACTTTAATGTATGTTACTTCTAACATATGAATAAGATATTCTGAGTCCACCCAGCTTTCACTCCCGTAAAGCAAAGTAGTTCTGAAAACAGATCGATCTAAAGATGTAAAGACAGAATTTATCTTAATAAGAACTTAAAAACAAATGAACAGATTCTGCTTTTATTCAGAGTCAAAGTAAAAGAAAAAGTAGGTAAATCTAGATTAATGAATAAAGTAGATCTTGTAAAATGAATGAAGAAAACAAACACGAAACTAACGTATCCTTTATTATGTATGTCTACCACTTTGAGTCCTGTTCGTTGATACGGGTCAGTGGTGAAATGAGATTGTATATGTCATGGTTTTGAGGCCGGATGCCCTTCCTGACGCCAACCTCAGTTAAGGAGCTGATGAAATGAATGATTGTGAATGAAAGAGGGAGGAGGTGAAAGGAATTGTTTGCGCCTACAAATGGAAACTATCCCGGCATTTGCCTGGAAGTGAAAATGGGAAACCATTCTCAGGAGAGCTGATAGTGGGGTTCGAACCCACTCGCCTCCCGAATGCAGAGCTTGGCTCCATAGCCGTGGCACGGTAACACGCAAGGCCTCTCCGCTCGGTTTATCATGCATTGCGATTGTGCTCAATTTGTTTCCATTGTTTTGATTCCATAATTCTTTGAATATTTCGTTCCATATCGATTTAAACGCAGCTGACGCACGAATACGGGCTTCTTGTCTCTTTCACTACGTAGTGCAAGCTGTGCTGTGCTTATATATCTATCACCCAGCCACCGTACCAGCGCTGCCAACCTCTGAGATGGTCAGGATAGTACAATAACCCCAAAAAGATAGTACTTTTTAAGAGAGGATCGTACGACTTAAAATAACCATTAAGATATTCGCTATTTAAGTCTCTTTAAAGACGCAATTACGCAGCAGCTTCCTTCTCAGGAAATGACTGGTTCGATTCTTGGTTTAGTTCGGGCCGCACGTCAAACTTTACGTTCCGCGGATTACCTGCAACACGATAGCTAGGTGTCCCATTGCCGTAAATCCACATTTAAACAGGTTAGGGTGGAAAATAAATATACAGTACGTCATTGTGCTAATATGGGAGATACAGTATCAAGGATACGAAAATAAATTTTATACAGATTACTCAATTATTGCATAATTTATAAAGACGTAGTCAACATGAGGTTTAAAGCCACTGAAGTGCATTAACTCATAGTTGGAAACCACCATCATCATCATCATCATTATATTCTTCTTCTATGGAAACTCTAGGTACATTCATAGCAAAATATTCTGAAGTGCCGTACTGGTACTGAGCTTGCTGGTTGATTACACAACTCTGCTTTAGTAATCCTTTCGTGCATGTTCTCCGAAGGAACAACTGATCACACCACTGTAGTTAAGGTATAAGCCATTTTCAAAATCCTATTATTGAAGTGAATTTGGCATTTTCACATAAATCAGGAAAAAAGTAATGAACTAAAAATAATTGACGAAATATTCAAAGATCTCTACAACCTAAATGACTGAATTTTAACTAATTCGTTTTTTTTTTGTTATGGCCCTGAAAATTTTCATTGCAAAGTTTGACTGTGTAATATGATCTTAGTAAAACAAATTAATTCAACTTTAATGACTTGATACATCACAGCATTCATGCGGAACTTCAGGCATTTCCATTACGAAATTAACAGCGTACCACATCCCATCTTGTGAGCCGTAACAACAGCCACTGTTCTCTCAATGCTTCTGGACTTCCTACAAGAAAATTTCTGCTCCTTTGACACAGATTGATAATCTCTAATCAATACCTTTCGTTTTGAAGAAATTTGCGGAGGTTTATTTGGAATAGAACTGCTTTCCATACTAATTTGTTCTTCTCTGCTGACATAAATTCAAAATTATTTGAACATAACTTTATGTTATTGTACAAATAGTCCAACATTTTCAAATCAGCTCTCCTACTCTTTTACAAGCTATTTTCTACACCTGGAAAATTAAAACACCGCTCGGTTCGTGTTAGAGGTTATGATTGCGTTAAAACCGTATTTAATTTCATAATTAGATGAATTTCCCATTGAGTTTCGTTTCTGGCTCATTGACAAACGAAATACCTACTTATTTTAAGTTACATTTCTACATCTTCACAATACTGTTCTACTATCCGAAAATGTAAACATTAATTCAAGCTTTACTTTTCAGGACCTTTAAGAAACCTAAAGAATGATAGCTCTGGTGTCTTCTTCTTGCAGTTGAGCAGTTTATTGAATTACACACAACTCGTTTCGTAAACACCATGGTAATTTGATAGAGAACCGATCATCTATAATGGAATTACCACACGCTTACGAATCGGTAAGAAAAGATCGATTTGGCTAAATATGACGAGAAGAAGAGATAGAATGATACGACAAATCTTAAGTCATCCAGGACTTGTTCAGTTTGTTTTTGAAGGAAGTGTAGGCGGTAAGAACTGTAGGGGTGGACCAAGGTACGAATATGACAAGCAGATTAGAGCAGATGTAGGATACAATAGTCACGTAGAAATGAAAAGGTAAGCACAGGATAGGGTGACATGGAAAGCTGCATCAAACCAGTCTATGGACTGATGACACAAACAACACCACTTCACACAACGTACACCAACTTACACATCCTAGTACACCAGTGACTTGCTCACCACGTGAAGCGCTGGAGTCGCATGGATGAAAGAAGTGAGAGCGCCACCTCTGGCTCAGTTTGCCAATGCCAAGCCTGTGTAGACTGTTATCAGCAGGAAGCCACCTGCATTCCAGTGTCTGTCTGACCTTCCCCCAGGGTTGATTGCTACAGCTGAAAGGGGGAGAGATCGTCAGACTGCTTCAAGGACATATTGCAAACGTTCCGACTTTAAATAACTTGAATGTTTCTGACCCAAAAATCAGAGTGTACACGAGTGGCAAGAAAGAGTTCATATTGCAGAAACAAAGAGCAAGTTAGAAATTAAATCCTTGGAAGAAGCTGTGCTTGTGATTCGAAATAATGTTGTGAGAAGGACAGTAGGCAATGGTATGATGATAAACGGGGTTAAAAGTCAGGTTGTGAGTTTCTCAAATACGAAAAGTCCTCTCAGTTTTAATTACTGCGTTGATAGGGTGAAAGTTCCTTTTGGGGATCATTGTAAGTACCTAGGTAATTAATATAAGGAAAGATCTTCATTGGGGTAAACACATAAACTTGATTGTAATTAAAGGGTACAGATTGCACATGGTTATGAGGGTATTTTTGGCCTGCAGTAAGGATGTAAAGGAGAGGGCATATAAGTCTCTGGTAAGACCCCCGACTAGAGTATCCTTCCAGTGTATGGGATCCTCACCAGGATTACTTGATTCAACAACTGGAAAAAATCCAAAGAAAAGCAGCTCGATTTGTTCTGGGTGATTTCCGACAAAAGAGTAGCGTTACAAAAATGTTACAAAGTTTGGGGTGGGAAGACTTGGGAGAAAGGAAACGAGCTGCTCGATTAAGTGGTATGTTCCGAGCTGTCGGTGGAGAGATGGCGTGGAATGACATCAGAAGGTAAATAAGTTTGAGTGGTGTCTTAAAAAGTAGGAAAGATCACATTATGAAGACAAAGCTGGAATTCAGGAGGACAAATTGGGACAAATATTCGTTTATAGGAAGGGGAGTTAGATTGGAATACTTTACCAAGGGAGATGTTCAATAAATTTCCAATTTCTTTGCAATCATTTAAGAAAAGGCTAGGGAAACAACAGATAGGGAGTTTCTCACCTGGGCGACTGCCCTAAATGCAGATCAGTGGTGATTAGTTAATTGGATGGTGGAGCCAAATGATGCGAAGATTGGGAAAATCTAATGGAATAAGTCGGTGCCAGAAGACATGCGACAGTAGCGTAGCGAGAATCGGCCGATGGGGGGAAGGTGGGGTGTTGGGTATAGTTACAAAATATGATAGAACATAATGAAAATGTTTGTGAGTGTGTGGCGCGCGCATGCACTATAAGGACACTGATACAAGTGAATTAATTTGATATCCAGACTGCAGTACACTACAAAATCTCAGGTTAAAATAGAGAAGTAGAACAATACGATTAAGGTCCAAAGTTTTACAGCGAATGGTATGTTCGGTTTGCAATCTAACAATCAACTTTTGAGGCTTCTTAGCAAATAGATTCAACAGATCTGTTGGTTTTACAACTACTGTATGTCTCTAAATGTTTATTTAGTTTATTGTTTGTTGTTAGTTTTGTTTATTTTTTTAACATTCCACTTGGCAGGGATGGGGGTCTAAGCCGACCCCGTGGTGTAGGGGTAGCGTACCTGCCTCCTACCTGGAGGCTCCGGGATCGATTTCTGGCCAGTGACCGGACCAGTTTATAAAGTTTAACTTTTATAAAGATTGTAACATGCGGTCATTGATACACAACCCTACATAAAATATTTTAAAATAGTTCAGTAAAAGGAGGTGAAGGACAGTGCTTTAGCTATTTCTAATTCAACAACTGCAAAATGTGTGTTACTAAGAAAAAACGTCAATGGGATAAACCATACAGTAGATTTTAAGACGTGACAATAAAGACAAGTAGTAAAACTTACTGAAAGAACTGCAGTACGAGGACTTGAAATGTAACATAGAGTATTTGAAAATGGGTGAAGATACTGTTACGCTCATTGCATCAAAAGTGTCTTGATTTATCGATGAACTAATTGATCGCCTCAGGAATTGCGTTCGGTTTACTAGCAACAGGAGAATGTTTTGCAAGTCTCCAGTACAGTATGCAGCATTTCTCAGTGCACTCTCTCTAGCATTATTGCAGAGACAAGTGAGGCTATTGACCAGACTATCTTCTTCTTCATGATCTTTTTCTTCTTCGCACTCTGGTGTGGTCACGGATGAGAACTGTGGTGCGCCTGTGAATTTGGCCCTGTTTTACGGCCGGATGTCCTTCCTAACGTCAACCATACGTGGAGAGATGTAGCTATTCAATATTGTTTCTTTTTTCTGGTGGTTGGTAATATGATGTGTTATGTTGTGTGCCAATGAAGATGTGCCTTTAGACGAACACACACACTCAGGTCCCGAGCAACAGGAATTACCCAGATAGTTAAAATCCCCGACTCGGCCAGTAATGGAACCTCAAACACTCTGAGCCGAAGGCCACGACGCTGATCACTCAGCTAAGAGACCGGACAAACGTTTCTTCAGCTTATCGCAGGTATTTCTGGGGTCGCTGGAGGATCCTGGCTCATTTTTTGTTTTGCCTGGCGGTTTACGACCGAATGTCCTTTCCGATACCACGTGATTTCGGCAATTCGGATGGAAAGGCAGCAGTAACTACTACTACTAAAGGTTTTCATTTCCTCCCTGATGGGGGAGGCGGGCCTCCTAGACGGTGACGCCGTCTCAGGCCAAGAAATTTATATCGGAGATGTGCGGTGAAGGTAAGTGGGTTGGCGGCCGTGGCCTATACTAGGAACTGTCCTGGCATTCTCCTTAATGCATGAGAATGGAAAACCACGGAAAATCATTCTCAAGACAGTCAACGGTGAGGGACAGTCCTTCTCCGTTTCCCAAATACGGAGGCGTACAGGCAAGAACAAAGTGTAGCTTCCATTGAAGTCCCAGTCTCATCCATGGCTGTGATAATATGGAAGTTTCTGGGGTGTGGGTGGTGTTGAGTAATGGCATTCGGAGCACAAATAGTGTCTGAGTGTTATGCAAGGTGTTGCTCATAGGGTCAGTCGTGCTGCAGTGGCACATTCTGGTCCAGTGAGGAAAGCAATGGCAAACTACCTCACTCCTCATCTTGCCTAGTATGCCTCATCTGGGCTCTGCCATTGGTTTTTGCAGTTTCCCTGTAACTGCATAGCATTTGTTGGTGCTATTTGAGGATCCAACCAGCCACTGGGCTGCTGACCTAACAGACAGCCGCGGTAGAGCGGTGGCCACCCGTCCTCTGCTCGGTTGGCCGGCTGGAGTGAAGTGCTGTCGTATCACGGTCCAGCCGGGGCCACTTGTATGCTGAGACCAACTCTGTATCCGGCAACCCAGCAGTAATACCAGCCTAAATATAGCATTTCTAAAACGGAAGTCAGACGCTAGTGTGTGTGTGTGTGTGTGTGTGTGTGGGAGCGACAATTAGGACAGCCCACGGTTCTAGGTACTTACCGGCAGGTAGAGAGGGAAGCGAGGTAGGTAAGGCAGACAGGAGAAGATAATGTAACGCACCTTCTCTTCTCATCCACGACACAAGCAAGGAGAAACCTGTTTCCCTGTGCTCCACTGTCTCCCCCTATTAACTGTGGTCGTCCATTATTCATATTCAAGGACAGCACATCACTGACCCATTCTGACATGCAGTACCAGTTCCGTTGGTTACAGCTTTAAATCTAGCTGTGCCTCGGGCGACCGACTCAAATTAACTCAATTAGACATGCCTCTTTAAATGATATGCGGTACTAAACCAGACTCAAGTTGCTCTCCTTACTGCATACGTATTAGCTGCGTGATACCGTCACTGTCTTCTCAAAAAATCGACCATGGTTCGAATCCTGGACAACGCAACGGAATATTTGAAAGGAAATGTTATATTCCCGTACTCTGGGTTCCATCCGAAGGTGGTTGGGACAACACACAGAGGAAGAATCTGCGCACAAAACAGTCTGCAGTTATAAGAATCAAGTGCTATGGAAAAGAAGCAGCAATCCAGAAACGAAATCAGACAGACTTTTGGAAAGGGAATATCACAAACCAAGGAGAGAAAATCAAAACTCTGAGCTTCCCCCCCCCCCCCCTCAATTTTGCTTTTAAGTCGCACGGACATAGATAAGTCTTATGGCGACGATGCGATAGGAAATGGTTAAAAGTGGGAAGAATGTGTGATCATCCCCTTAATTAAGGTACATTCCCAGCATTTTCCTGATGTAAAATGGGAACCACGGAAAACCATCTTCAGGGCTGCCGAGAGTGGGGTTCGGACCCACTATCTCCCGAATGCAAGCTGATAGCTACGTGATCCATAGCACACAGTCACTTCCTTGGTTCAAATACTCATTGTGTGCTTGACTTCCATTATCATTGTATGTTTAATTCTATTAAAACTTAAAGTGTGATGAAAGGGAAACGGAAAGAGGATAAATGACGAGCATACCAACGCCATCAAAATAAGAGGAAAGTTTCCTAGAGGGAATGAAATTTACATATAGTGTAGGGTGTAGATCTATATTTTTCTTCGTTGGTCGTGTCCAAATACTTTTCTTTTACTTAATGTATATGCATGTCCGTAGTGTAATATAAAACAACAACGAAAGTTACGTTAGCTGTAGACAGAAGACTGCTATTTGTATTTCCTTCCTGATTCAGAAGGCAGCGCGCCGGCCTCTCACCGCTGGGTTCCGTGGTTCAAATCCCGACCATTCCAGGTGAGATCTGTGCTGGACAAAGAAGAGGCGGGAGAGGGTTTTCTCCGGGTACTCCGGTTTTCCCTGTCATCATTCACTCCAGCAACGCTCTCCAATTTCATTTCATCAGTCAGCCATTAATCATTGCCCCAGAGGAATGCGACAGTCTTCGGCAGCCGGCACAATTCTTATCCTCGCCGCTAGATGGGGGCTTCATTCATCCCTTTCCTGACCCGTTCGGATGAATGGAAACAAGCTGTGGATTTTCACATTTAATAATTAATATTATCTGGAAAATAAAATATTGATGCTTGTAACACTTAACGGCTCACCAACAGCAAGAGTGAACCTTCGAACATGGCTTTGCGACGACTGGATATAACGATAGGGAGATAAATGTCGTGTGAGAAATGTTGTAGAGCTTGTATAAAATTCGAGGATGTTCTTGCGTGTACAAGGTAATATTTTTAAATTGTTACATCTGGTCTATATTGTAAGGAGTTGAGGAATGGACACTAAAAATAGCTTCAACAGAAAAGGTAAAGGCTTCTGAAACGTAGGCTTACCTCCTCCTCCTTCTTAATTCTCAGTACGAAGTCCGAAGATTGGGTGGCAGCAATTCTTCTTCTCCACACCTCTCTGTTCTTTGTTAGTCTCTTCATTTCCTCATACCGGGCGAGTTGGCCGTGTGGTCAGAGGCACGCGGCTGTGAGCTTGCATCTGGGAGATAGTGGGTTCGAATCCTACCGTCAGCAGCCCTGAAGATGGTTTTCCGTGGTTTCCCATTTTCACAACAGGCAAATGCTGGGGATGTACCTTAATTAAGGCCACGGCCGCTTCCTTCCAACTGCTAAGCCTTTCCTATCCCATCGTCGCCATAAGACCTATCTGTGTCGGTGCGACGTAAAGCAACCAGCATTTCCTCATATCAACCTGCTTCTACATCTCCCATCTATCTAGAGTATTACAGTCTAAATCTTCCTCTTCTGCCCTGAATCATTCCTTCCATTATTATAAAACTATTGTGCCTGTAGAGATGGCCAATTAACTGGTCTCTTCATTTTCTTACTGCTGGTAGTGGAGATATTTATCAACCCATTGGTCGAAGAATTTATTCATTTGTGAGTTTTGCTGTCCATGAAATCTTTTCCATCCTCCTCCAGCATCACATCTCAAATGCCTCCAGACCTCTCTTATCGCATGCACCAGTAGTCCCTATTTCCGAGCCATACAAGGCCACACTCCAGGCATAGCACTCAATAAATACCTTTTTCTCGTCCCAAGATTTAGATTACTCGATGCAAGTAGCATCCTTTTCGTGTAAGAGGCTACCTTTGTCTGTGCAGTTCTGCTCTTTATAACGCCTGAAGTTTTGCCATCTCAAATGACTTTACTTCCTAAATACGTAAAAGTATTTACTTGAATGAGTGGTATATCATTAATTCTAATTTGGACTGTATTTTGTTGGCGGTTGCAAACCACAATTTTGGTCTTCTTTTTATTCATTTTCATGTATACTTACAGCTAATTACAAAAAATACCGGGGACAGCGGAAGTAACTAATGAAGACGTTCTGAAACGTTTGAATAGTGATCGAGAAATTACTGTTTACAGTTAAAGGGAGAAAGACTACATACCTCGGACATATCTTGCGGAAATCCAAATATTACCGTTTATAGTTGATTGTAGAAGGGAAGGATGAAGACAAAATAGAAAGACGACTAAGAAGGTATATATATATTACAACCTGCTTTACGTCGCACCGACACAGATACGTCTTATGGCGAGAATGGGATAGGAGAGGGCTAGGAGTGGGAAGGAAGCGACCGTGGCCTTAATTAAGGTATAGTTCGACCCTGGCTCAGTTCGGTGGTATTTGAAGGTGCTCAAATACGTCAGCCTTGTGTCGGTAGATTTGCTGGCACGTAAAAGAACTCCTGCAGGACAAAATTCCGCCACGTCGGTCTCTCCGAAAACCGTCCAGAGTAGTTAGTGGGACGTAAGAACATTATTATTATTATTATTATTATTATTATTATTATTATTATTATTATTATTATTATTATTATAAGGTATAACCCCAGGATTTGACTATCGTGACTTTTGGAACTTTCCGGGATAGGAAGTGGATAACTGGTGCAAAGTGGTCGGATAAACGCCGTGGTCGGCACAGCGAGGTCATGAAGACCTATTGGATCAATCGAAAACTAAGTAAACGCCAGAATGTACAATGAAACTTATCGATTGGTCGATTAGCGAATAATAATAATAATAATAATAATAATAATAATAATAATAATAATAAAGTATTGATCTACGTCAGGACATGTTCAATGCCAAGAAGAAATGCAATAACAGGCATACTGTTAGCATGCTTGGCTACTACAGTCTTTAAAATGGGAGTTTCTGAAGCTAATTACTTGAAATTGGAGTTGGAGACGACCTTTTTTTTAACGAGCCTCTGTAAAATTGCCTTTTAATGGTCTGACTTGCGAACGCCCTAATGGCTTGAAATCTCATTACATGTTTTGTAGGGCTGTGAAAACGAATATAACTTGTGAAATAATCTAAACATGCTACAAAGATATCTACTGGGTTGCTGTGTTTGCTGTAATGTACACCTCAGCTAATAAAGGAAATAGTATAGGAAAATGAGAGCAACATATCTAAGTTCCATTCCCTGCTTGACCATTACCTTTTCATCCACAAATACGCAACTGAATAGTGGTGGTTACGGAAGCCTTTAATGCTTGCAACTACTGTTACATACCTTTTACATTTTTGTAATGGATGTTAATTGCATTTGAACAGTAGAACGATGATTGCGTGCAATATGAAATGGTTTAAAAATATTTTATTGGCTTAAGATTTGGAGCAAAGGAAAATATAAGAAGTAAATTTGCATTTACAATATACACACTCATATACGGTATCCATGATGGTGTTCTTGGAAATCCACAGGTTTCATATATCCATTTTCAAAGACTGTACTTATACACAAACATATACAAAAAAAGAAGAAGAAGCTATAAGCACTGCAACTGTTGACGCTAAAGCTCTGTAACACTGCAGACTTTATATTAGTAAATTTGTGTGTTTTTATGAACGCAGTAATTGCTTCATACACATCTGGTTGCGGGGAGGATAAGATACACCTTATGTTGAGTGGAAGTTGAACCTTTAGTTTAAGCATAGGATTTAAGTAAAGCGGTTATTCATTTTTGTCGATGCACATGATATAGTCGACACGAGAAGATGTGAATGAGATCAGCGTTTGCGCAGGAGTCACAGGAACAGTAAGGCGAGTCGAGGACTCCTATCCGGTAGAGATGGCTTGCAAAACTGCCGTGGTTGAACCTCATGCGAACAATAGAAATGGCGTAACGGCGACTTGGCGAACCAAGCGGAGTGTGGAGGGTATGGTTGTACAATGAAATAGTTTATACAGAGAATCAGGCTACCCAACCAATGCGAAAACAACAAATAAACCCAAGAAAAAGTATATGTATGGTATTTTGATTGAAATCTAAGCTTATTTAGTCTAGACTGATCCAAACATAATGCCAAAACAAACGGGGCACAGCAAGTGCTAACAGCAAAGCCCTACTGTTCACCTCCTAAGCAATTACTAGATATTGTAGATTTTCGCTATAGCCATAAATGCGAAATGCGGCCTAAAGCTTCAAAACTAAGTGAATTTTACTTTTAAAAGATAATTCAGTGTACCACTATGGTTTTCAGTCCCAAGTACTCCACTCAAACGTATCACTGCCATGGCAAAACACAACAAAATAATAAATGCTAACAATAAAATTCTAGAAAATGCTAAATTTAATTTTTAAAGTGTTACCTGTTTTAAAATGCTGAAATTTATCATCTCCAGCAAATAAATACAGCTTTATGTTGCAATGAATTTACCAGGAGATAACGGAGATTATTGGGTAAACGAATATAATAATAATAATAATAATAATAATAATAATAATAATAATAATAATAATAATAATAATCACCACATCCAGTCCATCAAAGACCTTGGTCTGCTCAGTCCAGTGGACTTCCTATGTTCGAATCTGTTGCCTCTCAAATCAGGAACAGAGAGTTACCCGATGCGCCTGCAGACCTGGTTTCTAAAGTGACACTGCCTTCGTAATGTCCAGGCCGTATTGTACCTCTGATGACGTCACGCTTTGGGGGGACTTCAAGGCGATACGCATACGCTCCGTTTGAATAGTACACTCGTTTAAATTACTTAAAGAACTGTTAACGCCTTATAAAACCAAAACCTATCCTCAAGTATTTGTTACTTCTGACATACAATGAATATCCTTCTCCGTAACGTTCTATTTCTCGCGTATATAGTTCGTTTGCGTGAGTACAGCCTAACACTTTGAGACATATTCTTGCGATTTTATCCATTTTTCTGGTCAACTGGAACATTCACATCATACACATGGACAGAATACATGCAGCCAAATATCATTACTATTTATTACAAATATAAATTATTTCTGTACCTCACTGTTTCCACTCCATGAACACTGCAGCTTTCCTGGACCTCTTACAGGAAGTTACACCGGTATGGAGTAGGTCTGCTCTCTTTGAAGCACTTTGTTTAATACACAAGTCGGTGTGAATTTTGGAAAAGTTATTTAAAAGTATATTCACCCAAATATATATACACTGTCCGGCCAGGTCTTCCAATTTCTTCCCGCCGTCACAAATAACTAGGGAATCTGCCAACTGCATTGACTCCAAAGCCAAGGATTTTGTGACACACTTAGGATTGTTTGAATTTGGAAATACCTTCTTATATGTATCTGGCACTAACACACAAAATACTTTGTACACCTCAATTCCAAGTTCTATTGACATGCCTGATGGATACTTTAAGCCCGCTCGATTTAGGAAATCCAGATATCTTACTTCTGGAGGTAATTCATAAATAAGATCTGAATTTGTCAGAAGATAAGATTTACATAAATCACACTGCTGTTTGATACTCATATATATTTGCTATTTGCTTTTCGTCGCACCGACACAGATAGGTCTTACGGCGACGATGGGACAGGAAAGGTCTAGGAATGGGAAGGAAGCGGTCGTGGCCTTAATTAAGGTACAACCCCAGAATTTGCCTGGCGTGAAAATGGGAAACCACGGAAAACCATCTTCAGGGCTGTCGACAGTGGGGTTCGAACCCACTGTCTCCTGAATACTGGATACTGGCCGCACTTAAGCGACTGCAGCTATCGAGCTCGGTGATACTCATCAATAAGACTTGCATTTTCAAATACACCGATTTCAGATAAGCCGTAGGTCTGATTACATACAAATATAGGGCCTACCTAATGTTACCCATGTTTATGACATAATAAAAAAATTAACTCACCATCTGGCGCGACACTCTTATTTCTCTCAGGATGTGATTTTCAGGAAAGTGCTTGATACACACAACTGTGTTGTGATTAACTATTAAATTCTCCCTGGGAATAGCCTACTTCCATAACTTACCTCGTTCTTCATCAGAAGGAAACACAAATACCGTAGTGTACTCTCCTTGTTTATAATTGGCTTTGCAGCCAGGCACACAGCAACTCTTAGGCATGGTGATTTCCCTCACTGATCATCTTAATTCAAGTATATACAATTCGTGGTTAATAATAAAACACAGAATGCACTAACTCAATTAATTTTACACTATAAATATAACTTTACACAAATAAACTACAAAATTAAAACACTGAAGAACGATCTTCTTAACCTATAGCTTCACATAATTACACGCTCACACTAAGTTTTCTTCACTAATTAACGACTTTCCACTTAATAATGCAGTCGATGACGACTCATTCTCACATATATCTGACTGAACATGCGGTCATCGTTAAAAATTTCAATAAAACTGCGAAAATCTATGTTTAACTCTACTAACTCATGTGCTAAACTTCCCCCCTAACGATCAGCTGATTGCTTTCCCGCGCTCGTTACAGTACGGCCTGGACATCACGAAGGCAGTGAAAGTGATAAATGATAGACGTTTGCGTACCGTATGCGGGTCAACATCTAATCGATCTCCATGTCATGGCCAGCCATCAATACTTCACATCACAGCTTGCAATGGTTGCTAGGTAAACGAAGACAGAAGGTTTAGTATTTCCTTACAATCACCATAGCGTATTCCTGCAGACGCCGGGTCTGCTCTTCGAATCTTTCAACGCTACTTCGTTCTATCAAATGAATCTTCATGGTGCAGGCCTACAATTTGCAAATCCTTAGTGGCGGTGTTCTACCACCTCTGTTTGGCCACCCATGTAGTCGCTGGTCTTCGATTTCCAAGAAGTAAGTAGTTTTGGCTACTGTAGAGGATCCCAAACTTGTGACATGTCCATACCAGCGAACCCGGCTTTCTATAATAGTTTCTGTAATTTATGACAGACTAAATTGTTTGCGAATGATGTATTTTGTTACATGATCCCGAAGAAAGATACCCAGTATCAATCGGGGCATTCGCATCACCGTGGCATGGAGACGGCTCCCGGCGTCCACCGTTACTACCCAACATTCTGTGCCATACAGAGCAACAGGGACGGCCAACATGTACACCATCGATTTGAACCAGACTGGCATTCATCTGTCGCGTAGTACACTACTGAATCCCCGCCAGCGCATGCAGGTCGCATTAACTCTTGCTTGCTTGCTCGCTGCCACCACCTAGGAGATAGCATCAACTGTAAATGTGTGTCATGTGCAGTTTTTGAAATAAATAACGTTGTACAACGTACTTTTAAGGATCGATCATACTTATCCATCGTGGGTTGGATCATTAGTTGGCACAATCGCGTAGTTCGACTGTACGTACCGCGTTTACAGGGTGAATTCACTACAGACAATGTCAATACAGCTGGGGGCGTGATTAATGCAGCGGCTTCGTTCTTATCTTTCCACTCGTACCGCCGAGGTTTGAATCCCCGTCGATCCTGGGTTGGAATTTTCACTTGAAATGTCACCTAGTGTTAGGAAGGGCGACCGGTCAAAACTCAAACTGAGCCAGGTGGCTCTAGCAACTCCAGAAAACCTGGGATAAGCTGAAGAGAGTTGTTGGGAGTCTGTGTCAACATGACAGCATATCACAGTTAACATAAAGCCCAGGATTAGTAACTATACTCTTCACCACACAATTATAAAAATAGTTCTAGTATATGAGACCCACACCAGGATTACTTGATACGTGAACTGGAAAAGATTCAAAGGAAAGCAGCACGATTTGTTCTGGGTCTTTTCCGACGAAAGAGTAATGATGATGATGATGATGATGATGATTGTTGTTTAAAGGGGCCCAACATCTAGGTCATCGGCCCCTAAGGGTACGAAATGAGACGAAATGTAATGACAATTTAAGAGTCCAAAATCATCCACTGACCAGAATTCAAAACGTGATAACGAAGAATGAACGGATGGATATGAATTTAAAACAATCAGTGGATCCGACCCATAATACCCCATATTCCCAGACACTAGCATTAAACCATAGTATTACTGACCAAGGAACAGCTGCTAAAGCACAATCCTGAATCGATGATGCTGGTACTATAAATGGGTCCAAAATTCAGGTCACCGGCCCCTCATAATGGTACTTATCGCTAACAAAGTAGAACCATCGTATTTGTCAGGTTGCGATACTAATCAATAGTAGCGTAGACTCGCGGCATTCCACACATTATGGTACTACTCACCGGTAATGTAATACGCACATGCAACACAGACCTATGGCGTTTCTCAGATTGCGGCAACGCAAACCTATGGTGTTCCTCATATAGTGGGTACTAATCTTAGGCAAGGCAGATCTGTGGTGTCGCTCACCCATGGTGTCGCTCACAGAGTGGTACTAATCACAGGTACTGTAAAACCCACTCTGATTCACACACTGTCACTACTAATCACAAACCTATCGTGTACCTAACATAGTGGTACCACGTGCAAGTAAAGGCGACCCATAGTGTTCCCCGCGTGGTGGTACTAATTACAAGTAGTCTCAAGGTTCTAATTCGATCATTCCTTGGTCGCCCCTTCTAGTCGCCTCTTACGACAGGCAGGAGAGCTATTTAATTTCGCTCAAGTCCGCCGGCAAGCCGGTTAGGAGCGCCCTATTCGCCACCTGGGACGTGCCACGTGGGAGTATCACCTCTCCCCCTGTTACGCCAACGTAGTAGGTTCGTGGCGACAAAAGAGTAGTTTTATGAATGTGTTGCCAACTTCGGGCTAGGAAGACTTGGAAGTAAGGAGACAAGCTGCTCGAATAAGTGTTATGTTTCGAGCTGTCAGTGGAGAGATGTCTTGGAATGACATTAGTAGATGAATACGCTTGAGTGGAGCTTTCTAAAAGTAAGGAAGATCATATAATGAAGATAAAGTTTGAATTCAAGAGGACAAATAGGGGCAAATATTCGTTTATAGGAAGAGGAATTAGGGATTGGAATAATTTATCAAGAGAGATGTTTGATTTCCAACTTCTTTGAATCATTTAAGAATAGATCAGATAAAGAACTGATAGGAAATCTGCCATCTGGGCCCCAGCCTTAAATGCAGATCAGTGATGATTTATATGTAATACTAACCGGATTTTCTATCGAGTTAGACCCAAATCAGTATTTATTTATTTATTTATTTATTTATTTATTTATTTATTATTGGTATAGATCTCGAAAAAATAAATTTACGCGTTTTGGAATTTAAAGCATTCGTATTATTCGTATATGAAAAACAATAAGCAATTCAATAGGTTTCTGTTTCCTACTGAAGATATAATCTGGACAACGGGACGCAGATTATGCGGGATGGTTCATCATACGCAAGGTAAGGGATATAACTTTATTCTGACTTCCAAGTTTAGATTTAATCAGTTAGATTTATATGCAATATTGTGAGGAACATTCACCTAAGATTTGTGATAGCAGAACATGGGACTGACTTCTAAACTTCATTTTAGGGCTGTATCAAATAATGTCAGCAATTCCTTGCATGAAAGCATTTTAACATAAATCTTTCTTAGAGTTGCGGAATATCCGAAAATTTGTGTAACGAAGTAGTGTGATGTAACAAAATGTGTGACGCAATGTTACCTAGCATCAGTACCTAGATATATGTATGTATGCCATGGCCATCCATCAATACTTCACATCACAGCCTGCACAGTTGCCAGGTAACATCGCGTAACACATTTTAATGAAAGACACATTTATGATCATTTGATTCCCTCAAAGGGAGATATCTTATAATTTTCAAGATGTTTTTGTTAAGGGATGTGCTTTTCAGAGACATGTCCTGTAAATTTACTTTTGGTACAACCTAAGTAATGCATCTAGGATAGTTCTGAGATTCGAAACTATCGAAGCAGTTTCCTGCATATGGTGTGGTAACATAATTCTCAAGACAATCCAGTCAGCAATGGTGAGTTTCGAACTTCTGCGGACTTTCTATGGAAGCAACAAGATTCGTCGTGCTCAGCTACCAAGGTAGGTACAGGGCGAGTCTCGCAAGAGTTTCCGTCCTTCTTGCATGCTGCGTGTCGGCAAACGAGACCGCGGTCGCCGTCAAGCCCTTTCTATACGGCCGTAGAAAACATGTCAACTGGGATGAATGGATAGTCAGATTCAGAAACGGATGGAAACTTACGAAGACTCTCAGTTCCTTGTACATCTTAATTAATGGAATTTAAGTCATTAAAATTTAAATTCGGTAACGATTAGGCCTGAGGATGAGGTTGAATAGAATTAGAATTAGTACTAGGAGAGGGTAAGAAATTGATAGAGAAATAAGCCACATTGGGAGATACTTTGTTATAGGAAAATGAATTAGGGACTGGAATAATTCATCAAGGGAGGTGTTCGATACATTTCCAATTTCTTTGAAATCTTTTTAGAATAAACTAGGTAAATACCTGATTGGAAATCTGCCACCTGGGCGACAGCCTTAAATGCAGATCGTTAACGACTGATTATTGATGATCTAAGAAGGGTAGGTTACTTAGGAGATTAATGGACTCGGCCATGGGGGTAGGAAGAGGCAGGGAAATCAAAAAATACGATGATTCTTTGTAAAGATAAATAGTGTAGACCTAATGAGTCCATGGAGCTAACTGCAAACAAATTATGGTGACACATACTTAAAAAGTTAAAACACAATGGTATACAAATTGAAAACAGAAGGGTTTAGCAGTCTGTGTTTAAGGTATATGTATATGTATATCAATGTAAATAATAATAATAATAATAATAATAATAATAATAATAATAATAATAATAATAATAATAATAATGGTAAAGTCCCGAAAGAAGCTGAGAAATTTGAGAGGAAGTTTTTCCGCAAGATAATGGGTCCAAAAATCGTGGATAGCCAGTATAAGTTACGAGGAAGGGGAGGAATATACCAAGAAAGTGACAGATTGATTGAGTGAATGAAGAAGACTCAAATTTTATGGACATCTGTTTAGAATAGACGAGAAAAGGCTGAAAAAAAATATTTAAAAATACTTAACATTAGAGCTAAATTTTCCGACAAATGGTTCAGGGAGGTACGAAAGGATCTTGAGCAGTCTGAATTAAATCGGGAAGACATTCCAAACCGAACAACTAGTACAGATCAGCGATCGACAGTTTCAGAGACTTCAATGACGAACAGAAAATTAATAGGGGATGGAAAGAGAAAAGAAGACATGCTGCCAGAGAAAGAATACAAAGATTTTGGGCTGAAAAGCAGGCTTCCAGTATGGTCTCAAATGGCCGTAAACGAATATAATTATTTATTAATATTAGTAAAGTCCTTCGTGAGTTTGGTTTAAATTATAGAAATCCCTCACGTTAACCAAGGAGACATTGACAGACACCTAACTTCAAGTTAAATTCATCGGCGAAATCTCAGAACCATTTGAGACAAGAAAGGGTCTGAGACAAATGGACAGTTTTTCTCCACTGCTCTATAATTGTGTCCTTATAAAGGTCATCAGAGATTGGAGTTCAAGAATGAGCGTAAGGGAACAGCAGAACGAGATAGAGATAGGATGTGGAAAAGGCGCGATCATGTATGACTGCCTAGCTTTCGCGGATAATGTAGCAGGACCTATTCCTAATTGACAATCTTCTTCTTCTTCTTATTCTTCTTCTTGTAGTGCCTTCTACATTACTGACGGTTGGCCACAATCACGGCGAAGTCTGAACGATGTTTGGCTGCTCTCATCAGTCTACGTGAATTTAGTCCTGTCCAATCCCGTAAGTTCCTCAGCCAAGAGTGTTCCTTCGATCGCGACCTCTATGTCCATCAAACTGATAAAATGCAGTTTTCATTCCCCATAATATGCTCAAGGTAGGCTGTCTTTCTTTCTTCATTGTACACATCAACATTCGTTCCCTCCTCATGCGTCTGAGTACGGCAGCATTGGAGACGTGGTCTGTCCACAAGATCTATGAAATCCTTCGGAACACTCACATCTCGAAGGCATTTATTCTTTTAATTGTGTTACATTTCAGAGTCCATGTTTCAGCGCCGAATATAAACACAATGTACATAGCATCTGACGAAGTTTTGACGTGTCTCCAAGCCGAGGCTTCTGCTGCACAGTAGATTCCTCATTTTCAGAAAGCGAGCACGAGCCGTTTCTATTCGTACACGGATCTCGGGTCTAAGTCCTCAGTAATCCAGCCACCGAGGTACATAACTTCCGCACTTGTTGAACTTGTTCCCCATAAATGTTCATAAGAATGTGAGTGTTACGAGTTCTGGTAATGGCCATCACCTTGGTCTTGTCGGTGTTAATTTTGACCAAAGTTATCCCCTTCTGCTACGATTCTGTCTACCAGACGCTGAAGACCTTCAGTCCTGTCAGCCAAAATGACATTGTCATCTGCGTACCTAAGATTGTTGGCCAGTCTACCGTTAACTTTTACTTCGTCTTCCGCTTCTTGAAGAGCAGCTCAAAAGATCTGTTCAGAGTACAGATAAAACAACAGAGGAGATAATACACATCCTTGCCGTACTCCCTGTTTGATCCTACTAGCGCGAGTCTCGGAGTTTCTAATTCTCACACAAGCTTCTTGATGTTCTGGTTTAAGAATATCTTTTGAAAAACAGCGTATATGCCCTCAGAGAAAGCAGATCTCGCAGACAGAATAGAAACTAAATCCACCGTGTTTAGAAATTCGAGTATCTGGCAGAAATTCCCACCCCGAATAGAAATGAGAAAATCCAAACCCCATGGCGCAACAGCCCCGAAGGACCATGGCCTACCAAGCGACCGCTGCTCAGCCCGAAGGCCTACAGATTGCGAGGTGTCGTGTGGTCAGCACGACGGATCCTCTCGGCCGTTATTCTTGGCTTTCTAGACCGGAGCCGCTATCTCACCGTCAGATAGCTCCTCAATTTTAATCACGTAGGCTGAGTGGATCTCGAACCAGCCCTTAGATGGAGGTAAAAAT